>NC_142266.1:4740510-5058010 GCF_052056855.1 Sturnus vulgaris
TTAGCAACAGAGCACTGGCAAATGAGTCTCCCCATTAAGTTTTATAATAAAGCAAAATTTCCTGCAGAAAGCCCTCACCAATGTGCTTTGTCCTTGATTTAAAAGGAACATCCCTGGATCCAAGAGACAGGGATGTGTTTATTTAGACAGGCAATCATTTGGTTTGGGATTATTTTGGAGTTCTTTTTTTTCCTGTTTTTAAGACCATAGAGCTAGTATCAATATTAATTTGATATTGGTTAAACCAAATCAGTTTCAAAATCCTCCATACTAGGTCTTTGCAAGCAACAAAGCAGTACTGACAGACCAGTGCACATAAACAATTTTTTGGTTTTCTGTTGTGAAAAAAGAGCTTTGAAATCCCTGATCTTTATTACCTTGTAGTCAAGCAGCTCTGGTTTGGTGGCAAATGATCTATTACAGTGCTGACATTTGATTTTCACAACAGAGCGTGTAAAGGTGACCTGCTGGCACTGGGCAGCCAACCTCTGGAGCCCTGCTGCAGCTGAGGTGCTCGTGGAGCTGGGGGACACAGTGGAGGTGGTGACACTGGCTGAGACCACTGTCCCCGAGGGGATGCTCACAACGACCTGGCCCTGAGACAGGGGCACCACCGAGGAGTTCGGTCCTGCAGGCTTGTTGAACAGATTCTGTGAGAAAGCAAACAGGACAGGCTTTACTTTTACAGGGTTACATCTTGCACCTGGGTATTTCCACCATCAATTTAGCATTCTGTTAATTCAGCTAAGAAGAAATCCTAGATGTCACACCTGAAAAGCTGCTACACAATTGTAGCTGCAAAAATTGCGTATGCTCCCATCTGACATAGCCAAGTGATACTGAGGGTTTGCTGAGGTTTTACAGCTGTTGCACTGAACTTGAACACCTGAGGGTGAAACAGAGAAGAAAGAGTGATTTATGCAACATCAAGTTGTATTGCAGCTAATTTTACAAAAATAGAGTCTGAATGATGAGCCAAGGCACAGACAGAAGCCCGAGACGACGTTTCCACAGATTCAGAAGCAGACACTGCAGCTGCTGTGCCTGTTGCTTGCCAGAAATTTAATTAATCTCCCAGTATCCCTAGGATGTCAGTAAGCGTTTTTCTATTTCCACATGAAAAACAGCTGAAAACGTTTGCCTAGCTCCATGCATCATTGGGCAGAGGTAATAAAGCTGATCACCCCAGGGAACAAGGGGCAGGAGAGTCCCAGCAGTGGTATGGCACATGTCCACACAAGAGGTTTGTCCAGCTGGGAAACCCACCAGCTGCACTTGCAAGAGCAAAAAAATAGATTTAAGGTTGGTTATCATGTGGAAGCTCCCTAAAACCAAAACTGAAATAGCTGTACTCTCACTGCTGTGTTTATCTACAATAGTATGCCCTTTCATTCCCATCTCAGCACTTCCCTGAAAAAAAAGCACCACTTCCCACCTTCCCAAAAAAAGAATATCAGCCTTAACTTTGAAGACAAATAAAATTGGTATATGAGCCACATGAAATTAGGTTTCTATAGAAGCAAAAGGATAAGCTTACCTGAAGAAGTGACCATTTTTACTCTGTATGCTGACAAACAGTTAACAGAACAAAACAGTTCCATCTTCCCCAAGTTATTCGTGCACTCCACCATCTCAGCTGAAGATCTCAGAGATTTACACAGTGTGCAGGGTGTAATTTTAGCTGACTTCTGTGGAAACACGGAAATTGCTTTTTCATTTGAAACTTGGCATTTTTTATTAACCTGGAAATTGTTGCTAATATGTAAAATCTTTATAAAATGTGCCAGTGTGCTTGAAACAGCACTTGTTTTACAGCTGTGTTATTTATGGTGCAGATTCACTGATTTGAGCACCTTCTCAGGCAGTACCAGGCTGCCTGGGTACTGCAAACACTCTTACAGGTTGCACTAGCACAGATCAGCACCTTGTACCACAAAATTTCCAAAATCTTGCTGAGGATTGACATTTTGCTTATGGCTTTTAATGCATCAGCTGTGTAGGTAAATAATATTCCCACTGAAGAGATGAGGAAACAAAGACCAGGGAGAAGCAGGTCCCCTGATAATGTTTGATAGCAAAATGGGAAAGAGATCCATCTGCTAGTAATAATTACAGTCTTCAGTGTGTGGTCTACAAACTTCTTTTGGAGACACAGGAAAAAGCCTGACTTTCATAGACACATTTTCTGTGTTTAAGGTTTTTTTGAAGTCTTTAAGTTTGGAAAAAACTTTGAGAATTAGTGCACCAGATTATTTTGGTATGACAGCCTTAAAAATGCACTTTGTTCTGTCACCAGCTCTTCACAGGACAGAACAGTGTATAAGCTTTTAGGGATTTAAAAACATCCACAAACCTCCAGAAACTATCAGAATGTACCTGAAAATTGAGCTGAATGCTGAATTGTTTAAAAATCAATTAAAATAGATTTGACTTAAACTTATAAGCTTTGAATATACTGCATTTTCAAGAGAACTATCACATATGGGGGTTTGATGGTGTGATATAAAAGCAGCATGACAACGTTTCTAGCTTATTTAATTTTATTTCCAGATTTCTTTCAGAGGACAACTAATTCTGAAGGTAATTTTCTGGATGAAATACATTAACCATATTTTTTTTTTGTAATTCATGAGGCCTTTCTTGACCTAAGTGACCTGGATAATGAGACAGCAGATTCAAGTCACAAAATGAAATTCCAGTCTTTTATCAGAGGGCAATTTTTCCTAAAGCAATTACATTAGAATAAATCATTCAAAAGTAATTGAGCTATTATAATAAATTAAGGTTCTCTTAAATGTTCAGCTCTTCAATAATCAAAAATAAATACAAAAAGTTTAAAAGTTAAAACCATAATTATCTAATTATTACTTTTCCTCTCCACTTAATTCAAAGGCTACAATTTAATATAGAATACTCTTTAAGGAGCATCTCAAGGCTGAAAACAGTCACAGGGGCTGCTGCTGGGGGGACCCATCGTGTCTTCTCCCACACTGGAATTCTCTGGTAGCTGATCCAGTGGTGAGGAAAAAACAGAGCAACATATCTGGGCAAAGATTAAGCAGCAAATTATCATCCCTGGAAATGTTCAAAACCCACTTTGACCCGTGACACTTTGTGACATGGTTCAGTGGGCATTGGGGTATTTGGTTGAAGGCTGGACTTGATGATCTTGGAGGGCTTTTCCAACCTTTATGATTCTGTTATTCTTGAAATGACAAAAGCAGTTACCTTAGACCAATACAGTAACTGAAATAATCAACCAGTAAATTGGGTGTTTCTTAAAATACCTAAAATCTAATAAAAAATTGGATGGATTCTATTTTTAGTATTTTGTCCGAATACAGAATCATGGAATCCCAGAATGTTTTGGGTTGGAAGGGATCTTAAAGCCCACCCTGTTCCACTCCCTGCCATGGGCAGGGACACCTTCCCCTATCCCAGGTTGCTCCAACCTGGCCTTGGACACTTCCAGGGATGGGGCAGCCACAGCCTCTCAGGGCAGCCTATGCCAGGGCCTCCTCACCCTTCCCAATATTTCTTCCCAATATCCCATCTAACCCTGCCCTCTGGCAGTGGGAATCCACTCCTCCTTGTCCCATCACATGTATACCTGCTTGAAAGCTGTCACACATATGGAACTGCAGAACTTTTTGGACTGTCCCTCTATCTGCAGGACGTGACACTGGCCAGAGCCACTGTAGCAGTATCCTCCACAATATTCACAGCAGTTCATGGTCAGGTTGTTGGCCGAGCGGAATTGGGAGAAGCAGGCATCACTGCAGAGCTTGTGCACCACGTTCTGGTAATTCACCTCGTGCCTGATCTGCAAGAAAAGGAATATACAGCAAGGACAGAAAGAATATGTGTTCATCTCTGAGCCAGCAAGTTGTGCTGAGCTAAAGAAATTCAAATGAGGAAATTGGCAATTACCACTGCATTCTTCTGGCACATGCTGCACTTGCTGGAAATGCTGTTGGTGTGGATAGTGACAATGGGTTTCCTTTTCAGTTCATATGTGGACAGACAAGACTGGCTGCAGAAATCCTTACTGGAGTCTGTGTTGTCAAACTGGGCAGTGATTACATCCTTTGGATTTAGAATTTCTCTATGGAAGAAGAAAAACAAACACAGAGACAAAGGATTAATGCCAGTTTCATGTCAACTTGCTGTTCTTGCTTATTCTGGAGACTAAACATTCTCCAGCAGAGGGTGGATCCATTTAATTTAAACCTTTCTCTTTTGTTAAGTATCTGACTTCATTTTTGCTTTCCTATTAGGAAAACAAGAAAGAAGTACAATTCTTAAGTAGGTATTTTGCAAAACATTTTGTACCTGGACTTAGGAGTGGAGTATAAAATGAACAAGCTCTAGCACTGAATCTTTTCTAAAGGAACTTGAAGAAAGTAACTGTGTTGCACAGTCTTTATTAACAAAAAATTTAGAAAGCAGGATATGTTGAATAATTCCTTTTAGCAAATAAGGGGGTAGGGAAAAAAGTGAAAAACAAAAGGCCACAATTTCTAATCACCACTAGTTCAGTCTGCCATGGTCTGACGAGTATTTAAATTTTCCTATCTCCCATCCAGAATTTTGTTTATTTGTTGCTGGATTTAACACACTGAACTTTCTCCTTATTCCTTCTCTCTTTCGAAACAGTCCTTCACAGAAAAGTTTCAAAGCCCTAAAGTCAGAAAACTAAGAGAAAATACTTATATAAGCTCTTTGCTTGGAAGGATGCCTCCTTCTCATTTGTCCAGTCAGAGACAACCCATTTTTTAACAGAATAAATATAAATTACAGCCAAGACTTCTAAACTTTGTTACAATGCCTTTTCACACTAAGGCAGCAAGTGAAAAGAATAATCAATTGAAGCTTCAAGTTCAAGTTCAGTTGGCCTTGTAAAAAAATAAATTGAAGTAATAAATTTGTTGTTGAAGAAATGATGAATGATGCAGCATTCCTTTGGCAAAGTAACTTTCTTAAGTAAAAATAATACATATGAACAATTCTCTATAAACAGACTGTAGCACTGGAAATTATTTGCCTGGAGTGAATGTATAGCAATGACATCTTACAGAGCCAGGCACAGAGGTCTCCTTTTGCTAATTTGGACATAATACAAATGAACAAAAAGAATATAACAATTAAAATGTTTTCAGAGCTGAAGATTTGTGACTGTGTATTCAGCAAGAAAATTTAGGTATCTTCTAAATTATTTTGTCCAAATAAGCCCAAAAAAGCCCAGCCTCACCTTTCCACTTAGGCCTAGGCAGAAAGTAACTGATTTGGGTAACTCTCATTACCTAAAAAACTCAATTCTTAATAAATTTAATGTCTCTACATGTTATGAAAGCAGCAGTGATGTAGTCTGAAAATCTAAGACGTACAGAAATCTAAGATCACACAATGGAGCCTAAATGAAAAGTTAATATTTTTTTTAGAATCTAAGGAAATATCTGCCTTGAATATGTTAACTCACCCAATGTTTTAATTAATTTTAGGGATTTATTAATCTATTTTTCTCTAGAAGAAATAATGCATAAAACACCTTTTGAAAAGGTACTCCTGTTAGTAGTTTTGAGAGTACAATGACATTTTTGAAATGGCAGGAAGATGCAGGACCTTTTGAAATACAGTTTTTCATATTTGGCTCATTTAAATCCAAAAAAGAGAAGATGCATTCTGCACCACAGAGGCTTTTAAATCCATGTGTATGTAAAAGCCAATTAAGGAAATGGGACTGCAAGCAGACAGATCAATTAACAAGGAACAGCATCAGCCACCACGTTTTGAAGGGAAGTGTAAAAGGAGCAGCGATACCAACACAGCGAGGGGCACAAGAACAGAAATGAAGCCTTTCATTATCTGCTGGAATATCAATTATTAGTAGAAAAAAATGAAAGCACTGTCCTACTTTGAGCAGCTTGAGCAGGTTTTCTTGGTAGAAGCTGGTGGGCGAGAAGCTGGAATGGTGTATCCAGTGAGGCACAGTGTGGAGCAGAAGAGCTGGGTTGAGCCTTTTCTCTGGTAGGCAGTTTGTCCCTTCTGCAGGATTTTTTTACAGCCAGAACAGGAAACCCGAACAGCTGTGCTTGGAACTGAGGGTAGCATTTTACTCATGCCAGAGGATGCCACAGCAGGCTGGAAACCTGATGACAGCTGTGGAACTAAAAAAAAAAAACAAAAAAACACACAGAGAGAAAACACAGAGTAAGTGTTACAGATCTATTACACAGAACACACTGATGTGCAGGGGAGAGCACAAGGCTCATGGCTTTATTTGGGTTGTCAGAGTCTAGAGAATCAAACAGCAGATGAACTCTCCACAAATACATGCCCTGTGCTGGTTTTCTGCATAGCAGATTTTTATAACTACTCTGAAGATGGAGAATAAGCGTTTAACATCCTTTTCATGGAATCATAGAATGGTTTAGATGAGAAGGGACTTTAAAGATCATCCCATTCCATCCCTTGCCGTGGGGACCTTCCACTAACCCAAGTTGCTCCAAGCCCCAATGTCCAACCTGGCCTTGGACACTTCCAAGGATGGTGGGGGCAGTCACAGCTGCTCTGGGCAATCTGTGCCAGGGCCTCTCCACCCTCACAGGGAACAATTGTTTTCTAAGACCTAATCTACACTGGCTCTCCTTCAGCTTAAGACTATTCAACACATTCAGTTCTCCTATGCATTTAACATTCAATTTTCCTATGCCTCAAAACGACAATTATTTTATAATCTCAATTTCATTCTCTCTAAACCAAACTAGTTCTTCATTCCTATTGGGATCAGACACAGTGAACGAAATGCAGAGTGACCTGCAAGTCTATTTGCAAAGGTGACACATTTTACAGATTTAAATGAAATTAGTCTTTCCTATTCCTTACCAAGAGGATTGCCACTGACTGAAAATACAGCACTGATTTTTAGCTCCCCTTCCTGAGATTTTGGCTGTTGGCCGTACTCCTGAAACAAAGGGAAAGGAAAAGGAGAACAAATACACACATGTAATAACAGGTTACATGATTCCATTCTTTCACAACACTGCATTGAATCTCAGGGAAGAGTGGGTGTCCTAAGCCTACTCCAAAGGCTGGGTGACAAGTGAGCACCACACACAGCTCCTGCTCAGAGCTCCACAGCAAACCACATCTGAGGGGGCACAAATGGACAGGTGGGGCTGCCTGGTGCAGCCCCCTCTCCAGCTGCACTCCAAGACACCTCAGAATTCAGCCAAAGCTTAAGGAAATCTCTGCTTTCCATTCAAACTTTCCAGCTAGAAAGTTTTGCAGCCCTTGCCCCTGTTCTGGGAAAGAAGTTTTTATCTTCACATAAAGGAGGATAGTAATGAAACAGAGCTGGGGAGTGTTCTGTACTAACCAGGAGTTAGGACCTTGGAGCAGCCTAAGGTGAAGCTTTGCAGCAGGCCAAGGCTGGCACCACCAGGGCCAGATCATCACAGTCCCAGCTCCAGCACGAGGGGAATCACCTCACATTTGGTAGAGGCTGAGAAAAGCCCTGGACAGCTGCTGGTGGAATAGCTGACATGCTATAAATGACTGCCTTAGTCCCCAGCAGCTATTCACACTGACACCACACTTCCTGCCCCTGCTCTCCCTAGAAATCTGAGCCAGAAAGCAGCTTGGAACACTCCACATGTAAATCTTAATAGGCTGAACAGCATAATCTCTTGGAACTACAGAGATGATAAGATTTAGCCTACTTACAGTCGTTTGGGAGTAGTGAGGCATGATGTCATGTTATGACTGAGCTAAATGCACTGTTGCTGCCTGGCTGCCAGGGAAACCAATTCAGAATCACTAAAAAAAAAGGAAGCTCTCCCTTCCCAGTGGCAGTGAGATGCTCCCTCAGCTTCTGCCAGCTCCCAAAATCCCACAACAGCCTCCACTGAGCACGTGCTCAAACTAAGCACTCCTCTCACTCCTGTGGGAAAACTGGAAGTTTCTATACTAGACAACCAAACTATTTCTCAACATGTTTCCCAGGAGACAGGCAGTGGTATTCCTTGATCCTGTGAACTATCAGACTGGAACAATCAAATCTCAGGTAGAGAAGCTCTAAGCTGGGTATGGGCATGCTGTGATGATTCTTAAGCAACATTTTTATTATTATCATTTAAAAATTAATCATTTGCAGACATACAGTTTTTAAAGCATTTTAACTGAAATTGTATCATTAGTCAAGAGTAGGAAAAGAAATGGAGGCAAATCCTGACATCAACTGTGCATGATCAAGCAGTTTCACAGCAGCATCACAGTGCTGAAAGCCAAAAACCTTCAGCTCCAACTATTGGTTACAGCAAGAAATGCTCTTATCTTTCAGGAAATATGTTAAATAAAAATCAATAAAATCCCCCCCATAGTAATTCCAATCTAAAGCAAAACAAAATGAACTCAGTTCTCCTACTTTTCCAGTATCAGGCAGAGTTGATAATCACAGGATTTTACTCCAGGAAGGAATATTTTGAACCATACGATATTTGACATTTAAATTCTTCAAGTCTTCATTTTTACTTATTAATATGATCTCTGATAACCACAGACATCTCGCCTTGCATTCCACACAAATCCACACAGCAGATGCCATCTTGGGAGGACAAAAGAAGAGACAGATTTAACTAATCTACACGTGGTTTGACATTCTACAGGTTCAAGGAAAAATAAACCCAAACAACCCCACAGAGACTGAACATATCAGAAGGACAGTAAAATCTGAAGCTGCAAATATTTTGCTTATTAAATTGAGGGTATTATGGGAAAAGAAGGAAAAGTGCTGGGAAGACAGGCCCAGGGAGCAGAGGACAAAGACTGATGCTAAAAACTAACACCTGCACAGGAACACCAACAGTCCCGTGTCAGTGCAAAGGGATCCATCACTTTGGGAAGTTTTGCACACCTTGAACATGTAAAGTCTGACATATAACCCAGATATGAGCAGTGAGTAGACAGGAATTGCAGCACAGCTCATTTTCCTGGTGTCACACAGCAAACCAGTGGCACAGAGATTGGCTGGAGCTCAGCAATCCTGGCCCTAGCACTGCTCAATCCACAGGTCAGACCTTCTGTGGGTTGCAATTACTGAGTTTTTCCTGTTTCATCATAAAAAGTGTCAGTCTTGAATGAAAAAGTCAGTTTAACACATTCTTAAATTTACTTCACCGATGCCTAGTTACTTAAATATTTTGCTAAGATCTTTAAGTGTTAATTTAAAACAAGAACAAACTACTGTGTTTGCATAGGCAACTTTTAAGAAGGGAGTAGCAGCAATGGCATTGCTTTAATTCATATCTCTAATTATGACTACTCATAAATTATTTAACAAAATGTGACTTAAAGTTTATTTCCTAGTTAGATAAAGTGTCTATGTTGCCACAGATTTAGTTACAGAAGTTTTAGAGCACCTGGCTTTGTTTCTAACTGAAAAGAAAAACATTTTCAGAGACAAGGTAACAAGACATCAAAAAGTTGAGGGGGGTGGGTTTCATACTAGTGTAAGAGGGAAAAATCTTTCTACTAAACTATGTTCTTCAAGTTAAATTTCGGTCAACAAACCAAATAAACTGCTGAATTTATGTTCAGCTTAAGCGGTCAGCTGTCAGACCAAAATGAGAAATGCAATGGGAAACTTACCTCAGAATTACCAGGTTCATCTTTAATTTTGTCTAACAGTCCCTGCTGTGGGGCCATAGCTTTAGCATATTCGTCATCCAAAGGCTCCTTCTTAATTCTAATATTTGGTGCAAAGGAATTCCCCAGCTCTTGTCCAATAGATTCCTTACTAGAAAATAGGTAGCTAGACTCCTGAAACAATAATATGAAAAAGAATTCACCCTCCTGCATCTGCCATGAGGAGTTGGGCTGCTGCCAAGGGGAGTTTGTGCTGCAGACCAAGAGATTTGGGTCCTGCCAAGGTGGGAGAAATGCTGGGCAGCAGCTGCTGCCTCAACCTCCCTGCAGCCCCCTCTCTCATCCCACCCCCAATGCTTTCCACTCCTCTGGCCAAAGCAAAAGACACCCAGCTCTGTAAGTTGGTTGTTTGGGAGTGTCTCCTGTGGATACAGCTGTTCCCTGGCTCATGTGGAAAAAAGGCAGCAGGTCAGGTGGATGCATCCAGCTGTAGGTTCGGCTCACCGGTCACTCCAACCATGCTGAACAGGAAAGTGGCTACCAAAAGAATCCTCAATCCAAACAGAGGCTCAGGAAAATTTTACAAAATTATATGTACTGTTTAAGTAGCAAAGATGCCTAAGAGTCAGAAGATCAGTTTCCTTAACACTCAAATTTACACTCAAATACAAAATACGTATTTTGAATTATTCCAGCATATCGCTGCGCTTGCAAAAGTGGTTGAAAGATCTATAGCTTACCCTGAAGTTAGTTTCTGGAGTTTGTGGCACTAACTGCGTCCGTAATGTTTCTTCTACTTGATTATGAACTGAGGAAAACATATACATTAAATAGAAATGAATACAGGTTCCAATGCATTTCCTTTAAAACTATCAGAGTCTCATCCTGCTCCCCAACCCCAGCGTCTGACAGCAGCTCACCACTATTAAACTACTCCCTCTCTCCTCCTTGTAGGTGAGGTGGTAATCCCTAAAGAGAATTGACTCTTTTTTAATTATTCTATTGGATCATTATTTTCCCGTTCCAGTAAAATAGTTGTACACTTCCGACGCAAAGTGTTCATTCAGAATTTTCCACACCCCAGCAGGTTCTGGACTCTCCTGTTTTGACATTTAAATCAGGAAATACTTTTCAGAGCAACATCTTCCAGCTTTTTCTTTTGCCTTTTCCCCTCTTCTCAGGAAACAGCATCTTCTGCTTTAAAAACTTTGGATTTGCCTAGATACTGGATGCTACCATGAACATTTATCATTCTTATTTCAACTACTGACTACTTTATCTGATCTTTTAACTGTAGGTATTTACAACTTTCTGAAATACATCTTATGTACAGAAACATTCTTCCTTTGATTTCTAACTGAAGGTAAAAGTAGAGATACATTTGTAACTTTTCTTTATTTTAAAAAATATCTTTATTGCTTCTCTATCATTGGTGCCACCTGGAAGCATTGATTCTAAGATGCTCTTGCTGAACATATGAAGTTTAAGCCTCAGAACTGTAAGCTCTGAATGTGAACAAGCAGCCAGGAGTCCCTCACATGTTGGCTCACCCTCCCTCTGCTAAATAAGATTAAATCATGTGTTTCTGCTTGGTTATTCTTAACTCCTTCATTCACTGTTCTGCTGTAACTTTCAGAGCTTGGGAAGTCAAAAATAAGTGTGTGGGCAGCAAGATTATGGTAACTGTCAAATGAGAAGGGGATTTTAGGCATCTTTGGTTCTCTCCATGTTGGCTGGATGAAGTCCAAGACACAAGTATTTGAGGAAGAAGGGGAGCAGCCTCCCAGGAAAAGCAGATTTCAAGCTACGTTCTGGCTTAGTTCCTGCAGACACTAACTCCTTTCTAAGCAAGCCTTTCCCTGATACTACCAAATCCATACTGCTTTAAATGCCTAGGCATTAGTAAAGAATTGGTGCTTTGCTCAAAAAATCTTTACTGGCCATCAACTTCACCTAAACTTCATCACCTTTTCTTTTAAGAAGTTCTACGGTCTATAAAAAAAAGTGAGAAAAACCAAAAGGAAGCTTGAATTGTCACCCAGCTTGGTTTAGAAAACCACAACAACAAAAGTTATGTTGAGGCTCTGTAACAAGCTGTGGTGGATGAGACCTCCCTGACACTGTCAAGCCCTTTGCAAATCCTCCTCTTAACACAGAGTTCATTGGATTTCAGGGTTCTTCATAAAATGCTCCCCTACACACAGCTCTGCCTGTTCTCTTCAACAAGGTGATGTTTTTAATAACTAGCCCTACTGCTGATTTTTCTCTAGTTCTTTCTTCCTCTTTGCTGGGCAGCCAGGTCTAGGATGTCAACAGTTACCTGCTTTGTCAAGAAAACTGCTTTTCAATCTAGAATCCATATCTTTAGGGATTTTTTCCAACCGTTTTTCATGATCTTGAAAATGTCCTTCTCTATTCTTGTCCTTTGCTGAAAAAGTCTCTTTGCCATTATCTCGCGTTATGCTATAATCTTTTCGAAGGGATTTAAATACAGGGCCCTGCTCAAAGGGGGAAGTGAGATCCTTCTGGATTGCATTCTGAACCTGAATTTCTTTTTCACTGTCCAGTTCATGATCTGGAACTCTCTTGCCCTCTTCCAGATGATCTTCATCATGAATTGCTGAAGAAAGAGTGTCTTTTGGAGTGAAATTCTGATCATCTTCGTTGTCACTCCCAACAACAGGTATGCCTGCAAGATCCCCAGAGTTCAGAAAATAATCATGATCATCACCCTGCAGTGAATTTTCAGGTCCTGCTCGATTCGCTACTCCGTAAGACAAGCTGTCGAGGACAGGTGTTAAGTTGTGGTCAGCATCCTCAGACATCTCTGCATCCAGAATTTCACCACCTAGGGAGAAAAAAACCCCAGTGAATAGTCAGAAAATGGACTAACTTCATGTGTTACAAAGGTGAGTGTCCTAATCTGGCTGATGCTGCAATTCCTTGAATAAGGCTCAGCCTTCTCGGGCCAACATTACTGTGGAAATATTGCTGACATAGAAATGGTTCAGTCCCCCTCAGCACTGTGAAGCAGAAACTGAACTGAGTAAAACTAACCAAAGAAAGAAAAAACATTAATTTCCATTCACCTCGCTTGCAGCACTTGTGGAGAAGGCTATGCAGGAGGGAATGAGCAGGAAGGGCTGGGATGAAGGCAAGACAGTCTTGTTCAGCAGCAATGACACTTCCAAGAAAGGCTTTGTGAAATTATGACATTAGAGAATAAATAGAAATACTTACATTTTTCTGTAATATCAAATACCGCGTCAGATTTATCTTCAAACTGTAAAAAAGGAAAGCACTGTGTCATTGTCTTGGTCAGCTGCCATGTACTTTGCTAAAAAGTATCTGATGAAAACCAAGCAGAAGGATCACAATTCCTCTTCCTCCTCTTTCCTTCCTTGACCCAAGCAAATTTTTATGAATTAAGAGTGTTACATCACTGAGAAGCCACACTAGCCTTAATGAGTTCAGAATACATAGCAAAGGCACACAAGGAAAATTTAGAAATAGTGTTGCTTCCCAGAGGAGAGAGAAGGGAGTGTCAATTTTCTCTTCTACCTGGGATACTGGTACCAGGTCAAGGCCACAGATTCTGCCCTGATGCTCTAAGAGCCTTCATTCCCTCTGAACATTGTAAATGAAAACCAGGAGAATGGGCAGTTCCCGGTGCCATGGACTGCACAGATCCAAGGGTTTCACCTCTCTTACAGGGAATGTTCCCTTTCCAGGAACAGGGAAATGCAATACTGAACTTCCCAACACAGCGAGTGTCAGTGTGAGTGTAAGCACAGAATAACCAGATGCTGACTGAGTGCTGCACAAACATCTGTCTGCATTAAACATCCTCTGACAGATGTTGAAGTTGTTGGCATGCTTGGATGCTGCCTGGAGAAGGATAATTAAAGTTTCCTTCAGAATGTCCAACTCATTAGCAGCCTTCTTTTCCGTCCAATAGATAACAGCAATTCATTTAAGCCCTCTCTCCTTTCTCTGTGTTGCCAGCTCTACATTTCTTTCCTGGTAGATCCTGCTCACACTGCGATTCTTAAGCCATCTTAGGGAAAGTAATGGGATTTGATAGCAAAGGGATGAGCCCTAATTTCATTTAACTCAAGTAATTTAGTTGATAAATCCGGTATTTCTCACGACTGTGATGGGAACTATCAGTTTGGCAGCAGCCAGCTCTAGGAAAGGATGACAACAGACTGTCCCAGAGGTCATTTGATGGCAAAAAGTCCCTTTCCAATACCACTTGCAGGTCTGCAAAGACAAGGTAGCTCCTTCAGCTTAACTGGACACACATGGAATAGTGAGGACCTGTCCAGCATGGTATCAAGTCAGCTGGATACTGCACCAGAACTTTCCAGTTTCTCTGAGCAGACACTTGAGGCTGGAAAAGTGAAACACAGAACCAAAACAAAACAAAACAAGGTTACAGTTCCACAAGGCTGATGCAAGTCTCCTCCATATAATTATCTACAGGCAAAGAGTAAGGAAACACCTGCCAGGAAGGTTTGCAAGGCCTCAGCTCTGTTCCTGCTGTTATGATCTCAGGAGTGTCTGGGAGATGGAACTTTAATGTTGATCTAGAAGCCCATTCACAGTCAACTAAGTTTACACAGGTGTAAAACTAATTCCCATAAATACTGGATATACTAGTGCTCATACAGGCTGCTGAGGACAGGGACAGCAGGGGTGGGCTGCTTTTAGAGAAGAACATGGAAAGGAACTTGTTGCCATTTGATAATAACAGAGCATAAAGTTTTGGGAGGCAAACAATAGCCCAGAGTCCTCGACTCTACACTGACCTTTCTGATCCTTTTTTGCTTCCTGTCAGGAATTCTCTATCCTCTCCAAAAATGTCACAACAGAATTTGATGGTAGGATATAGGGAGTTTTCACATGAGCTCATCCTTTTCTCAGAGTAGATTTGTATGAAAGTAGTTCTTTAACTCTTTTGAGACCCAGAGTATCTGGGGGAAAGTATTCCAGGTCCTTCACAACCCTGGTTGCCCTACACATCCAAACTCGAGGTATTCCTTCTCCTCTTCTCCTGGTAACAAATCTTTTGCCAACAGCTGACAACCCCAGGAATGCTGATATTAGCAAGGGATACATTTTGCAGTGTGGATCTCTCTAATTGTTTCATTCCAAGAAACACTAACAGGCAAGTCAGCACAAGGGGCCACCTGCAAGAGCATGAGGGACTCCCATAAATATTATGGAGAAGCTGGAAAACATTTCAAATCTACCTGGAGAGAATCCAAACACAGGGCCATCCTAGAGAAAAAAAACAACCCTGTTTTGTTTCTTTCCTCATTATTTTGTGAGGCTATGAAGAGATTATCTTGGCTGTCTTCTTTCAAAAGATTTTCAAATACAGAGGAAGATCTGTGTCTGTGGTCAAAAGCTTTCCCTGGAAATATTTATAAACCAGGAATTCCAGCATCTGACAGTACCAGCAGCCTTATCTAAGCCACCATCTAGTTTCTGACTGTGAACAGCATCAGAACTCCCACATAGTGTAAATTCAAAGGGAGAAAACCAGGGAAAGTGTTTGGATGATAGTGTGTGTGTACACACATGTATCTACACACACATAAATATATATATATATCCCCAACAAGTTACTCATTCTGTAAGTCTATAACTGGACTGTCCCTGAAATTAGAGCTTTTTTTTTTCTGCATTAATGTGGGGTATTCTCTCAGTTATACACTTCTAGTTCCTTCCCCAATGTCATTACAATCTTGTTTAATGCCATCTTAGGAGGGAATTTTGTATGTCACCAGTTACAAAAATGTATCACTCTAATCAATCATGTATGTTAGCTTTTAACTGGATTAGGGTTTTGTATCACACAGAAATGTGAACTACACCCGACTTCCTATTTCTATATTGTTCTATTACAGTTCTGCAAGACAATTCCCTCTCTCCAGTCCTCATGCCTCCTTTCATTAGCCAGCATCACCATTAATTCCCTTTATTTCTTCTGCTCAGATTTTTTAAGATTTAGTGAGAAGTGGAGTTTTTGAGGGGCAAACGTGCAACTGATGGCATTTCTTCTGGATCACTTTTGCCAGATCTAAAGAGAGAGGCACCTCAACACCCCACACTAAGTCCTTGATAACTACAAAAGGAAAGTCCTAGGAACAGAGTTTTCTGTTCAAATACTGAGGCTTCAACTCTTCAACTCAGTTCTCAAAACACACTTGCAGTTGTAAAATAAAATTCAATAATATAATAGTCTAAAACACCTTCATTAAATCACCTTGACCGATATTTGCCAGAGAATAATAACTCTTAAGAGTTTTTAATCATTTAACTCTCTAAGAGTTTAATACAAGAACAGTTTGAATGTGGTATTAGTGAAATTCAATGTTTTAGGCTATATCCTTCTTAGTGACTGCCTCATTAGCTAGCACTGCACACAAAGTAGTGCTCTGCCTACTCAGGCTGTAAAAAACAAATAAATGAATGAATGAATGAAATGAAACAAGAATATAGAAATGGTGACAAAACAATGAAGTGTTTCTGAAAGCAATGTGACTTGCTTAAAGTTAAATACTCTAAAAATAAAGCACTGCTTTTGTAAAAAAAATAAAATTCCACCAGATATGTCACTATATTTTTATAGATGTACATGAGACTCTAAGGGAGCAGTGTCACAGCCTCAGCACTGACCTGCCTTTGCTGGGAGCAGGGGACAGAAGGACACATATTTACACTTCAATACAATGTCCTAATTTGAAATAACTAAAAAACTGATCCATACCTTAATGGTGATCAACATTGCCATGGCATCCATAAATCAAACAGCTCATAGATTATTTTTGCACAATATAAAGAGAGAAGCTGCCTATGGCTGAAGTACTGCTTTGCATGCAAAACAGAGAATTCCATTAAAAAATAAACAAAACAGTGTAACTACTTTACACACAGAGACACGTCTTTCTAGTAAGCTTCTGAAGTCTGATCCTAGATTTTAACATACCCATAAGCAAACTGTGGAAAGGAAGCAGATGTTAAGAGAACTGCAATTAAAAACAGTCAGAAATGATTCTCAGTTTGCCTGTACTTTCCCTGTGCCTCTATGCACAGCATAACCCCACTCCACAATTCATTCAACTGACAAGACACTGTTTGAAACAACAAAAAAAAAAAGAAAATAAAGAAGGAATTGAAATATCAATCGCTATTCTTGAGGCAGGTGGGATGAGCTCGGGAAGCATCCCCTGACCTTTTCCACATGAGGCGGCCCTGGCAGGGATGCCAGGCAGGCAGGCAGCCAACGGCGCTGCACCTCTGCCACCGCACAACTCCACGGCACGCACAGAATCCCACAGCGGGTCCTGCCGGAGCTGCTTCCCACTGAAACACGGCCAGCCCTGCCGATTCCTACCTTCGGAGCACCTGGGGAGCCAAGAGCCAGGGTAACAAAGAGCCAGGCTGCTGCAGATACCTGCCACAGGAAAAGAAAGGCTGCGGCAGGAAGAGAACCTGGCGGGGTCACAGCCATAGAGCCGAGCGCGGCTGGGCCGGCAGAGCCCCCCCTAGCCGGCTCCGGGACCCCCGGCACCGCCGGGGAACGGGCCCAGAGCCCTTCTGGGGAGAGGGACAGCGTGAGCTCGGCTGGGGGGGAGCCTCTGAGGCTTCCATGAGCCACGCTGAACACTTGAAAAGATTGTTTTTAATCTAGTCTGAAGGTAATACAGCGGAGATGGTGATGGGAGTTTTTAAAGGCAAATCCCAAACAAGCTTCAGTACATGTGAAAAAGCAGGCATTTCCCAGCTGCTTGTGGCTCCCTATATTCTGTTCAGGAAATACAGTTTTACTTTGCATCTCACTCACAAATCTTCAATTTTTAAGTGTGAGGACAGATGATTTAGGCACGTGCTGCTCCCCTTTCATTTCTACATTTTAAGAATTCTGGATGATTCACCAGAAATCACAGGGAGCAGCTCAGCATGGAAGTTTACCGTCCCTTTCTGTCACCAAGCTTTTCTGATATTCCTGAGCTTTTGGAATAGTCACAGGCCAATTCCAAACCCTACAGTTTCCATACCCACCCAGCACACACAAAGAACCTGCATGCTGTAACCAACATGTATGGAAGCAAGATGAATTTGTCAAACACACAGAAGTCACAGAGAGCCTTATTTTTTCTGGAATATTGGTGGGTTTAATCTATACAAAAGCCCTAAGGAGGATCCAAGCTCTTCTCCCATTCACCACCAAATCATGGATTTGAGAAGGAAGCAGCTCCAAATGTGATGCTTTCACCTTGCAACCACAGAATCTCAGAATGTTTTGGGTTGGAAGGGACCTTAAAGCCCATCCTGTTCCACTCCTTGTTATGGGCAGGGACAACTTCCACTGTCCCAGGTTGCTCCAAGCCCCATCCAACCTGGCCTTGGACACTTCCAGAGATGGGGCAACCACAGCTTCTCTGGGCAACCTGTACCAGAGCTTCACTACGTTCAAAGGGAAGAATTTCTCCCGAATATTTGTAATTTACAACAAATTACCTTGCAATGGTCTTTGCAAATACACCAGATTTTGATGTGCTTTGGGATTTGCAATTAAGAAACACACACAGACACAAACCACACAGCAAGCACACAAACCAAGACATCCACAAGAAAGACTATATTTCCAAACAAAGAACTTCTTCCTCAAAACCTCACCCCTGGCTCTGTGCTGAACTTCTCTGCTGCTGGTAAGACACAACCACTAAGGCTGGGATTTTGGTTACACTAAGGCTGAGATTTTGGTTACACTAAGGCTCTAAATGAACTGAAATAAAAATAATTCCAGTTTCTCACAGCATAAAGCAGGAAAACTAAATAGAAATTACAAAGATGTAAAAATGCCCAATATCAGAGCAGGGTCTGTGTCACAATATGTATGTTTATGCTGTGATGCTCAACAGTTACTTACTCCAAACCAAGTGTTTCAGTTCACTTACATATTTTAACTTATTCCATAAGCAGGCCAGATCACAAATGTGTGCTTTTGGCCAAAGCTTTCAGAAGTATGGCTAGTGAGAAGATTATGTTCTACAAAGCATGGAATCCCCTTAATTCCATTTAGCTCAGAAGCTGAACAGCTCATTAAGAGAGACCCACCACCGTGTGGTTGAGGGAAAGCCAGTCCATGGAATACAACTCAGAAGCACCAATAGTTACAATCCAGGGTGGAGCAGCAGCACTAGAACCTCGGGAAGATTACTCTACTCAATGTCTCTTCCAGAAAGATGATTAACTATGTTAGTAATTAGTTGCTACTAGCTATATTCCTAATAGGAGAAAAAAGCCTCAACCCACTGTAAATTAATTTTTAAAGAGAGTGAACTGTTGAACCTGAAGTTTTCTGCTTGTCATTAAAATCTGTCCTCAATTAAGAAACCCACAAGGTGGTTTTGTGCACCAATTGGGAAAATTTACAACTTACAATTTACACTTTTTGCTTGACAAACACAGCGGGACCATCTCCTGCCCAGGCTGGTTTGTGTTCCCAGCCCCACACTGGTGACTGGGCTCAGCTCCATCAGGTACTGCAAGTCCTTTCCCTTCTCCTAGCAGTTCAGTGCAAATGGGAGAGCCTGGATGTACATCTAATTCTATTTCAGTGTTTCTATCCTCAAAGAGACAAAATATCTGCTTCATTCTTCAAAGTACCTTCCTAACTCTGGCTTCCTTTTTGCCTTTTCCATGATTAAACACAATAAAATCCTGTTAATAGCCTGCATTAACTGTACTTCATAAAGCTTTCTGAGCAAACGGCACCATTTAAAGATGAATTTCAATACAGATGAAATCTTTTCATGTACTTTCAACTCTTTTAAGAAATATCAAGATTCACAGAAGTACACAAATAAGTTATTTAAAAAATAATAATAAAAAAGGAAGTACTCCAAAATGTCTCCTGTGGGAATAACTCTGTATAGTTCTGCTAATTCTGTTTCAAGTCTTCTCACCTAAATTTAGACAACTAAACATTAGTTTATTAGGCTAATGCTTCAGGTTTCCTCTCTTTCCAAAGGAAATTAAGGAATTCTGGCAGCAGCAATTTATCCTGCCCTGAGACTGTGGCCCAGCTATCAAAAGGGAAAAGGACGAAATGTAGAATTAAAATCTTGGCTTTGTCACCAAAAATCCAATGTATTAAATTTTAGTTATTAAATAATTGGTTATCATACATCCTTTACTAAAAAATTCAAAGGCATTAGACACAACATACTTTAAAACTATCTAATCTAGAGGCAACTCCTATAATACTTCAAGCTACTCTTAGAATTAAACAAATTTATCTAAAGCAGTAGGAAACACGGTAACCAAAATTAAATATATTACCATCATCCTTCAATCAGTATTTACAGAAAGGACAGATACATCACATAATTTTTGGATCAATATCAGTTTGGTAAAGCAAGTCTCTTAAACTTTTTATTTCCCTTGGAATTTCTGAGGAGCACTTCCAGAGGAAAAGAGAATGGCACTACAGGCTGAACACAGGCTAAGAGGATGGACACTCTGAGAACCCCCAGTTCTGCTGCCACGTCCTCAATGAATTATTCTCTGCTGCAGAAACCTTTTTAGGAGTTTGGAGGATCCCAGAGAACGAATGTCACAAGCAACAGCATGAATGAGGTCCAAGAGCTCTCAGGCCTTTACCACACTCATGGAATGGATGATGGAAATCATCTGAACTGAGGTAGCCATTGACAGAAACCTGCAAGTTTGTGAGAGAAAACTTCCTCTAAGACTTATTTAGGAAAGGCATTCTGGAAGGAATGATGGGGTACAAGAGTCATTGATTGCAGAATCACAGGATGGTTTGGGTTGGAAGGGACCTTAAAGATCATCCAGTTCCAACCCCTAATGAGACAAGAGTTGAGAGGACCACTCAAGAACATTGTGAGTGATTTCAGAATTAAATTCCACAAGTCTAAAGATGCAAAAGGCCTTGAATTGGCCACAAAGAGCTGACTTAATTTTCTGTATTTTACACAACGTGAAAAGTCTTAACCTAAATGTCTGGGATCCATTAGGCTCGTTTTAGGAAAGAGAATTTAAAGATTATGACATTAAAACATCCTTTGAGAGGTGAACAAGCCTTGGCAGAGAAACATTTTCATCATCTTTGTACAATTCTGGAGTAATTCGGCAACAAAACTTTATAAATGAGAAGCTCTTCAATTTTTAATTACTGTCATGCAAAATTAAAAATCTTTTGCAAACACCTGTCTTATTGATGTGGACACCCAAGCGTTCACCTGTTCACACCACATTAATTTCCAACAGCCCAAGTGTCAAATTTCAGTACAGCCCAAACTGCCTGTCTAGTCCAAAGGGTTATTGACAACTGTTGTAAATAAATTAACATTCCAGTCAAAACAATTAACCGTTCAAAACAATCATATTATAGACAAATTAAAGTTGAATTTCCATAAATATTTTTATGAACAACACAAAGAACATACTAGCAGATATCTTTCTTTCAAGTTAATATTGCTCTTATGTAGCAAATGTTTTCCTTAACATACATAACAGTTTGATGTAAGGCAGAAATTAAACTGCTCTAAAACAATTTACAATAAAAACTCACCAAAACCTATTAAAAATCAAATTAGATAAACTTTTGTCAGTCTTAGACTGGCAAAAACTTTATTCTTTAGTTTGTTGCTTGCTCATGGATTGAGTTAAAAGATGGTGACTGCTTATCCATGGAATTTGCAACATGCCAGTTTCAGTGTATGTGCTTCTGGAATAATTGCAGAGATTCTAATACTGAAAAGAACAATTCTGAAAACACCACCAACTGCTAAGCTCCCGTCTAAAGAAATCATTAAATTAGTCCTTATTTTCTCCACACAAAGGAAAATAATTTTTATAAGAAATGCTTGTTATGCCTTAGGCACAAGCCTTGGAAGACTCCAAAATCATGACCTCCTGTAGAATGGGAACTGGGCCACCATGGGGAAGAGAACTGGGATATGCAGGTCTTCCATGACCTCATTAATTATTAGGAGGTCTCTGTGTGCTGAATTTCCAGTTTGCTAATCTCACTCCTCACAGGCTCCATCAGCATTTGCAGCAGCCCAGGATTCACTTCTCCCCTTGTTCCTCAAGAAGATCTTGGCACAAAACCAGCACTGGGATGATGCCTCACGATCAAGTTGTGTTTCCTCTTTCCTAACTTACTTGCCCAGGGCAACACCACTTCCCTGGATCATTCCTAAATTTTACTGAAGTCCTCTGCTTCAGCAGGGGCAGAGAACATTGTCAGTGCCAACAGCACGAGAGGATTTCCATAACCTACAGGGACATGTGGAGTAGTAACTGATAGAGACTTCCAGACTTGGCACCCAGGGAATAATTAGGAGAGAGAAATTATTTTTCCCAAAATCAATGAAGATGATATTGACCAGAGGATATTTGTTATTCCTCAGTGAAAAACTGACAAGCTTGGGAAGAAAGAAGGCAATATTCTCTTTTTTCTGCAGGTGACACCATGTAACTCTACAGATAAACGGAGCATGTCAAGGCAATGAGCATGAAGGAAGCAGAGACACCAGGACAGACTGCACGACCTCTGAGCAACCTGCTCCAACACTTGACTGTCCTCATGGTGTAAAAGTACTTCCTTATGCCCACTAACATTTCAATGAAGTTTATTTCAAGATTTCTCAATTGACCGTCACATGCAGCCATTTCCCTTCAGACTTCCTGCAGCTAGCCAATATTTGATACCCTCAATGACCTGCATGTTTATGTACTGTCTGTGAGCAATTCTACAAAATTCCTGGAGCCAATAAATAAAGTGTTTGAAAGACACAGGTCTAAGAAATTCACACATGATGTTCATTCCCTAAGTGCAGAGTAGTCAGACATCTACACAACTCACCCAGTGAGATCCTGGGAAGTCATGTTCTGTTTGGTAACAATTAGTTTCAGTGTAATCACAAGTTTTGCCCTGATACAAGTTCAGCAGTTAACTTCTCTCCCAAGCCCCAGTGGAAAACTTGAGCCTCTGCTCTTGTCTGTCCCAAGGCTGGAGAATGGGAAAGCTTCTTCATCTTTGGAAAAAGGGAACTGGACAGCTCAGTCTTGTAGTGGGCTATGGACTCTACCACACAGGCACAAACATGATTTAAACCTCATTCCTGGCAAAAAGCTTTCAACCAAATGCTATATGTGTGCAGGAAAGAGGACTGGATTCATGGCAAGATTATTTTCAGCACCGCTTAAAACATTCACCCATGGTTCCTTCACAGCTACAAAGTGTTGGCCACAAAGAACCTTCCACTGGTTTAGAGATGAAGTAACTCTTCACATAAAGTTGGACTTCATCATCTTGGAGGCGTTTTCCAACCTTAATGATTCTATGATACCCAAATAGATGAGAATGGACAGTGTGCTTACAGACCAAAGGGTGACAATGATGGCCCAAGGTGTGACAACAAAGGACCAAGAGCTGGGATGTTCATGGCTAAAGGTACTGGCATAAGGGTTACAGCCAAGTCCTGGAAGGGGCATGGCTAATGGAAGTCACCAAGGGTTACAGCCAAATCCTGGGATGGCCATGGCTAAGAGAAGTCACTCCATGGTTACAGTCTAAGCACCCAAGAAGTGGATGGTGCTGCCATCTTAACTCACTCTGGCCTGACATGGACAACTGAAATTAAGAGGAGCAGCAAGGACATCGTGCTTCAAACAAGGAGACGGACGGTGACGACAGCTCCTGGTTAGCTGCAAGTTTATTAATTAAGTGATGCCAAGACGCTCGTGGCGATGATGCTCGGACACTGCCCTGGGGGAGAGGAAGCTGAAGGGCCCCGAGGTCGGAGGGGCAGCGCTGCCGGTCTGGGGCCGGGCAGCTCGTGCGGGCTCGGTGCCCTCGGGACCCCCGGCGGGGCCGCGCCTCGCCCGCCGCATCCCGCCCCCGCCCGCGCCCCCCGCGCCCCCCACTCACCCTGCCGCGGGGGCCGGGCCCCTCCTCCTTGGCCTCCGCCATGTTGCGCCCCCCCTCAGCTGTCCCAGCCCGGGGCGAGGGGCCGGGGGTCACTCCCTCTCAGCCTCCCCCGCGCTCCGGGAGGCGGCGGCTCCGGGGGGCTCCTCGGCGCGGCGGGCGGGGCTGAGGGGGGGGCCCGGCGGCTCCCTGAGGGCGGCGGGGGGGGGCTCGGACCCGCCAGGCCGCGGCCGCTGCTCCCGGAGCTGCCCCGACCAGCCCAGCGCGCGGCCGCTCCGCGCATGCGCCGCGCGCCTGCGCGCGCCCGCGCAGGCGCGGCGGGGGCTCGGCGGGGTCGGGGGTGCCCCCGGGGAGGGGGAGACGCTCCGGGATCCCGCGGCGGGAGCGGCCCGGTGGCTCCGCCGCCCTCACGGGGCCTCCAGCGGCGATACGGGCGCGGTGACTTCGTGGCGTGGCTGCCGGGGATGCGGCGGTGGCGGCAGGTGGTCGGTGGTCTCCTGGCTCCTCAGGCGTCGCCGGGGTGAGGGCCTGGCCAGGCCACAGCACCGCCCTCACGGCCTCTCGCCGCCGTGGCGCCCACCTCACCTGTTCTGCCTCTTGTACCTCTGCTCCGTCATTCGTGAATTCATCCACTCTGAATTAAGTAACTTTTTTACTGAGTTTGACCTTTGTTGGTACTGTCGCAAAATGTGGAATATGTAGAAATTTTCTTAAGGATGTTCTGTGATGTTTGATGAGTGTGTGCTTTCAAGCCTTGTCAACAAGAAGGGAGGTTTAATCCGTGAAACAAATAGCAGCTGACAAGCTCTAAGTGATGTCCAGGTGTTAGAGAAACAAGTTATTGTCGGTAGAGTTGCCTTGTTAAGGTTTAGGCCTGGACATGCTTCATTATCTCAGACCTAGGGGGAGTTTAACAAAGCCTGGGGAAAAGGATGCGCCGATGCTGGTGGACACAGGAAATGCACAATTTATGGGCAGCAAAGACATGTGGCAGGACTGCCAAGATGAGGAACGAACTAATAAATAAACCCAACCTGGCAATTGTGCTGAATCAACTCCAGCTGGGTGAAGGGTAATTCTGATAGGGGGAGATCACAACCTCCAACCCAAAAGAAGAGAAACACTGAGCATGGCACTAATTAGCACGAAAAGCTAGAGAATCGTTAATCAGTAGAAGATAGGACACTAATTGAAAGAGAACTATGCAACATGTAGCCAATGAACAATAATGGCTTATTAAGAAAACCTTTGAAACCATGTGTGAGATACAGATTATTGAGGTTTTTTATTGTCAGCAATATCGGACATTGCTAGCACCCAGAAGTTGATAAGGACATTGTGTTCCTGTCTCTTTAACAATTAAATAATCTATCTGCTAATTAAAACTTGGTCTTAAAGGAAATCTCCACTTCCCAGTTTATCTGATTTACGCAATTATAGGCTGATGCTGAACTGCAGCTGCATTTCAGTGGTGACTGAAGTGATCCTTCTATAAACACTGTCCTTCTGCTGGCCTGAAATGCTGGATACAGAATACTTGGATTCATTTAGGAAATCCTATCAGGTCTCTCTTAGAAATGATGGCACTCCAAGGACAGAGAGATAATTAATGTGATAATTTAATAATTAATGCTTTTCGCTTATGCAATAATCCTCATCCTCAAGTCTAAATTAAAATAATCCTTATCGTGAAGTCTAAAATAATTCTAGTTGATGAGTTGTTTTGTGAAATTTCTCAAAGATTTTGGGTTTTTTTAATGACAAAAGCTGTTATATGTGGACTGTGATCCTGATGTGAAATTTTATAATAATTTTAAAAAGTAATTTTATCTTTAGATAGCTACAAATGAAAAGCATTAATAATTTAATCTTTTTTAAATGGGGACAAAATAAAATAGCAATTAAAAATTTAATAGGGATTTATTGGGATTTTCTAGGAAGATAGAAAACAGAAATAAATTTACTACATAATAAATAAAATAAAGAATAAATATTTGTTAACAAAAATGCTAAGAAATTCAAGTAGGAGGAAGACCTTAAAAGTTTGAGTTTGGTTTAGGAATTAAGATATTTAGGAAAGTAAACTTGCTTTTTCTTTTTGCCCTCTGGTTTCTGAGGCTTTGCAAAAGTTGCCTTCTTATTTTCAGGCTGAAGTTTAGCAATTGTGGGTGTTTTTGTGTTGATTAAACCTCTGTTTTCATGTCATCCCAGTGTCAAATGCTCAGCCACTCAGGATAACCTCAGATACCACAAGAACTCTCGTGGCGTCACAAAACTCAACAAAACTACTGTAACTTCTTTTCCATTGTAAATTTCCATAGTATGGTATAAAATGAACTTGTTGGAGCATTTGAATGGAAACAGACATCTTTGTGTCATTGTGTGATTCTTCTAAGTAAATCAAGGAATGATGGAAGTATCTGAATTTTCAACATCCAGCAGAAAACTCTTTCAGGCCACTGTACGAAATATTCTGTGAGAAATAGATCTGTCACTACAATAGATCATAAATCAGCCACGTGCTGTTGAAATCTCTGCCTGCTGCAGGTTTGCTGAGGCTGCTGCTACAATGGACAGACGAGGGGGTGACAGTGAGAGCCACCATTTAAAGCCAGATCAACCCTGGTGTGGTCTGAGACATCCCAGTCCATTTTCTGTAGGATGTTGGAACCAGAACAGGACGTTCTTCAGCTTGTTCAGACTCCTGACTCTTGGGTGTTGGGAAGATTTGATTGTGGCCTTCCAGTGCCTGAAGGGGACAACAGGAAAGATGGAGAGAGACCGTTTCCAAGGGCTTGGAGTGACAGGACAATGGGAAATGACTCCCCACTGCCAGAGGGCAGGGTTAGATGGGATATTTGGAAGGAATTGTGCCCTGTGAAGGAACAGTGGGCTCTGTGTGTTCACAAGAGGCCCTGGCACAGGTTGCCCAGAGAAGCTGTGGCTGTCTCATCCCTGGAAGTGTCCAAGGCCAGGCTGGATGGGGCTTGGAGCAACCTGGGATAGTGGAAGGTGTCCCTGCCCATGGCAAGGTTTGGAACAAGATGATCTTTAAGGTCCCTTCCAACCCAAACCATTCCATGATTCTGTGATTTTACATGAGCTGTCTGTGTACTAATGTGGCTAAAAAAGGCACTGCAGAATACGTAGATAATGTGGTGATGACTACAGCAGAACAGACCAAGATAAATGCCTGGATAAGGCAGGGAAAAGATAAGATTGTTTCACACTATTGTTTTTGAATTGCTTTTTAATTCACCCCTGGAGTGTCTATATTCCAATCTGCTGCACAATCCTGCACGAGACTATTCCTCTTTAAACCAGTGACATTTAAAAAGGAAGCACGAAACCCCCTCTACATGCAGGCTGCAGTTCAGTGAACTGGATGAATGATCTTTGCACATCCCCACGGGCATGCACAGCTGAATATAGATCACCCAGAAAACCTGCCAGCTGTACAGAGTGGGGCTGGGCACTCCTGCAAACCTGCCAGCCCCGTGGGTTTGGGCTGGGCATTCCTGCCTCTGCTCCAGCATGGGATCTCTGCAGAGAATTCCAGCTGCAGGTGGAACAGCCCTGCTGTGTGTTTTGGGCCAAACACGAATTAATAACAACAAATAACCTTGTTTCCTTTCTACCGAGCATCCAAACAGGACAGCTTTGGCAGATAGGTGGAGGAAATCATGGCTGTTGCAGATGTTGTACCCATAAGGAATCATGAACTTATTAATGTTGGGAAAGAGCTCTAAGATCACCAAATCCAACCACCCACACAGTACTACCACCACATTCACCATTAAACCATGTGGTGCTTTGGGCCCTTCTTTGTCCTTGTTGTTATCGACTGTGAAGAGATGTGGAGATGAGCAGCCAGTGCCTTTCCTGTTCCAGAGATGGGCAAAACTGTGGACACCTCTTAATTTTAGGTGTTCTTGTACTGCAGAGTCCTCCAAGGCAGGGCTGTAATGCTGTAAGAAAATACAGGGAATATTTCAGTGGAAAAGCAGTTGCAGTGGCATCTCCTCTCGGGCCCTGAGCAGACGGGGGACACCCGGGGACAGTGAGGACGTGGGTTTGTGTCCCAGCTCGGGGGCTGCTCTGGCTTTGTCCCTCCACGTGCTGGGTGGGATTTGCGTTTCCCTGGCGCTGGTGATGTCAGGAGCTGCCGGGACAAAGGGGAACAGGAGGCTTGGAAACAACAAGGATCAAGGAAAGAGAAAAGCCAAGTTTTAAAAGGCGAATGCTTAGTCATAGAGACACAGACGCAGGAGGGCTGGCAGGGGCCTATTTCCATCCTGAAACTCCCCCTCATTCCCAGACTTGCTCTGGCTGTGTTTGCTGTTGAGATAACATCCCCTTCCCCCACCACCCACAGATAACTGAAGGAGCAGCCGTTGAAAGAGGAAAAAAAAAAAGGAAAAAAAGGCAGTTGCCTTGCTCTGCCTGCAGGAGAAATGTCAGGAAGTGTCTGGTGGTGGGTGGGATGAAAGAAGGAAGCTGAACTCTAAAGAGAATATTCTAGCTCTGCTCATGAAAACAAATGCCCCTCTGTATTCTGCTTGATAAGAACATCCAGGGGCAGGTTCTCCTGCGTGCAGGAGCATAGAGTAACTTACACACCTCTGGGTGATTTATTTGTACATGCTGCATTACTCCCAGCACTCCATGAACTGGAGGGGAAAAGATGGAAACAGCTCGGGAAAAGCACAAGCATCATCAATAATTAATAGTGCCTTTTTTGCAATAGGAATGATCCAATATTAATTACGAAGTTAATTTCTGTTTGAATGGTTCGTGCATGTGTATGAAATTTGGACCAGGATTTAAGTTCAGTGCAATCATGCTTTTATTCTAATTATAATAATTATAAATCTATTTTGCATCCTCTTTTTAGGTCTCAATAACACAGGCTTTGTTTTCCAAATATGCCAGACAGCAGGTTTTGCACACCAGATATGGCAGCTCTCAGCTTCCCAAAGTGAATCTGGTTGTAAATACAAAATAAATTGTTTTGATTCATTGTCAGTGTGCAAATGTGAAAATAAGCCCACAACATGGGTCAAGATAAATACTTTGGATTTCTAAAGTCACAGAGTCAACAGGGAGGAAAGAACTTAATTGCACACATCATGAAATATTTAAACAGACAGTGACCAATGTGTAGATGTGGGATGCAGACTTTTACAGCTAATTCTGTGTTACAAACAGCTGATGCTGCTCTGCATCAGGGAGTCTGTGTCTTTCTTACTCTGGAGCCTTAAAAATCATCAGTGAACCATTTTGAAGCTTATTTTTTGTACTGGGTGATCTGTTGGGAAAAATTCTACGGCAGAAGCACAAAATCCAGACAGAGAACTGAGTTTCTTACTTAACTGTAGACCACCAGCTCAATGCACTCTTGGGACATGGATGTATCTCATCCACAGCAGATTGGTGGGTGGAGGTTGCCATAAGAGCAAGCAGAAAATTTCTCTTTGTTGCACTTGGTTTTCTTATTACAGTCATTATCTATTTTCCACCTATATCCATGCCTTTCTTGTGCTGCCAGGACAGACTTATTGGAAAGTTTTTCTAATGGAAATCCAGTTTATAGTAACAGAAGTTTTGTAGCAGGTTCATGGCAGATTCTTTTGTTGAAGCAGAAGAAAGAAAATACGAGTTTTCTCTTCACTTTTGTGTCTTTCCTTTTGTTTTTCTATCTGCTCTTGTCTCCCTGCAGAAAATCTAAACTCCCACCCCAAGTAAACCTCCTCCCCATGACAGCCCTGTGGTGCTTTGGCAGTGGGAGAGTTCATGTTGGCACCAAGCTCACCCTGTGAGTGAAATGGGGTGAGATCAATAAAACCTGCACAAGACATTTCAGACTGCTTGCAGGCTCTGCTAGCCATCTTGATACTGTGATGTTTAGATCTTATTATTTACCATAATAAGGTGCCAAAACTAATTTTTAAAAAGGGAACTGCTAGACTTTTACAAAATCTGATTGTGCTCAAGGTCTGGGATAGATGTCAGGTTGTCAGAGCAGTAATCCTCTGGGAAGTGTCTTCAAGTGCCTGATGCTACAGCAGGATTAATTTTATCTGTGTCTTCGGAGAGTCACTAAAGAGTGACATGAACAACCTCTGGAGTTCTTTGGCCATTTGTGTTCTTTGGAGACTTCCTCTCTAATCTTTATTGGAAAACTGCCCACTCGCAAACTCTGGTTGCTGCTTTTTAGTATCATTCTGAATTTGTGCTGTGACTACATCACTTTTTCCAAATGCAGAATAAAACTGTTTATTTTAATATTTCCACTACTTTTGTGTTATGAAAAAAAAAGATTTTGATTTTCTGTTCCCTCTTTCGTGTTTGTCTTTTGCAAATAGCAGTGGATGTAAAAATATATATACAGAGAAGACATTGCCAGTCTTTAGATTTTTGAGAAGGTCATGGCAGCCTGATGAAACACAGCATTGTGAGTCTGCTCCCTTCTGCCCCACTGACATTCCATGCATAGCCAAACATTAAGCAGAGCTCAGCTCAGAACTGCTGGGATTTTGCAGAGTTGATGTATCTGTTTCCCTGATTGTCTCTGTGAGAACAGGATTCTCTGTAAGTTACATCCCATTCTTGCCACGTAATTATTGTCACGGAACCCCAGACTGGTTTGTGTTGGAAGGGACCTTAAAGTCCATCCAATTCCACCCCTTGCCATGGGCAGGGACACCTTCCACCATCCCAGTGTGCTCCAAGCCCCAGTGTCCAACCTGGCTTTGGACACTTCCAGGGATCCAGGGACAGCCACAGCTTCTGTGGGCAACCTGTGCCCACTCTCACAAGGGAGAATTTCTTCCATATTAAGCCTGAATTTCCCCTTTTCAGTGGGAAGCCATTCCTCCTTATCCCGTGACTCCAGTTGCTGATGCAGAGTCCCTCTCCAGCTTTCCTGGAAGCCCCTGCAGATCCTGGAAGGTGCTGTGGGGTCTCCAAACAAGCTTCTCTTCTCCAGCTGAACAGCCCCAGCTCTCCCAGGCTGTCTCCATAGGGAAGGTGCTCCAACCTCTTCATCAAATTCATGTCCCTCCCCTTGATTTGCTCCAACAGTTCCATGTTCCCCTTATGTTGGGGGCACCAGAACTGAATGCAGTATTCTCGGTAGTCTGAGAGAACCCCCTCCCTCAGCCTGCTGGCCTAGCTCCTTTGGATGCAGCCCAGGGCACAGCTGGCTTTCTGGGCTGCATCTAAAGGACTGTGACAGCAGGTGACAAAATGTGACAGAGTCTTAAATTCTCTCAATTGAAGAAATGCAAAATTAAATTCTTTTTAGTAGAAAACCATAGAAAATTAAGTTCTCTTAATAGATGATGTGGATGCTGTTAACTCTAGGGCAGTAGGATAAATTCTAGTTATGTCTATCTCATTTCTCTCCACAGATCAAGGACATGTCTGGATTGACAGCTTTGTCTTACAACTGTGCTGAGTATTCCTGCAAGGCAGTGAGCATCCTTAACTCCAATTAACATCACTGGCAATGGAGGGCTCTTGGAGCCTCTTGGAAGACAGGCCTGGCATGCTCAACTGTCCAAGGATCACTGTGCCCACTGGCAGAGCAGCTACTGCTGGGAGTGGAGACACAGGCAGCAAGAGGAGGGAAAGACCAGTTTATCCAGATTGTGTGATCTTGTCAAGTCACAGATCTTTGCAACCTCAGAGCTCTCTATTTTTAAGCCTATAGGCATATTTGTCATGGTATAGAGGAAGAACTTCTTGGAAAGCAGATTTAATCGTGCTCAAGGAGAAGTGAAAACAGCACTGGAGGGAGAGGAGAACCCTCATCACTGAGTGCCAAGGAAAGTTGCTGTGAGCTGAAGAGCCACTGCAGCAGCTCTTGGCCACTCCTGCCATCCTGCCTCAGCTTCAGGTACCAGGTGATGCTGTTGGCATTTTGCTTCCTCCTTTATTCTGTCAAAGGTGACACTTCTTCATGACACTGTGGTGAGCCCCAGAATGATTAAATATTCTGCAGGAATCCCTATTCTTCCAGGCATGTTTATCCCAGTGTACCACAGACTTGCAGCAGGGCAAGGACTCTACCCTGCACCTTCTGGGTGCCTCCCTGCTCTGCTCTCCCCTCCCACTCCTCCCTTTGCTTCCTGATTCTTAAAATTCCTGAGCACCTCTAGTCTGGGATGTAGTGGTATTTGTGCACACAGCCCTTAAACTGTTTTCTTCTGGGTCAAAATTGTCCAGGGAATGCCCAGGGAGTGCAGACGTGGCATCTCCTCCCACTTCTTCAGTGGGAAGGGATGTTAGTGAGATTCGTGTTTGTTTGTACTTGGGACACTTACAGAACCTCATGGGGTAATTATTCCTAATTAGCAGCTTGGACACACGCTGCTCCTTCCTCCTACAATCTGCAATTAATAATACAGACATAATTCAGATTTCTCCTTGCCAGTCTTATGTTTATGTTTATAACAGGAGGAAACAGTTTAGGGAAAAAAAATTATCAGAATCAATCACCTGCTGAGCTCCACACAGGGATTACCCAAGGATTATCCTGTGCTCGTGGCAGCTGAGACATTCAGAACTTTGGGCACCTCTGTGTCAGCCTGATTCCCTCTGTCATATTCCTCTAAGGTCTTTTCCTCATTAGTCATGGACTGCTTCTTACCACGGCTTAATTCAAGTTTTAGATCAGTTGTACAGTATGAGATAATCCTCAGAAGTAGTAACACTAGTGTTATTTTTAAATATATTAATATTTTGAGGGCAAGAAAGGTCTGGAGTTCTTCCTTCTTCACTTCTTTCTGTGGTCCTTATTAAACTGAACTAATGTATGTGTGCACTGAACATCCCAATAAACAGATCAATGTGAAGGATGAAGAAATACTTCAACTCTTATCCCCGGTGTCACAGAGAATTTCCAGGCTCAGATGTATTTGTTTACAGCAGAACATACTGGGAGGAACATCCCAAGCTTTCTTCCTCAGTGTCTGTTTTTATATGAAACCAGCCAGCTGCCCAGCATGAACACTTACAAAACAGGTGATTGTTAAGAGAAGTTGTTTTTACTTCAAATCCTGCTCAAGCATCAATTTTTCTTTGATTTAAAGACCAGGATAAACACTCATATTGCAGCTGCAAAACATGGACTCTTACCCTGGCCTCTACTAGATCTGGAGAAATTCAAAGCCACTTCGAGGACTTCAGATAAATTCTACAGATTTTTGTTGTATAGATTTTTCATAGAGTCGTAGAATCACAGAATATCTTGAGTTGGAAGGGATCCAAAGGGGTCATCGAGGTGGACTCGATGCCAGACACCCCAGCAATCCACCCTGTGCATCCCTGGAGCTTTGTCCAAACGCTCCTGGAGCTCTGGCAGCCTCGGGGCTGTGCCCATTCCCTGGGGAGCCTGGACAGTGCCTTGCACCCTCTGGGGGAAGAACTTTTCCTAATATCCAACCTAACCTCCTCCTGCCATAACTCCAGCCCTTCCCTTGGGACCTGTCCTTGGTGACACAGAGCGGAGATCAGACTGCCCCTCCCTTTGTCTGCTCTGATTTTTGTCATGCAGATTTTTGCAGAATTAGGAGAAGAATTTACTGTTTCTTTTGAAGAACAAAATAAATTAGTAGCTCTCTAAAATATAGTTCACTTATACTTAAGACACAACAGAGGCAAACTCAACCGTTTTCCACTGAATATTATTTGTTTTCTGAAGAAACTGAACCAGATGTGACAGGGAGGCGATGCCAGTTGCTTGTGTGTGATAAGAGCCAGTCCCAAATTTGTTCTTGCAGTGATTTAACCTCTGAGACACCTCGTGGTGGAAACACTCACTGCTGGCCACACAGCCATGACCAGAATCCATTTTAAAACAACCTAGAGTTTTCATCCTGCAGTGCTTGGAAGTAGCTGAAGTCCCACAGCCTGTACAAACATTGATTCGGAGCCAGGATAATCTGTGGATCCTTTTTATTTAAAAAATATAAAGCCACAGGGACATTTCTTTTGTTGCTCTCCTATGAGGAAAGGCTGGGAGAATTGGGATTGTTCAGCTGGGAGAAAAGAAGACTTTGGGAAGACCTAAGTACCTGAAGGAGCAGACAGGAAAGATGAAGAGAGATAATTTACAAGGACAAAGGGGAATGCCTTCCCACTGCCAGAGGGCAGGGCTAGATTGACACCGGGAAGAAATTGTTTCCCTGTGAGGGTGGGGAGGCTCTGGCCCAGACAGCCCAGAGAATCTGCGCCTGCCCCATCCCTGGAAATGTCCAGGGCCGGGTTGGATGGGGCTTGGAGCAATCTGGGATAGTGGAAAGTGTACCTGACCATGGCAGAGGGTGGAACAGGGTGGGCTTTAAGGTCCCTTCCAACCCAAACTATTCTGTGACTCCACGATTCAATGAAGAATGGAACTGGCCTTGGACTTCCCCAGAGTATCAGAAATATTTATGAGATTGATGATGTTTTATCACAGCACTGCCACAGTTCCAGGTCTATGCAATTAACCTGGGACTTTCCTTTGGGTTTCACAGTTAATTTTGTTTTTCTCAGACCTGAAACTGAATGTGAAACATTCCTGGGAGTTTGAGAGGGGGATGGACTGAAACACTGTTGAAGGGAAGGTATAAAACGTCATGCTGGTGTCACGTTGTGTTTCCTGCGTGGCACTGCTGAAAACAGGGACACTCAGGAGATGGAATGTGCTTTTGGCCTGTTTTCTGTAATGGAACATGGAATGTTGGGACTGTAAGCACTACAGTCTTGGTACAGCTGCTTTATATTTCACCTCAGAATGCACCGTGTGCATTTCGCGTCGCTTTTTGTTCGCACCAAGCCGTGTCCTGCTTTTCTAGGGAATCTGGAAAGAAACTGCGGATCGCTGTTCCTGGATCAGGGCTCTTTTTTGCTGTTTCCCTGCCCGACTTTTCACACAAGACAGACTGAACGTGACTCCCCATGTTGGCGCCGGGGTTCCACGGCCACCCTTGAGTGCATAAATCGGACATTTTTTATCTCAGATTGGGTTTCAAAGCAGAAGCGAAGGCTCAAACTGAAAATACGTTTATTTGACATTTTTCCAGCCACAGCCAGGGTTGAGCGTGCCCTGAGGCGCCGCGCAGCACGGCCCGCGCTGCGCCTCCCCCCTCACAGACAGCCGAGCCAGCCAATCACGACCCGCGCTCCCGCCGTGACTTCGCCTCCCGCCGCTCAAACTGCCCAATCAGCACGCGGGGGGTTAACGGGCCGTCCCGTGCCAACGTCGGCGGTCAAACGCGCCAATGGGCAGAGGGCAGGCTCGTTACCAATGAGATCAAAGAGTTAGCGGAATTGCTACACGCTATTGGTGATTTCGCTTGTCATTCACCGCTGCCGGTGCCGGTGGTTGGCTGGTGGGGAGGAGGGGGGGCTTCCGGGGGTGGGGACACTATATTAGGGGCGGACAAAGGCGGCGGCGAGGCCGTCCAGCTAGCCGCCATTTTGCGCAGCGGGCGCTGAGCAGCAGCAGCCGCCGCGGCCGGAGCTCTCTCCTCATCTCCGCCTCTTCCCTCCGCTACACCATGTCGCGGGATCGCTTCCGTAGCCGTGGCGGCGGTGGCGGCGGCTTTCACCGGCGTGGCGGCGGTGGCGGTCGCGGCGGCCCCAACCACGATTTCCGCTCGCCGCCGCCCGGCATGGGCATGGGACAGAACCGCGGCCCGATGGCGGGCGGCCCGCAAGGCCCAGGCGGTCCGCCGGGAGGAGGCCCGAAGCCCGAACCACCGAAGCCGCCTACGTCCACCTCTGCTCCGCCTTCTTCGTCCTCCTCAGCCTCCGCCACCACGGCGGGACCCACCGGCAGCCAGGCGGGAGCGCCTCCATCCTCTGCGCTTCCCGCGGGGCAGCAGCCACAGCAACAGCCGCCGGTTTCAGCTCCTTCCTCGTCTCCCTCCGGTCCACAGCCGCAAGCCAAGCCTAGCCCCAGCCCCACGCCGGCCGGCGGCCCTAAGAAAGGGCAAGGACAGTCTCCTGGCGGTGGCCCCAAGGGGCCAGGGGGCCCTCAGCAAGGACCGCACAAGGGCGGCCCAGGGCACCGCGGCGGGCCGGGCGGGGAGCCGCGGGGCCGTGGGCAGCAGCACCAGGGCCAGCAGAGCCTCGGGACACAGCCGGGCTCAGGAGAAAGGAGCGAGAAGCTGTCGGACGAGGTGAGTCACGGCCCCCCCAGCCTCCCTCAGGCACAAGATGGCGGCGGCTCCGCGCGCCCACGCCGCCATCTTGAGGGGAGGAGCGGGGAAGAGGCGGCGGCGCCTCGGCGGGATCCGAGCGGTCCCCGGTGTCAGGGCGGTCCCGGGGCTGCGGTTTGAGTCCCGTCGCGTTGCCCAAGGCTGCGGTTTGGGTTCCCTCGAGGTGCCCCTCGCGGTGGCACCGCACTGTGGTTTGGATCTCCAGGCGGCGCCCCCGGCGGTGTCGGGGCTGCGGTTTAGGTCTCTTCGCGGTGGCACGGAACTATGATTTGGGTCCTTTCGCGGTCCCGGGGTTGCGGTTTGAGTTCTCCGGGAGTCCTCGGGTCTCCCTGCAATTCTATGTGCAGCACTCAGTGGTAGCTCGAACTGGTCTGATTCTTTGTAGGGTTTTAAAGCGAACCTCTCTCTGCTGAGGCGGCCCGGGGAGAAGACGTACACACAGCGCTGCCGGTTATTTGTTGGGAATTTGCCTGCTGATATCACAGATGAAGACTTTAAAAGACTGTTTGCCAAATACGGGGAGCCAGGAGAGGTTTTTATCAACAAGGGGAAAGGCTTTGGATTCATTAAGTTGGTAGGCATTTTTGTTGTGTGTTCATCCTTTCATTCTCGTGATGTGGTGATGTACAACTTAGTTGTCTGAAACTGAGTTTTGCACTTCCCCCAGGAATCTAGAGCTCTTGCAGAAATTGCAAAGGCAGAGTTGGACGATACCCCCATGAGGGGCCGGCAGCTCCGCGTTCGCTTTGCCACTCACGCCGCTGCCCTGTCGGTGCGGAACCTCTCACCCTACGTATCCAACGAGTTACTCGAGGAAGCTTTTTCCCAGTTCGGTCCGGTGGAAAGAGCTGTTGTGATTGTAGATGATCGAGGTAGATCAACAGGAAAAGGCATTGTTGAGTTCGCATCAAAGCCAGCTGCAAGGAAAGCATTTGAACGGTGTACTGAGGGGGTGTTTTTGTTGACAACGTAAGTACTTCGCGAGGATCTTTTAGTTTTAAGCTGAGTACTGTAGAATTCTAGTTTTTCAGAATAAAGGCTTTTAGAGGAGTAAACCGAGTATTTTCTGTTCAGCACTCCCAGGCCAGTTATTGTGGAACCATTGGAACAACTGGATGATGAAGATGGTCTTCCAGAAAAGCTTGCTCAGAAGAATCCAATGTATCAAAAGTAGGCACAATCTTTTATTATAAAGAGGGTATTAATGATGTTTTAAGTAGTATTGCCCCTGGCACTGAGGAATGTGGAAAATTTTTCAGTAACAGGCTTTATATTTTTGGTTGCATTGCCAGTTCCTGGGGTTTTTTGTTCATAGTTTAAAGTAACATAATGATTTGTTTAGTGTATTCACCAAGTGTTACACAAGCAGTTTTCTACATTGTATTACAAAGAAATAGCAGCTCGACAGATGGTTTTGGTGTATGTAGAAACTTGAAAAGTCAGACTTTATTTGTTTCATGCTATTGTTGAGAGCTGTCGTCTCCCTTAAGGCATGTCTTGGGTTGATGATCCCAGGGGAATTTGGAAATTTACATTCATGGTTTGAAATGAGAAAAAAAATAAAATTTTAACTCATTCCGTGATTTATATAAACTTGGTGCATGTGGATTTGCCTTATAAGCTGACTACTGGCATAAAGGAACAAAGAGTCTAGGGGAGTAAACAGTCAAGAAAAATCTTTTTTAAAATAGTAGTTTTTTATTATTATCTGTGTATTAAAGCTGTTTGTTTTAGGAATTTTGTATTTTCTCAGATCACAAAAGGGAGTGCAAGGAGGGAGATCCAGTCAGTCTTGCTTGGCTTAGAGTTCAAAATTCCTTGCGTTGATCAAAAATTTTAAGTGGTTTAGCGGCAGCTTTGAGAAGAATGTGAATTAATACATTGATCTAGAATATTGAAATACTTCATATTGGTAATGTATGGAAAGCTTTTGAACTTGGTAGTTTAGTTCCATAAATTATTGAATTTTAAATTCGAGTTTATTTATATGGCAAAACAAACTGTTGGCCCTCAGGCATTTTTACAACTATTGAAGTGAACGTGAAGGCTGTTATTTGCCTTTGACACAGAATGCTTTGGCACTGCAAAAATCCACCTCCGTTGTGCCTGCTTGGGCAAAGACTTGTTTGAGGACTCTGCAGCTGCAGTTGTCAGCAGTGAAGTGTCTAAAGGCAGTTAAGAATGAGGCAAACAAGCAGTTAGCACTCTGAAGATTTGCTTGGATGTGATAGTGCAGGAGTCTCCATGTCTGTCGTGATAATTGTCCAGTGCTGTTGTCTGAGTGTGTAAGGTGCAGTTCTCTCCCCTGGTTGTCAGGTATTTTCAGGGTGCCCTTGATGTTTCCTGATAATTCAGTTGTTTTGTTTGTGATCTTGTATTGACCTTGAGTTTCCAGGATTGCCCACTCTGATTGTCTCACTTTCTGCAGGGAAAGAGAGACTCCTCCCCGTTTTGCTCAGCCTGGCAGTTTTGAATTTGAATATTCCCAGAGATGGAAATCTTTAGATGAAATGGAAAAGCAGCAGAGAGAGCAAGTGGCAAAAAATATGAAAGATGCCAAGGACAAACTTGAAAGTGAGATGGAAGATGCTTATCATGAGCATCAGGCAAACCTCCTGCGTCAAGGTAATGGGTTCTGAATTCTTACTGTCTTTTTGCTTTAAATGCTGGTTAAATATATGGCTCTTTAATGATTTAATGAGTAAATTCATGCTTCTGATTATGAACTTGAGAATTTCAGAGTTAAAGAAAAACTGTTAGTTTTTGGTATTTATTTCAGTGGTGTATTGATAAGAGCAGTGACACTGGAAGGTATTTTTCTGCCACAGTGGGACTGAGGCAGATCTAATTCAGATAGAGTTAAAATGTGACATTTTGTGAAAAAGCTGCTCACAGGCTTCATTCCTGCAGACCTCATGAGGCGCCAGGAGGAGCTGAGGCGTATGGAGGAACTCCATAATCAGGAAATGCAGAAACGCAAGGAAATTCAGCTGAGGTTAGTTTGGCTTTCATGGGATTTTATTCAAAGTTACATTTATGCTTTTTTTTCCCCAATTACTTACATATGAAAGTTTTTATTTTTCAAGAAACACCCTTGCTGCTTCAGTTTGTGTTTGCGAAATTGAACTACTGTGTAAGTTTCTCCTCAAATATTTGAGCATCATAGAGTATGTTTGTTTCTTTTTCTGAAATGTGATCGTTCAATGCCTTTATATTGCTGGAGCAAGTGATGTTGGTGTGTGTTGGATGTGCTCCACTCCTGGGTTTTAACAATCTGCTTTGGGGTGACCAGGCAGGAGGAGGAGCGTCGCCGGCGGGAGGAGGAGATGATGATCCGTCAGCGGGAGATGGAAGAGCAGATGAGAAGACAGAGGGAAGAGAATTATAGTAGAATGGGTTACATGGATCCAGTAAGTGACATCGTGGTGGGTTTGGGATATATAACCATGTTCAGGAAGTTTGTTGATGTATTTTCAAGATCATTGTGTTTTGCTTCCTTTGGGTTGGTGATTGCACTGTGTTTGTGTATGGGCAGTGGCAGTAGTTGGCTGTACATGTGCTTTGTCTCCTGAAAAGTTTGGATTTTGGTGGTTGATTATCCAGGTTAAAAGTTGTTTCTTCTATGCAGAGGGAGCGAGACATGAGAATGGGTGGTGCTGCCACAATGAACATGGGAGGTAAAGAATCTTTTAAGTAATTACTTCATGTGGCTAATGTAGAAATTATCAGAATATGATTATCTATTTCTCTCTCTTAGATCCTTATGCTTCAGCAGCCCAGAAATTCCCACCTCTGGGAGGTGGTGGCGGCATAGGTTATGAAGCTAATCCAGGAGTTGGCCAAGCAGCCATGAGTGGTTCTATGATGGGAAGTGACATGGTAACGTATCCTGTGGTGGCTTTAGCTTAGCACAAGGGAGTTGTTGTGGTTGGGAATGAGTTCTCCAGTGTTCGGATGGTTATGGAAATGTCACTGTTAACTGCTGACTCTCTTGTCAGGTGTTTTAACACAGGACAACGTGGCAGTGTGTAGCACTAGAGTAGTTGATAACCTTTATGGTAGCCTACACACTTAGAAATTGTTTGTAAGTGAATTCAAATGTGCTCTTAAGCATATTTGCAATTAACTGACTTCATTGGACTTTGGAAATTCTGCGTCACTGTTAGGCTTGGAAGGATTTTTTTATGAATTCTAGAGAATCTGACAAATTTCATCAAAATGCTTAATGTGGTAGCTTTTCAGTAATTTGATCTTCTGTATTGATGGACAAGAGATTTTTTTATTCTCCTTCCCAATGTGTAACACTGTTTGTTTTGGCCCTTCCAAGCCTAGGTAGGCTGGATGCATGTTGGTCTGGGTGTGCTGTTCAGTCCAAAATCTGCGCTCAGGTCTGTTCCAGCAGCAGATTAACTTAAGTAATGAATGGTAAACAGCATATCCCTTAGTGTGTGCTGATGTTGCTGTAGAAGAGCAGAAATGCTGGTTTTTAGCTTCAGGCATGTTCCAGCTATCCTGGGCTGTAGCCATTTGTGGTTCCTGTCTCCCAAAGGAATGATAGCCCGATATGTTTTCCTGTGTTGGGCATGACACAAAGGTAGCACCTGTTAAAGCTACAGCATATCTCCTGTTCTGAGGTATGTTTCCAAACTGTACTAATTTCTGGCACACTACATGTGTGACTGGGCTTGGAGCCTGCTTGGTGTTCCTGCACTGAAGCACCATGGATGTAGATTACAGAAGTGCTTAATGGGCAGGATGGGAATCTGTTGGCTTAGGTGGCGATACCAGTGTGCTTTCACCCTCCTGAAAGGGTGTACACTTGTAGCACAAGCTGAACTAAATGATTTTTGGGTGGGTTTAAGCCTCTGGCTTAATGAGCTGAGCTACCATAGTAGCTTGTCAGATACCTTCTGTTTTATCTTTTTGGGGAACATATGTTTGGAATGGTAACTTCACAGAGCATCATTGATTCGGTAGACAGTGCTGTTGGCCTTAAGGTATCTCAATAACCTACTGGTATGTAAGCAGTTCCTGAGCTTCCTGTGGGCAGTTAGGCAGTGTGCGGTGGATACTATGTACATTTTTCTCCTGAAAACCATGGTACAGGTGCATGTTGAACTTGTGTAATACCTGAAATGTGGTCTGGTCAAAAGATGTGACAGTGAGGTGGATTAACTGCGTGGAGTTTCTTAGGCTGGGGATCTCTGCCACACAATGCTGTCACAGTTCTTGGGATGATAACTTTAAACAGAACTGGAGATGAGCTGAAGCTGCCATGAATTAAGCAGAAATAATCTAAGTAATATTTGTGAAACTCCTTTCTTGGAAGGATTGATGCTGACTTTCAGAAGTCAGGAGCTCTGAAGTGTGCATTTTCAGTTGCAGATACTTTTTGTAACAAACCACCTACCATTGTTCTGTGACTCAGTAGTGGGAATCTTGTTTGAAATGAAAATTTAAAGCTCTCTTTGACCTCATAATGTGTAAGTTCTGTAGGTTGAATGCTGATCAATAGCATCTAGCAATACAATAACTGAACAAAGTACATGCAACTAGAGGTACTAGCAAATAGACCTGAAGCCTCTGCTTTATCGCAGAGTAACTTAGCTGTTACACACCTTGGTGTGAAACCTTTCAATTGTTGTGAAGCTGTGAATTTTCCAAGAGCTTGTGGTGAAGGATGGGGGTGGGAGGGGAGATACTGCCTGGATGCACACAACTCTCTGTGCATAGCTCTAACTGGAAACCCTGAGTGCCTGGAACACGTTTTGCATCTGATGCAGCACCAGCAGCTCCGGAGTACGTTGGGTTGAACAAGTGCCAGTCTTTGCTCAAGCAGTTGTGTTGGTTAGGTAAAGCACTGGTCAGTAGCTTTTTTCACATTTTTTTTTCTTCTTGCAATGCAGTAGTGCTCACAATGAGTTTTGGTACTGCCAAAGGCCTCTGCAGTTTAGTCAGCAGACCGTAGTCTTAACCCCATCTTGAAAAGCACATGGTCTCTAGACAGCACATGCCAGTCCTGGTGAGTAGGCATTCTGTTACATTTGATGAATGTCAGCTCCTGCTTCAGCCAGCCGGAGCTGCATTCTCTCATTAGGCTTATTTGGAAATGACAGTGATGTAATCTGAGCTTTTACTGCACTAAAGGTGAGAAGTTTGCAAGCTATTTGCATTAACTTGGTTGAAAATTTTGCTAGAGCTCATTTGGAAAGGTTGTTAATTCACATCTGCACTAATGCTTACATTTCTAGCACTGCAGGGAGGATCTGTTCTTTGTAACAGATGTATGAGAATGCATCAAGTGGGAACATACCTCAAGGCATGTATTACAATAAACTAATTTTTAAATTACCCTTTTTTCCTTTCTATGTTCCCGGTACCTGTGGATCGGCTCAATGGTGATTGTATCGACGAACCTTGACTACGGAACCTTCTAAAAATATATACTTAACACACATGGACATCAACTACTTATAATGAACTGTTAATTCTGTTCCAATAGCGTCCTGAACGCTTTGGGCAGGGAGGTGCGGGGCCCGTGGGTGGCCAGGGTCCTAGAGGAATGGGGCCTGGAACACCAGCAGGATATGGTAGAGGGAGAGAAGAATATGAAGCCCCAAACAAAAAGCCCCGATTTTAGATGTGACCTGTAGTTTCATTCCAGTTTGTTTTTGTCTGTCTTGTTTAGACACCGACTTCTTAATTCTTGCATTTTAGTAAGAAAGCTACGTTTTTATGGATGTTAGAAACTTACTGACCTAATATTTGTAAGTGGTCTGTTTGGGCGAGTACAATTTAATTATGTAATGCAGTGTTTCAAAATCAAATTTAGCTGTTTTTTTGATGTATAACGTCCCTAACTTGATGGCAGTGTACCTTGTGCCACTGAATTCCCAAAGTGTACCAACCTTTTTTTTACTGTGCTTCAAATAAATAGAAAACTAAATGTAGTAACTCTTCTTGCCAGTCGTGGTTAAACAAATGAGGCTGAATACCACACCTGTCACAGTAACCTGAGAGCCTCGAGCTGAGGTCGGACCTAGACCAGGGTGTGGAACTGCAGTGAAGAGTGAGATCTCTTCCCACAGTGCCTCTCTAGCCAAAGATTGGGTTAAATTGTAGCCGAACTTTGCAGTAGGTGCAGTTTTTTTTTGAGCAGTAATTGTGCTGCGATAAGGAAGCAAATGGAAATCTTACAAATGCTGTAAGATACATTGTTTAAAGCTTCACTGCAAGCAGTGCAGTAATGAATTTCATATTTTAGCTATGGGTGGTGGGATGGTAGCGCTTACCACCCTGGCAGTTACTGCTTGGAATCTTTCAAAGACTTTAAGCAGAAGACTAGCAATGGTTATTTTAAAACGAATTCATAGAATGCCTTGTATTGGCTGACTTCCTCACTAAAGGATTGTTAATGTGATATTTATATGCTCTTAAGCTGTCTTGAGATTACAGGATCTGGCCTTGCTCCATATTGTACACCTGCCTGAAATTGCTTGGCAAAAAGACCAAAAGTGTTACTCGAGTGATTAAGGTTAACTTGCTTATGTCCTCATGCTAACAGTGGACTAATTTGCTAGTTCAGAATACAATCATTTGTATTATGGGGACTGCAGGTACTATTCTTAAATTGTGTAGCTGGTGGGCAAATCCTAAAATCCTGTATGTAAAATACAGCAATCAGCTTGCTTGCATGATGGTTATCGCTCTTTTATTATTGATGTTTGGAGATAATGCTTCAAAAGTAGTATCTGAATCTGGAGTTTTAAGAGTTAATACTACACAGTGCAAATAAACTCCCTTTAAGGTTCTTTTTGTAGAAGATCTGATGAATTCGTTAGTTTGCTGTTCATTTTATTAAGCCCCAGAAGAATTTCAAAGCATTCTGGACTCATTGGTAAGGTAGTTGCTTTGCTTATTATTACAATGTACCAGGTGAACTGGGAACGTGACTTCCCAGTGTCAAATACCTTGGTGTTAATGCAGGATACATCAACCTGCGTGGCACAGAGTAGGTAAACTTAGCTTGGCTGTACCTTCACATGATCCCCAACCAGCAGAGTTCTGTGAATAGCTTTAATCTTCCCAATATCCTTCCATTCCTTGTGCTAAGCATTGGCTAATTCTAAATTTTCTGCTAAATTTTCCCTGTGGTTAAAACTTAAGTGTCAGATTGCAGGGTTTTAGGGTACAGATGTCTGATCCCTCTTGAAGTACTGTTACCCCTTAAATGACAGAATAGCAAGTTGGGAAATGCTGATACAGGTAACACTGATGTGGAACATGAAGCTCACTAAAGAGTGATTGAGCTTGTTTGGTGAATGCTTTTTTGTTTACCCAGAAAAGTGTGGGGGTTGATAACATGCTATAACAATGAATTGCTCTTGAGAAGGGAATTCCAAATTGGCAGCTCCTAAACTGCAGACCAAGTATTTGGAAGTTACTGTATTGGATAGCTTACAAATGAGCAGTATCTATGCAATTTGCATTATTGAAGCAGTTTTAAACACTATCTTTTCTGGAGGGTGTTCATGGGACACCCTCAAAAGGTGAATGAAGGTGTCCGAGGTGGGGAATTCTGAACGTGAACATTAAATTAATTTTTTCAGTTTATTTTTCAGATTACATGTCTTTCTTTATTAAAAGAGATGCTGGTGCATATCCTAAAGTATGTTCTTTTATAGTTCTGTAACTTGGAAGAGTGAAGGATGCTGCTGTCTTTGTACCTTACAGATCTTTTCTTTGGGTACCCCTGTTTTGTACGTAAGCTACTGTTGCTAGGTATTAAAATAGCTGAGCTGCAAAACCATGATTAGTAAATATATTTAAAAGATCTGTCAGTTTTCAAAAGATCTGAAAGATTGGTTAAATCTGGCTTTGTTGTAGCTGCATAAGCAGAATTTCTAAAACAAGTTCTGCTTTGAGTTGCATGTACTAAACAGGCATATGATGAACTAGCCAACTTCTTTTCAAGACCTTTTAAAGATGGTGTCTTAAAAGCTGGCAAACTTGTCAACTTTAAAATCTGATAAAAGTTACTAAATGTGGGAGGCAAGAAAGTGACATTCCTTTGATCTGTTCCTATGAGGTTTTGGACTTTATCATAAACTCAGATTTATATAATTGAATCTTCTAAAATCATTCAGAAAAGTGCTTTGCTGGTCAGACCTGATTTTGGATGGTCTGGATCACATAATATTTTTGTACTGGACTTGGAGGACATTGGCTGTTGCAATTTAGCTTGTTTTATCAAAATTGAGCCCATTTTGACACTTGGAGCTCTAAAAACTGCAGCAAGTAGAAACTGGTATCGTTACACATATGTCTTCACACTTTCTCAGAAATGAATACAGAATAATCTTACCTTCTGGTGTAGATACATTACACTAATCATTTATACAGCTGATGAGAAATTGAAAATGCTTTTGAGATTTTGTGGTATTTTTGTGGTAGACAAATTCTTGGCTTCTCCTTGGCAACCATTTACTGTGGCAGCAAGTTCTTGCTGGAGTTTGAGACTGCAATTTACACTTTAAACTAGTGGCCTGCTACATAACTGCACTTAGCCAGCATTTCTGCAGTTCATAACTGTGAGGAACGTAGTACCACAAATGGCAATGGACATTAGGACCCGGATGTAGTATTCCTGCTTGCTCCAAGATTCTCATTGCCGACTGCGTACAGGTAGGTAACAAGCAATATAATATAACTTGGTGACTTTCTATGTAATCTTATACTGTGGGTATTCTGACATCACACTTCTGACTGTGGAATTACAGTGCAGCACTCCATACCTGTATGCTGAGCTTGCATCAAAGCTGCGTGGTTTTCGGTTTGAAGATTTTGTCTCATTCAGAGACAACAAATAACTGACTGTGGCTCTTAGATGAGGATTTCCAGACCCGATTCCTCTGTACATACAACTTGGCTTGGGTGGATTTTTCTTAGTTCCGATGTAATGAAGATATTCTTAAATGAGCACTGTGGGGAAGAGGGAATGTGATCTTAAACTCAGTTCAGTAGTTTGTCAGGGTGCTCTCAGTGCCTGGAAAAGAACACGTTTAAGCTTTCTGTAGTGATGAAGTGGCCCATCTGCAGCTCATCCATGTGTAGAGTCTTGGCTTGGTGGGAATGTGTTAGTAACCACTGCTCTTGCCTCATGTGTGCTATGTGAGAATCACCTCAAACTACTGGTACAAGCAGCTCTGAGACTGATCCAGAATATTTTTGAGGACATAAATGAATGCTTGATTAAATATCCCTGTGAATTTCATAGAGCTTATTGGACATTGCAGTAGTCTTTATTTTAACCTTTGATTGACAAGCCTGATACATTCCTCTGCTTTGACAGTGATGAGATTCTGTACTTCTGCCTCGTAGAGTCATCTTCATAGTGTTATGTACAATTTCATTTTTCATCAGTCTTGTAACGTAATTCTTACCTCTTCATTAGTAGAACTCCTGACTTTAGTGTTCCAGGATCAACATGCTTGCATTGCCAGACATCCAGACATGCTGATCTCCAGCTCTTTTGCATTAGCTCTTGAACCTGAATTTCAAGGTCCCTTATTCCAGTGAATGATCTAGCTCTTGTCTGATACTCAGTTTACTTCACAGGTGGTGTAATGTGTTTTCCCTTGTTCTGGAAAGTTCTGCTTTGCATACTCGTTTCTGGTATTATTGTCACTTCTGGACCCTTCTTTGTTACCTTCCAGGCAGGACTCTTGCTGGTGAACAGGAATCTGCTGGACAACCTTGCCCTCCGTTGTAGCCACCTTTCCAGGTTCCATTGAACCCTTGAAGTAGCAGGTGCACCATAAAATAATGACAGTAGGTCTTTGGGCTACACTCACTGTGGTGTAGCCCATGCCAGCTGGTCACACAGTGACACCTTGTCGCAAAGTCAGTTTGGCTTTTCATGATGGTTTACCTTTACCTGTGACTTGAATCCATTTTGTGATGGCTTATCCTTACCTGGGACTGGGATCTGGCAGCAAACCTGCTGGCAGCCACTGTGTTGTCAGGTAGCAAAACTGAATTAGAGATCTTAAACCATTGCTCAAGATCTGGCTTAAGTTTTTCCAGTGTGCTCTGGATACTTGACCTGCAGAAATGTCATGGAGGGGTTATTGGCACATCTGCCTCATTCTACGTACTTTAACTAAGCAGGTTTTTGACACTCTTGGAGCAAGCAATTTGTGACTGAACCATGGGGCTCAGACCAGCTCTGGCTGCAGTAATGAAACTTGGTGTGGTAGCAAACTTGGTCATATCTGCTCTAAGTCAGTCTGTAACAAGTGGGTACAAGAAATGACATTCAAGTGCTTGCATTGTGTTTCATCTTGGTTTTATCTGTGTATGAAATACACTTTTTCTCAAAAGCTTACCTGAAGCTCAGAAGTGTGGTGTCAGAATACATCTGCGTACTGCTAGGCCCTCCAAGCAGAGCCTGGTGCTGGCAGGAGAGCACAGCACAGCGTGGATGGGGCTTTATTGTAACATTAAGCATACAAAGTGTTGATTTGCTTGCAGTTCTCCCCATAGCTAAACACTGAGGCCTGTGAGTAGTTTTAGGACTGGAGCAGTAATGGGGTTGCATGTCTCTGTTAATCATTGCCAGCTGCAGTGACATGATCAGGAAGGCCAGTGTTCTGTTCCATTATGTTCAATGAGGCTGAGCATGTTGGGAAGGATGCATCCAAGTATGCTGCTCTGGGGAATCACTTGGCTTCTTCCACTACCAGCAAGTTTTGGAATCAGCTAATTAGCTTCAGATTTTTTTTTCACTCTCCATACCAGCTAGTGGGGCTGTTAAATAGCTGCTGCCTGGAAAAGGAAAAAAGGGAGGATTGGCCTTCTCCCACCTGTGTCATTGCTGCTAGGTAATGATTGACACGTTAGGACTTGGCTGTGCAATCCCGCAGTGGTCTGTGAACACCCCATCTCTATAAATGTTGCTTCTGAACACCAGTACTGAAGAGCTAACTGGGGAGGGCTGGGAGGAGTGTGGCTAGCAGGGAATCTGGAGTTTTCAAAGGATGCACAAAGATATAGTATCCCTTATGCATGGTGTTTGTTGCTATGGCAGAGAAAACAAAACGTGCATAACTCCTGCTCCCAAGGGCCGTGAGGAAACCCAGGTGGGTGGTGGGTTGGAAACTAAAGCCTGAAGTTGTCCCTGCTGGTCATGCCCATGGTGGAATCTGCCTCCCAACTGGAGCTGTGCAGAGCCTTGCACCACATCCCCAGCTCTCACCATTGCAGGCTGCCCTCAGCTATAGTAAAGGGGGGGTCTTGAGGAGGGAAGAAGCTTGCTGAGGATAAGAGCAATGACAGTGCCAACCTCTAGTGTCTGCCTTTGGCTTCTGAAGCACTTGTTGGACTGTAGAACACGAGGGCTCCAGGACCACTGCATTCCCTCAGGAAAGGGAAGAGAGAGGGGGCATTGCTACAGGAGACAAATAGGGTCATAGAGTTGAAGTAGCTGACAAAATTAATGCCTTCACATAAGGGATAGTATACCTCTGGCTGCAATCAGACCTCACTGTGCTCACACTGGGGTTATGGTTTGTGCTCAGGGTGCAGTTCTTCAGGCAACTGCCTGCATATTCCTTCAGCTCTTGATGAGTGTTTAGGCTAGCCTATTTCTGCCCCTTATTCTTCCATGTAATAATTTGGCATAATTGATAAGTTCCCCCTCATAACTAATCAGTCCATGTATGTTAAAACCTTATTTTTAAGTTAGTTTTGAAACGGTCACAATTTGCTGTGTATTACTCTAATAACTTCAGTTGTTATCCTTTAGGTGAAGATGAAAGCTGAGTGACGCCGGAGTGCTCATCCATGGGAAGTAAGTACCACTTTTTTGTGCTGGATTGGTGAAATAATAAAGGTTTTTGGAGACATGGTGTTCATTTACTGAGTACCTTTTAATTGGGGAGCACTGAGAAGTTGGGACGAATGGATACATTAAATGTGTAGGGTAGAACACAGTCCCTGCTGTCATGGTGTGGGTTTGAGCACCCTGACTCCACCTGGGCTTGATATCTTGACAGCAGCAGCTAAAAATACCTTTCTAGACGTGGGTTTGTACAAAAGATTTCAAAATCGCTGTGGGTATAATAACTTGGGAATGTTTTTCCAGTTGAGGAGTCGAACATGAGCACATCCAGCACGGTGCCCAGTGGTGTGTGGAGTGACCAAGGGAACAGGTGGACAAGTAAGTAGTTGGTGTCCTTACATTGCTAGGAGGGCTCTGTAGCCCATCACCCTGTGCTGGATTATGTAATTCCTGCCTGAAATGTGTGATTAATTTCAATTTTATATAACATTTATGAATCTTGCTTTTGTAAAGCCAAAATGTGACTGTTGTCTGAGACTTTTCAGCCCTGCAGCAGCAAATAAATTCTTCCTTTGTGTGCTGCAGGTGGTCAAACAAGAAATGACCATTCCTGCACTCAGGCTGTGGTTGGTGATTGTCAGCATGGGAGAAGGAAAATAAAGCAGCTGCTTCTCAGATGTTAATTCAACTAAACCTTGTTAAAAAGCTATTTGCTGACATACCTAAATGTTGAATTTAAAAAATAACCTGGTGTATAAATCAGCATGTACAGGAGCACAGCAAATAGCAGTTCAGGGAAATAAACTAACTTGCAGAGCTGGAATTAATGATATTTTCCCTCTAATTTGCCACTAAACTACAAGGGGAAACTTCAGATATTTAAAATCTTGTTTGAGGAGCAACATGCTGAGTGCCTTAACTTGGGAGTCACAGGTAATTAACAGTAGACCTGTAAGCTGTGAAGCCAGTGGGATTCAATGAGTGAATTCCTATTGAATCCTCGGTGGTTTGTCACTGCTGCTTCTTGCTGTGGTGTAGGAAAACACACAAAGCTATATCTTATCTTTAAAGACAGATGAATTCTGTTCATTTAATCTCAGATCTGATGTGAATACTTGAGAATATTTGGCAGGCTCATGGCCTGTGATTCTGAATAATGATTACATGTCATGTACTTTGTGCTGTTGTTTTCTGTCTTTCAAAATCTTTCTAATCATGTGCTTTGCACTTGCAGAAAAAGAAGTCCGAGTGCAATGAAGAGGAACCAGGAACATAGAGCTCTTAAAAATAAAATATTTAAATATTTTTATAAACTACTTGTGTTTTATTCCAGAGGGTATTCAGTGAATAAGTAGTCTGTCAGTGTGGAGTGGTATGGCTGGGTCTGAGAAACACAAATTTCTGGAAATCTCACTCATTCCTTACTCCCATTTTGTGAGTTATATAGTTTTGTATTGTAGAATTCCAAATGTTTACCTGTGCCTGGTTGGTTTCTAATATCTTTTTTGTTGATGACTGTAATAATTAAGCCTGAGATGCCAAGACTTAAGAGTTCTCTAGAGTCCAAAGCAGTGCTGGGTTTAGCTGTTGCAGCACAAATTGCCATGGTTCATGTTGATTCACTTGATGCTTTGGCAGCTGCACTGTGCACATACACTGTGGTTCATGCTGTCATTTATTAAATACAAGCCTTTGTTTAAATATCAAGTTGTTTAATATGCTAAATACACCAGTGGTGCCTCTGCTCATTGTAGCAGGGTTTCCTCCTGCAGTGGCACAAAGAGTCATGAACAGTTAGCCGAGTCCTGCTTTGCCAGATTAGAAACATGAAAATAAATTAAATTTTATGTGGCAAAGTGGTAGGAAATGCTTGAGAAGGGCCTGAATGCCTGGGAGTGCTCGTGATTTGATGACTTCGTGGTATTACCTGGATCCTGAAAAGGCTTCAGTGACGTTTTTGTGTTTCCTCAGTAGCTGCCCTGCTGAGGCTGGGGTTCAAGTGTCTTTGCCTCCACAGCTACTGCAGCTTGTGCAGCCATTTTTCTTCAGATTCTGTTATTTTCCAGTAACTTGTCCTCATTTCCACTCTTGCAGCACTGGCTCTTTCCTGTGAGAAACTCTTCAGCTCCGTGCTATGAGCAAACTGCAGCCTGTGTCCTGTAGGGATGGGATGGGTTTTCCCTGGTGCTCGTGTTAGCTGTTAACCATCACCTGGGGTGTCCTCTGGTGAGGCTGACGCCTCATTCTACCAAATAGTTGGTTAAGTAGCTCCTGTAATCAATAAAAGATCAGAGGCTGAGAGCAGGTACACTTGCACAATAGCCTGGGAGCAGTGCCTGCTGCTCTGATGCCACAGCCGTGCATGCGCACGGAGCTGCTGCACTCACTCTTTCAGGGTTTGGTGTTTATTTTTAAATTCCTTTCTAATCAAAGAGCTTTCCAAGCCGTGAAGCCCTGGAGCCTGCCCTGGCCTGTTGCTGTCATTGCATGATGTGCCAACCCGAGCTCCAAATCATGGTGAGCAGCTGAAGAATCATGTGCTGCCAGGAGTAAAAATAGTGTCACTGCCTCTGGCCCCTGTCCAGCCAGATCCTGTGGCAGCCCCTGCAACGTGGTGGCCGAGCTGGGGTCGGTGCAGGCTGCGTTTTTCTGTGCCCCACAGTGCTTCCTCGTGCCTGGAAAACACTTACGGGCTCTCATGATTTATTGGCATTAAAAAAATATTTCCACTTGAATTGCACAAACGTCATCGCCTGCGGCTCCCCTGGGCCTGGCTGCTCTCGCCAATGCCGGGCTGCCGTTCCTGGGAGGCTCGGCCTGTGCTGCTGGCGGAGCAGCGCAGGCGGTGACGCAGGGACTGGGGGAGAGCGGCTGCCTCCGTCCCCAAAAAGCTGCGTCCCTGAGGCCAGAGCATCGCTGCTGCTGCTGCTGCTGCCTGCTCCATCGGCCGCTGCCTGCTCCCTGGAGCTGTGTCCAGCACTGCCGATAATCTGCCCGACCTGCAGCCCCTCGCACCCCAAACCAGCAGGTGTTGCCATGGATCACACCCGCTCACAGAGCCCACGAAGCCCCAGCTGTGGGATTTTTTGCGGGGTGAGGGGGTTCCCTTTTTCCTCCAGCCCTGTTTCGGTGGGAGGATGGAGCTGCTAGCGGGGACATGTCACAGGCTAGGGGGGTGACGCTGGGCATCTGAGCACCCCCTGCCCCGCCAACACCCGAGGGCTGGGGGGTCCCTGTCCGTGCGGGACCGGGCCTGGGCCGGGCTGAAGCGGGCAAGGATCAGAGCGGAGCGGGGCCGGGCTGGGACCGGAGCCGCGCCAGGCTGAGAACGGAGCCAGGCCGCACTGAGCTGGGAGCGGGGCCGGGCTGGGAACGAGGCCGGGCTGGGATCGGGAACGGGGCCGGGCTGGGAACGGGGCCGGGCCGCTCCGCCCCGCTCCGCCCTCGGGCCCGCCCGTCCCGCCATGGCGGCGGCCTTCACCGCCCTCCGTGTCCTGCTTGGGCTCTTCTTTTCCCTCACGGGCGCCCTGAAGGTGTCGGACTGGCTCTCTGCCGACCTGCACCGGCACATGGTGAGCGCGGCCGCGGGCTCGGGGGAGGCAGGACCGAGCCCGGGAGGAATGAGCAGCTTGGGGGCAGCTCTGCAGAGAGCAAAGAGCGCTTTGGCGTGCGGGCTCCGGGGGAAAGGAACAGGTTGGAGTGCAGGGCTGAGCTCCAGGGGAAACGTGCAGGGCTGACCCTGTTGTGGTTAGGGGTGAGAATAAACGGTTGGGATTACAGGGTGGAGCACTTTGGATACAAGGCTGAGCTCTTCGTTGTGAGTCAGCCAGAGTCCCTTGGAGCCTAGGGCTGATCCCACTGGGGTGCAGGGTTGAGTCACTTGGGGTGCAGGGCTGATCCCCCTGGGGGAAATGGGCAGGATGGGGTGCTGCGCTGCAGGACCAATAACTTTGGGGTGCAGGGCTGATGCCCTTCGGGTGTGTGGTTGAGTTATTTAGGATGCAGAGCTGATCTCCTTGGAGAACAGGACAGGGCAGAGCAGACACACTGGAGGGGCTGTATCCCCTCAGCCGCAGGCTCAGGGCTGTCTCATTCCCTCCCACCCTTCGCAGGCATCGGAGTTCGTGCGCTTTGCCAAGGTGTTTCCCCTGAAGGAGTTGGGGTTTGTGCCGGAGCCGGGCAGGTACCTGGTGGTCGTGGGCTGGGTGGAGGTGACGGCTGGGCTGTTGCTGGCATTTGGGCCCCAGCTACTGCAGGAGATCAGCAACTTCATCCTCAGTGTCGTCATGATTGGTAAGAGCCAGTGGGTGCCCACTGCCCATGGTGGGGTATTGGGGCGCCCTCGGCCAGAGAACCCCATTCCCACGCTCTGCTCCTTGCCCAGGTGCCATCTACACGCTGCTGGCGCTGCAGGAGCCGCTGGCCATGTGTGCCCCGGCCACCCTCTCTCTCGGCTTCCTCCTGCTGCTCAACATCCGCGGGTACCCGGCTGCCCCCCGGCCCAAGTTCGAGTGACGAGAGGCGGGAAGGACAGACAGCTCGGCTGGTGGGAAGCAATGCCTTTGTGGTATTTTCAGGGATGACATTGCATCCTGCAGGGTAACTTGCTGATGAGACACAGTGTGTCCTCTCCTACCTGTGACTCTGGTGCTGGTTGTCCCCACGCTGTGGGACCTGGGCTGGTGCTGTGGGATGGTGGCCGTGGCACCACTGTGACACTGCTGTGGCACTGCTCTGGCAGCTCTGTTGCTAAACTCGCACAAGGTGTCCGACTCTTTCCAGCGTTTGGCCATACTGAGCAGGGGCTGGCTCTGCTCTCTTGTGGGCTTTCAAATTTTGGAATAAAACCTCTTGTTTTTCACGTTTTGCCTTCGTGTTTATTTCTGCCTCCCCCCCATGCTAAGCTTCGGGGGCTAAAGGGATGTCGTGGGGCTGGAGGACACAATCTCTGGGGACAGTGCCTGGACACAAGGCCTGAGGACATGTGGGAGCTGGTGCAGGAGCTGGCACAGAGGCAGATGGACAGTGGGGAGAGCCCATCTGGAGTGGGATCCCTCAGCCACCCAGCAATGTGCCAGGCCCCTTGCTGCATCCCCAGGGAGTGACAGGAATGAGTATCCAGGCAGGCACGTGCTTTTTGTGGATCTTGCTTCCACAGGGAGCCACTCTCTGCCACCCCAGATGGGCAGAGCATGCTTGGGATGAACCACAGTTCATTGGAACCCTGTGTGTCTCCCAGCAAGGGGGCTGGGATGGCTGAGGAGTGTGTGGGGAGTCTGGCTGTTGGGGTGAGCAAAGGGTAAGACACCCCTGTACCCCTGATGGGACCTCAACTACCTTGGGGTGACATCTTTGGTGTCCCAAAGGAACACACACAGATTGCAAGGCCACAAAGCAGTGAGTCAAATGCTCACAGATCTTGGAGGGGGCTGTAGGGCTGCTCCCCTTAAAACCAGCTTTGAAGCCAACAAAAGCACAAAGAGTCAGGAGGAGGCAGATTCCTGCTTTGATCCCTTTGGGGCATCCCTCTTCTTCCCAGCTGCTGGGTGCAGAAACTTGACCCTCTGCTGCTTTCATCCAGGCGTGGGTGGGAGAAGGGCCCTGGGAAATGGAATTAGATGTGGCTGGGGGCACACATGGGGGTCAGCCAGGCCAGTACTGGCCACTCCTACATGTCCTCAGCCCCGTCAGCCGGCTCGGGGGATCTTAGGGTGGCTCCAGCAGGGATTCCCCTATTACATACACACACAGGTGCTCTCCCTACTCCAGCTGCTGTCCCACAGGCACTAACACACAGGCTTGGGATGGTGGGTGGGGGTCAGGCAGCTCCTGCCTCCCCCAGCGCTTAAAGCCGTCCCCAGCCTGGCTGGATCAGAGTGAGGAGCAGCCGGAGGGGACACAGCCGCTCCTGCCCGACCTGACAAGGTGAGTAACAATCGTGGTGTGGGCGAGATGGAATATTCACTGTGCTAACGATGGGGAAGGAGGAGGAAAAGGGGACCACTGAGGTATCCAGAAGTTCCTTTAGGGTCCAACTGAGGTCCCCCAGGTTCAGCAGCTCGGGCTCTCTGTGCCTCAACCCGGAGCTAGGTGCTGCATATACTGAATCCAGCCCTGCCGTGCTGGAAAACACCGGCTGGTGACTCAGTGCCTTCGTTGGCGAGGTGTGGGCAGGCAGTGATGGGAGGTGAAATAACTGCAGCCCTGGATACAGCCACTGCAGCACAGCGTGGTTTTCCATGGCCAGAACCAGAGGTAAACCCCGCTGTGCAGGACTGAGGAGCATGAGGGGATGCTGGCCCTGTGCTTGTACCCCCTTTCCACACCTGGGTTTCTCCATTATGGAGCTCGCTGAGCCAGTGGGTGACTTCCTCATGGCTGGTTCCATGGGGAATTTGGGGTACTGGGAGAGGGCTGGGGTGGGTGGCCCCACAGGCACGTGCTGTGTGGGAGGTGTTAAGCCTTGCAGCTGCTGACTGGAGCCAATGTGGCACCTTCGGGTGCCTCCGGCCGCAGCTCTGTCCCTTGGCTGTGCTGCAGCTGTGCCTGCCACTCCCTGGGAGCTCTAGCTGCACAGTTGAAAGTGGCTTCTAGGCTCCCTTGTTGTGTGGAGGGACGTAGCTGGGGTCTCCTCTCCTGTGTGAGCTGAGCCTTTCTGGTAGATGATGGCATCCCCGCTGGGCTCTGCCTCCAGAGCCCAGCAGCTACTGCAGGTGCCAAGCAGAGAGAGGTCCAAGTCAGTGTCCCTCCCCATCTCCAAGGGTTGTGACTGACTGTTCTCCATCGTTGCAGGAGCCCGGGATGAACGGCTCGGTGCCGGGACCGCTGCTGGTGGAACACCCCAGCGACTGCGTGCCCAACAACCCCGTGCAGTTCGTGCTGGTGCCCATCGTCTACTGCCTGGTGCTGTGTGTGGGGCTGCCAGGCAACCTGGTGGCATTGCTGGTCTTCCTGCAGAGTGGCAAGGTGAGGAAGGCCATCCGCATCTACCTCATCAACCTCACGCTGGCTGACATCCTCTTCAACCTCACCCTGCCCCTCTGGATCCACTACTACCTGGCTGGGGGAGACTGGCTACTCTCAGAGGCCACCTGTCGCCTGGCTGGGGCCGCCTACTACCTGGCCACCTACAGTGCCATCACCTTCATGGCGCTCATCAGCTTCAACCGGTTCTGCGCGGTGCGGGCGGCGCGGCGGGTGCTGCCGCTGACGGGGCCCCGCGGCGCCGCTCTGGCCTGCGCCCTGGCCTGGCTACTGGGGCTGGGCTGTGCCGTGCCCACCCTGGCCACCCACCAGACCTTCCCCACCCACGCCGGGACCACTGCCTGCTTTGAGCAGCACGGGCGGCAGCGGGGCTATGCCTATGCCATGGTGGGATTCTTCTCCGCCGCCTTCCTGGTGGTGCTGGGCACCTACACCTCCATTGCTCGGACGCTCTCGCTGCCCGCCACGGCCTCGCCAGGGTCCCATAGGCAGCAGGCCCGTGCCATGGTGCTGGGGATGCTGCTGGTCTTTGTGGTCTGTGTGGCTCCCTACCACCTGACACTGGCCCCCTGGGTGGGTAGCCGGCCCCCTGCACCGCTCTGTGTGCCCCCTGACACCCTGGATGTGCTGCACACACTGAGTGTGGCCCTGCTCAGCCTCAACAGCTGCCTGGACCCCCTCATCTACTGCTTCTCCATCCGCCGCTTCCGCGCTGACCTGGGTCGGACCCTGCGCAAGATCGGCCGGTGCTTTCCCCTTCCCCCGCCGGCCCCGCCCGGGCCCGTGCCCGCCGCCCGAGCATCCTCCTTCACCTCCTCGTAGCGGGGCGGGCACCAGGGTCCTGCCCCCGCCTGTCCCCGTGGGATGTGGTCCCTGTTGCCAGGTGAGGGATCAGGAGCAGCGTGGGGGGAGCTCTGGCTTCGTGCACCCCCCTCCTCCCACCCCGCTCTGCTCTCTGTGCATTCCCTCGCGCCCACAGTTCCTGCTCAAGCACAGATCCTGCCCCCCGCATTGCAGGCACTGGGAGGGTGTCACTGGCACTGGGAGATTGGCTCTGGCACTTCGAGAGGGACTCGCCCAGCGATGGGAGCTGAGCCATGGTGGGGTGTGGGAAGACAGAACGGCGAGGGATGCTCGGTGGTTGCTGTCGTCTCCCGGGGGTCTCCATCCTGCAGGGACATGCGTGACCAGACTCCCATGGCATGATCTGGGCTGCTGAGGGGGCTGTTTGAGGCCCCGTGGCCAGTCCTGTCCTGCACTGTCTCTAAGCCTCATGCCTGCATCCCTCCTGCTCTTGGCCAGGATTAAAAATGAATGAGCCAAAGGCTTCCCCAGTCTCTTTGCTGGCGGGCGCCTGTGCCCCGGGGAGGGCTGGATATGGGGCAGCCCCGGCCCCGGCAGCCATGGCCCCCCGGCCCAACCCCTCTCCTGCGGCAGGACCCTGTCCCAGGGCGGCTCTTGCACCGGGGGCTGCTGAGCCCGCACCCCCTGCCCAGCCCATGGGTGGACGGCAGAGGTGGGCGCAGCCCCCACCCCGCACCTGCCGCCCACGCCCCGTGAGCCCCAGCTCGGCGGGGGCGGCGGAGCGGGCGCGGGGCCGTGGGCGGCTGCGTGGGAGGAAGATGGTGTTTTCCCAGCCCTGGCTTATTCCTGCTGCCAGCACAGCCCTGCTCCCCGTGCTGCACCTGCGGGAGAGCAGAGGGAGTGCTGTGCAGCACCCCAGCGGGTTCTGGGGATGGTGGGGGGCGGGGGTGCTCCCCAAATGGGGGTCTTGCTCCCCCAGGACAGGGCTGCTCCCCAGCACACTCCAACCCACGTGCATGGAAGGAAATGTGAGGCAGCAGGCAGGAGATGTGATGCCTAGGGGACTGCTGGCATGGGATGGGCAGGGTGTCAGTGGGCACCAGGAGGGGTCGGTGATCCTGTGCCTGTGGGTGGTGGGTTATTAAAGGCTGCCTGGATGCCAGCAGACAGATGAAGGTGCGGGGCAAGGTCTGACCCTGGGGAATGGGGTGTCTCTATGTGCCACGGAAGCTGTGCACCTCTGTGACCCAGGGAGACTCATGGCTCAGTAAAGCCAGTGTGGGTTCATGGGATTCCGGTGCTACCCATGATGCCTGGACACTTTGCCCCCATGGATGGGGCTGGATGATGCCTCCATGTGCTGCAGTGCTGCTGCTCAGCAGAGCTGGGACATGTCCCAAGGTACCTCTGCTCCACACCCGGCCCCAGGCCAGCTGCCTTCGACCACCCAGTTCTTCCCCTTTTGAAGTTCATATTAAATTTTAATCCCTTTTATATAACTGCTGAAGGAGGGGGCAGAGCTCTGCTCCCCGCATGCAGCAGGAGCAGCTGTGTCGGCAATGCAGGATGCTGCAGGGCCTGGTGGGGTCTGGGACTGGAGATCCCTTCCTGAGGGCACCGGGACTTTCGAGGGGCTCTCTGCACACCAGGAGTGGGAGCAGCCCCAGCTCTGGCTCTGCCAGGGTGTCCTGTTTAGTGGGAAAGCCTGGGGACTTGAACCACAGCACGGGGACATAGTCACAACTGCTTAAAAACACACACAGGGCATTGCTCGGGCCGTGACCCCCCACGCATTGGGCAGGGCCCGGTGGGGTGTTCTGGGCTCAGCTTGGCACCAGGATGGGGCATGTGCCACCGCGCTGCTCCCTCCACTGTGCAGGGCGTTACCCAGGTTATTGTTCCTGCACTTCCAGCCCGCTCACGCTGTAATTATTATTATTATAATTATTGCCAAATTACAGGGTGTGGTGTGAGTGGCTCAGCGGGCAGGCAGCAGCGGGTGGCCCTGGGTCTGCTGGGGGAGGGCTGGGCCTCTGGGGCCGCGCCCTGCCCGGGGCTGTTCCCAGCACCCTGGGGCTGTTCCCAGCACCTTGGGGCTGTCCGGGTACCCTGGGGCTGTATTGGCACCCTAGGGCTATCCTGGCACCCTGTGGCTATTCTGGCACTCAGAGACTATCCCGACACCCCAGTGCTACCCTGGGACTGTCTCTGTACTCTGTCCCCTCCCTGGCAGGCAGTGTGCCCCTGGACAGGTGTGGGTGACGGTCCCGGAGTGCCCTGGGTTCCCTGGGGCGACCCAGGGAAGTGCCCACGGGTGGGTACCCCTTGTCTCGGTGCCAGTCCGGCTCCGCAGGGAGCCTCAGGGGATGCCCACGGGTGGGTCCCACTCATCCCAGCAGAGCCGGCGCCGGCAGCATCTCCCGGGCCCCACGTGCGGCTGCCCCCGCTCTGCCCCCCCGGGGGTCCCGGAGCGCCGGGAGGCGGCGGCAGAGCCGCACCGGAGCCATTTTGCGCCGCCGCCGCCCGCTCTGGCTCCCGGGGAAAATCCACCGCCGTGTCTTGGCGGCGCCGCGGCGGCCCCGCTCCGCTCCCGCCGCTCCGCGCCCGCCCGCGCTGCACTGCGGGGCCGCCGCCACTCGCATGCTGCCGCCCGCCGCGCTCCCACGCGCGGGGCGCCGGCCCGGGCCGAGCCGGGACCAGCCGAGCCCAACCGAGCCGGGCCGGGAGCAGCCGGGCCGGGGGCGGCCGCGCAGGGCCGTCGGGGAACCGCCCGGGAGCCGCCGGAGGATGTAGGAGGAGGGAGCGGGGTAAGAGCGGCGGGAACGGCCCCGGTCCCGGTCCCGGGGGTACCGCGGTGCCCAGCGCAGAGTGGGGGTCGGTACCCCTCGGTGCCCAGCGGTGGGGGGGGGGGGGGGGGGGGGGGGGCGGGTGGCGGGGAGGGGGGAAGCGGTCCCGGGGGTCCGCGGTGCTCAGTGCGGAGGGGGGATCTCACCAACGGGGCACCGGAGCCGTGCGGAACCGGCCCCGCGGGAACGGGATGTGTCACCTGCGGACCCATCTAGCCCCGCCGAGAGGGGCGTACAGAGGGGGATGGTGGAGGACGGAGCCGGGGGATGGCCGGGGGCGTCTCACCGGTACCGTGGTGCTCAGCTCCGCCAGGATTCCCCGGTGGGTGGGGGAGAAGGAATGCCAGCGGGCATCCCCATCTCCTGCTGACCAAGGCATTGGGGAGGGAAGCACAGCCCGCAGCCCCTCCAGCCTCTCCCGGATGGCGATGCCAGCCATCCTGCTTTCTCCTGCTGCGGAGGGCTCGGGGCAGGCCCAGGACCCCTCCCCAGTCCAGTGGGCTCCCCCTCCCCATCCTACCGGGGGGTCGGCGCTGACTGCGAGGACCATGTCCTGCCGGCTGCCTGGAGCTGGCGTGGGGAACCAGCTGAGCCGTGCCCATCACTGTGCATCCAGGCGCCATGGTCCAGCCCAGCCTGGTAGGCAAGCAGAGCTTCGGGAGCCCCTGTCTGGGTGCTCCTTCCTCCTGCCGCTTTCCTTCCCCCAGACTTGGGGTTTCTTGGAGGAGTCGGTCTGGTCCCTCCATCCTGTGCCAAACCTGCAGAGCAAGTTGGCGCTGGGACCGCTGGTTTCTCTCCATCCTGTGACATCCAGCCCCGCATGTCACCACCCTCGCGGGGTCCAGTTCTGCGCTGCCCACAGCCGATCCCTGCCTGTCCCCTGGCCAGGAAGAGGGGACAGAGCCCTGCTGGTGGGTTTTGGTTATCCTGTGGGAATCCAGGCTGGGAGCAGGCAGCCTTCCTTGGTGTAAATCGGAGCAGGATCTGGCAGTGCAGGTTCTCTTTTAGGAAATGGATGTAATTTTTGATCTTTCTAGGTTTCTCATCCCCATGCTCCCACTGACCCCCCCGAACGCATCCATGGCTCCCAGCCCTTGAGGACTCTCTCTAAGTGGAGATGGAGCAGGGGGAAGGCCACTGGGAGATGGGCATGGCTGGAAGGAGCATGTCAGCCCTTTCAAGCATTATTACAGTGCTGGCAGGGCTGGGAATGCAAAAATAGCCATCAAAGTGACTGTGGAACATCCGAGCCTGGAGGGGCCCCTTTTGTCTCTGGGGGTGTTGGGAGCACTGATGTGGGGAGGTGTTGGTGTGAGCCAAGTTTGGGGCTGCCCTGGGTGTTGTTACCCCACTGAGCCAGGGCACCAGGACCAGCTCCAGGCATCTTGCTCCAAGGAAAGGGGTGACAAAACCGTGGTGTCCCCCCTCCAAGCCTGGGTGAGATGGTGCTGAGCTTGGTGCCCAAATCTTCCTCCTGGGTGCTAAGGCTTGTGCCACGTGGGCTTGGAGGAGCGGCCCCCAGCCCTCTCAGTCCTCCTGCTGGGCCTGGCTCCCAGCAGCTGGGGCAAAACACGGGAGGAGTGGAGGGTGTTGGGAAGCCCAGGCTGTGGGTGCTTGGGGGGGACCTTTCCTTTAGTCTCCCCATCAGTAGCTCAGAGGCAGAGCTGTGCCAGGACCTGTAGGACACAGAGCCTGCGTGGGTGGCTGTGCTGGTGTGGGTCTCCCCAGCTCTGCCCACCCTCGAGGTTATGATCAGGCCCCGTGCTGGGGTCTCGTGCCCAGGTGGTGCTGCTGCGGTGGGGGCTGGGGCTCCAGATCCAGGTTTTGCAGACGCTCGCATCTCTCCAACAAGCTGAGCCGAAACCCTGGATCCCACCCAGCCAGAAATTTGGATCTGGAGCCAAAGGTGACTCTTGGCCCTTATTGCCAACATGGGCAAAGCTAAAATCTGGAACTGAGCAGAAACAGGAGGAGCCTGGGTCCAGCGCAGGGGCTGAATGTGTGGCTTGTGCTCCTTCTGGCCATCAAATTAAATTTCCTGAAATAGCCTGTTGAAGACCAGAGCCCAGCAAGGACCGAATGACAGGTCACCAGGGGTGTGGAAGCCCCATCACGATCCTGGCTGCCTGCTTCAAGACGTTGGCAGCCAGCAATAATAGTAATATACGGTGCCATTGCCGGGAGAGCGCAGCGCTGGAGAGCTAAGAATAGCAGGCGAGACGTGCCAGCAGCGGGGGACTCGCAGGGCGGGCGGGGGCCGGGGGCTGCGGCTGGACGTGTCCCGGGGGACACCCCGGCCATGGGGTGGCAGCTCCTCGCAGTGGGGACGACATCTCTGTGATGCAAGTGGCACAGGGCACGGCAGGTGCTGCGGAGGGCAGAGGGAGAGGGATGTGGAGAGGGGTGCCTGGTGCTGCAGACCCTGTGTAGTGTCCCCTCAGCCTGGCCTCTGGGCTTTGCCATGCCCAAGAACCAGGTGTAAAGCCTGCTCTGACAAAGTGGCCTTCAGATCGTGGCCATCTCAATGGTCCTGTGATGCCTCGTCCCTCTACGAGCAGCAGCGGGGGGGGGGGGGGGGGGGCACCTGGAGAGCCATGGACAGGGCAGACAGCTCAGTACTCGCCTCCTCCAAACCAGGCAGGACTGAGCTCCTTCTGCTCGCCCTTGTCCTTCTTAGCAGCTCATTCCCAGGGCTGTACAGCGTCACTGAAAGGGGGACAGAGAGGGTCTGGCTGCCATGGGTCCAAAAGCTGAGCTGTGGGGCAGCCGGGTTGCTCTCTATTAGCTGCTCCAGCACATGGCAGCAGAGCAATTGCCCATCGGATTAAGGAGAATTAATTTGTACCTTCTCCATTTCTAGGGGGCCAGGGGTGCTGCAGCACCCGGTGTCCCCCTCCCACAAGCAGCTGTGCTCCTGCAGTGCCTGTGTCAGTGCCTCTGCAACCTGCCCTCAATCTTAATTAGATTTTCCACGTCGCCCCCCAGCTCACTCCTCCCCAAAATGCTGGAGCAGGAAGAAGTCATGACATGGTTTCTAATCAGCTTCTGAATTCAGATTCCTCTTGGCTCTTGTTGGAGGTCCCTCACAGCCTTTGTTTGGTGCTGCCTGAACAGGGTCTGCTCTGTGGCTCCCCTTGAAGTCAGTACCCCTGGGAGTGAGTGGCTTGGCAGCTGGGAGACTCTATGGAAACACGCTGATGTTTGGTGACAGTAACTTGAAGAGCATCCCCGGCACCCGCCAACCCACCCTGTCAGAGAGGCAGCCTGCCCGCTGCCAGCTGGCTCCGGCGGGCACTGTGGCTCTGGCTGCTCCTGCCAAGCACTGGGCACCACTGCTGCTGCTTTCCTGGGGTGGGTTCTGCATTCTGCATCACCCCCGGGTGTCCGTGCAGCTGGTGTGGGAGCTGGGCACGGTGCCCCGCGGCCGGTCCTGGTGCAGCTCCACTGCGGCCAGTGCATTGCCAGCTTTGGCTCTATCTCCAGCACCTAGACCTTGTCGGCAGCGAGTTGTGGCTCTGAGCAAAGCCAGGGGATGCAAACAGTTCCCAGAGCTGCCATGCCCCAATTAATAGCCTGTGAATCACGATGCCGTTGGAAGAGCAGATGTTTGCAGCGTGGTTGCCAGCGCTCGGTGTTTCACCAGGAGTCTGGTTGGCCCTAAATCGGCGGCTCTGGGCAGCAGGTGGTGATGGGCCCTCGTTGCCTGCCTGGCCTTCTTCTGCAGGAGGATCAGGAGTTGTTTGGGCTGGGAATTAGCTGAAGTTTTTGGTGGGCAGAGGTAAGGGGGAGAACAGCCTGTCTGTGGGCCTGTGGGGGTGCTGTGTTGGAGTGAGAGGACTACAAAAGCTGAAGGTATGGAGTCCCGTTGTGACAGGACCTGCTGATTTCCCATTCCTGGGGAACCTCTCATCTTCCCAAAGGGATGCAGGCACTGTGGTGGCACAGCAGGTACTGGACACTTGTTTGGGTATGGTGAACTGGTTTGTACTGGGGAAACACTAAGCCTTGGAAGTGGCTGTCCCTGTTATGGTTGGTGTCCCCAGACGTGGTGTTGGGGTGAGACCCTGCGGTGGTTTATGCACCCCAGGTCAGTGCCATCTGTGCAGCTGAGCTGAGGGATAGCCTCAGATTTCATGTTTTGTGTCACCCATCTGCCTCAGGCTCCCCTGGGCCCTCTCTGGGTGGGGGCACACTGGGGGCAGCCCCACCGGTAGGGGAACCACATGGTTCCCCTACATCAGGTGTGTGTGGGGAGCTGGCTGGGGGCGAGAGCTGCACTCAGGTGCCTGTGTGGGGTGCAGAGGAGTGTGTGGGTATGGGGTGCGTGTGACGCTGTGAGTGGGAGCAGCCAGGTGCACGTGGCCATGGATTCGTCCAGGTGCAGTGATGCAGAGCTGCTGAGTGCCCACCTGTGTGTGCGGGACCGGGTGTCCGTCCATCCATCCATCCATCCATCCATCCATCCATCCATCCATCCATCCGTCCATCCATCCGTGTGTGGGGCCGTGTGTCCATCTGGCCGCGCGGGGCCGTGTGTCCGTCCATCAGCCGGCGTGCGGGGCTGCATGTCCGTCTGGGCGTGCGGGGCGGTGCGTGGGCGTGCGGCGCTGCCGGCGTGGGCAGCCCCTTCCCGGGGGTGCGTGTTGGTGCGCGGGGGTGGCCGAGCGCGCCGGGGAGCGCGCGTGGGTGTGTCCCCAGCGCGCGGGGGCGACGGCTCCGCCACCGCCTCTCGCCGGCTGCAAGGTGCCGGTGCCGGTGTCGGCAACCCGGAGCGTGGCCGCCGCCGCTGCGCTGCCGTGGGTGGCCGTGACCCCGGGGACGCCTCCGGCCTCGCTGCGCGGCCTGGCCGCGGCATGGGCAGCCCGCAGGGAATTTGCAGGATCAGAGGGAATCCAGCCGCTGTGCCGCGGCCATCCTCCGACTCCTGCCGAGCCCAGGCCGGCAACTTCATGGCTTAGCAGCGGCGGCGGGTGAGTGGGGTGGTGGGTGGGAGGGGAGAGGGCCTGGCTTCGTGCAGGAGGCTCCATGCCTTGCAGAACCCCAGTCCTGGGAGACCCCGGCTTTGTGGCCAGCTGTGCCAATTGAGCGAGCCCCCCCGGCCGGGGCAGAGCGGGAGCCCCGCAGCCCTAACCCTTTCATGGCCGAGTCCTCCTCCCTGGCAGCCACGTTCTCGCCTCAGTGTGCAGCCTGTGGCTCCCGGCCAGCCCTCGCTCAGACGAGCCCCGGCACAGCCGGGAAGCTCGCCCGACCGGGATGGGGAGATCCCAGCCCTGAGGTCTCTGCTCTCGTTGCCTGCGGAGCTGGGCTGGGGGCTGTGTGTGCTGGGCCGGGAGCTGTGCGTGTTGCGGGGGTGCACCGGGGCTGGGGGCTGCGTGCACTGGGGAGTCTGCTTGGGCTGGGGGCTGTGTGTGCTGCAGGGGGGTGTGTGCTGGGGCTGGGGGATGGGAGCCGTGAGCATTGGGGGAGGGGGTGTGCTAAGTGGGGACTGTTCACTGGGGATGTGGGGAGCAGGGCAGGGCTGCACCTCTGTGTGTGCGAGGGACAGGGTCCCCTCTGTGTGTCTGTGTGTCTGTGTGTCGGTCCGTGGATGGAGCCGGGGAGCCCCAGCTCTGCCTGCCAGACGGCCCCGCTGCCGGGGAGCTGCACAGCCGGTGCTGACATCTGTGCTTCGAGCCCTGCCTGTCTTCAGTTCGCTCCTTGGCACAGTCACAGTGGCAGTTGGGTCCCTCCGTACCTCTCCATGGTTTCCCCCACCACCCTGCCTCTCCGTGACACAAACCTGTATCCCGGGTGTGTTTTCTTGGAGGGGAAACTGAGGCAAGAGGGAGGGAAGCAGAAGAGCCCTCTCCCGATCCCTGTCATCCTGAGGCTTGATCCCACGCCTCACCCTGGCTTGTTTTTTCCTGCCAAGTGATGCCAAGAGCCGGGGGAAAGCGAGGGCGTCCTGGGACACTGCTCCCGGCTGCGCCTGCCCGGGGCCCTGGAGCTGCCCAGCTCCTCCTGCCGCTGTCTGGCACATCCCTGGCCTGGGGCTGTGGCAGGGGCTGGTGGTGGGGCTATAGGATGGCCATCTGTGGCACGTGTTGGGCGGTGTGGTGGCCATGGTGGCAGTAGTGGTAATGGTGGCCGTGGTGACAGTGGTGCTCGTGGTGGGAGTTTATCGTGGTGGGAGTTTGTAGTGGTGGCCATGGTGGCGGTGGTGCCACGGCAATGGCAGTGGTGGCCATAGTGACAGCGGTGGCCATGGTGGTGGCCTCGGTGGCGGTGGTGGCGCTGGCCGTGGTGGCGCTGGCGCTGTCCGCGGTGCTGATCCCCCGCGCCTTGTCCGGCCCCGAGCTGCGAGTCCGAACTGCAGAACGAACCGGCGAACGAACCCTAACCCGACCCTCGCTCCCCCCGGGGGTGCCCACGGGAGCGCTGGGGCTCGGGGTACCCCCCTCTTCCCTGGGGACATCCCGCCCTGCCCCTGACCTTTGATGTGCGGCAGCTCCAGACAGGGCTGGTGGGACGGGAAACCACCCAGAGCTGTGTGCTTGTCACCCCACGCCCTGCCCGCCGGGCTGGGCACAGCCTTCCCTCCACCGGGCGCTTCTGATCGTCCCGCCGGGCAGGTCGGACAGGGACGGGGTGTTGTGAGTCGGGCTGGAGAGCGGAGCAGGGCAGGGCAGGGCACGTGGGGACACGGGCCACCAAGGCTCCATCACTCCCTGACGGGTTTGGGACAGCCAGGGAGGGGCTGCCGGCCCTGCTTGGTGTTCCCGGGTAGGCACAGGCTGGCTGATGTGAAGTGTCAGGGGCAGCGCTGCTGGCTGGTGACACTGCTCACCTCGGGCCCCCAGAAACGTGTCCCCAACCGCAGTGCCGGTGTCACTGCTCCCAGAACAAAATGTCAACCCATGCAAATGAGACTGCGGGAGCGGCTGATTGAAGGGCCCTGCCCCGCCCCGGAGTTGCAATCAAATATGCAAATGGCTCCCGAGGAGGCTAGTGAAGGCTATTAATAGCGGGGATGAGGCTGGGAGAAAGCGTGGTGTTCCTGAGGGAATGAGCCTGGGGATGAGCTGGTTCTGCTTGTCCCTCTGCCCAGAGTGTCCCTCTGTGCAATGCCCTGGGCAGGTGACAGGTAGTCCCTGCAGGGAGCCCTTGGGCACCAGATGTTGTTTTGGCCACCATCACTGTTTGCAGGAGAGGTGCTGCCCTTGTGCCCACTGCCCAGTGTCCACAGGGAACCCCTGTGGGAAAATCACAGCTGCTGAAAACCCCGAACTGGGATTTCAGCCCTAGGGAGTCAAACCTGGAGGGATGAGGTGCCCATTGGGATCTGGGCTCTGCTAGGGGGTTCCTGTGGCTCAGCCTGGGGCAACTGTCACCTGTCACCATGCTGGGGTAGGGAGGAAGGAAGGGGCTCTCTCCTACCCCCTACCCTTCACCCTGTGCTTCCATACCCCCTTCCTTCTCCTGGTTTTCCTCTGTTGCCATTGAGGCAAAGGATGTCCCTCTCCTGCCAGCTCCAGTGTGAGCACAAGGCACTGGTGAGAGCCACGCTGTCCCCAGTGTGCCCGGCCAGCTCAGGGGTCTTTGTGTGCTTGGTCCCTGCTGCAGCCCCTCCACCCCATCTCTTGGGTTTTGGGATCCAGAAACCATCTGACTTTTTTTAGAAAATCACGGAAGTCAGGCTGGAGTCAACAGTAACTAATTATTTAAAATCTGAAACTGGAATAATTAGCCCAATTAACAGTCTCAGGTGACGCCTGATTCCATCTGATAACGGCCTGAGGAAGAGGGAAAGTAATTAACCTGTCAGCCTGACATTTGTAGGTCACCACCGGCTCCTCGTGACGTCGGGGTGGGCACAGGGGTGGTTTGGGGGGGGGTCTCGTCTCTCTTGGTGTAGGGGGTCTGCACCCTTTGGGGGTCTCAGTGCAGGGAGGGGGCTGTGGGTGAGCCCAGGCGGACTGGGGGACGGGGTTCTGATGTTTGAGGCCAGGGCACTGGGCAGGGGGATGGGCTGGGTGTCCGCCAGAAATGCCACAGCCAGTCCGCCGGTGAGGCGGCACCTGTGGGCCTTTAAGGTTGCTGTGGAAACGGGGCTGCTCGTTACCGGGAGGAGCCTCCTGCTTTCCAGGCAGGGCCCCCCCATCCCTGCGGGAGGGGACCCCCACCCCGGGCACCCGGGACTGCACAGACGCCCGAGTCTGCGGAGGTACACGTGCAGGAGGGTGGCCTTGTGTGTGCAGTCCCCTGTGGCACGGACCCCTCAGCCCAGCTTGCCCTTGGCATGGCCGGTGATGCCAGGCAGGGCTGTGCGTGCTTGGACACGCCTGGACCCGCATGGACACGTATGGACACAGATGGACACATCTGCACACACCTGCCCGTGCAGCCCAGCCGTGCCCCCATGCCCCCTGGCGACCCCGTCCTTGCACCTTGGCTGGCACATGGACCTGGCCTGGCACTGGGGCTGGCTGTGCCGCCTCCCCCCTGGCAAGGCACGGGGGCCACGGGGAACAGAGTGTGCCGAGGCAGAGCCCCCGGCCATAGCCCGGTGCCGCGCTCAGCTCTTGGAGTTTTAATGAGGTAAATTGTATAAAAAGCTCCGTTTGCCCTAAATGCCCATCCCTGCGTGAAGCTGTTGCGGCACATCCCGGGCACACCCTGGGAGCTGGGCAGGGGGCTACGGGGCTGGCCACACGCTCCCGGGCTGGGCACGTGGCAGCGGCAGGAGGGGGAGGAGGACGAAGGCGGTTTAGCACATTTGCAATCATTTCCCTCCTCCCCCCCAAGTTTACAGCTTACCTCAGCGGCTTATCAGCCTCCAATCTCATTAAATCAGGCAAATTGTAGCATCTGATATTTTATGGAGATTAAGGTGTGCACCCAGACTCTATAATTATCAGCAAAGATGTATTTACAATACCTTGTTGCTAGTAAACAAAAAATAACTTCAGATCAAAGCTCTCTTACAGGGGAATAAATCTGCCCATCGAGCCCCGCTGCGGCGCACGGCAGGGAGACACCGGAGCCGCCCGGGGTGGGTGGGCATCACACGGGGGGACATGCGGGGGGCGTTTCGGGGATGTCCCCGCTCCCACGTGGCCGCTGCGAGTTCCATGTGCTGGATCCATCCCCAGGGTCTCCCTTGCTGGCGTCTCCCATGGCAGCCTGGTCGTACCCACCCTCTGGCCACGGCTCCACCGGGGATTTCCACCCCAGGGACCTCCCTGCCGAGACAAGTCCGGGATTTATCGGCACACGTGCGTTGCCCCTGGATTCCTCACGGCGGTGGGAGCGCTGCGGATTACCGATGTGGTGACGCTGGTTTACCGCTGCCTGAAGTGGATTTATCCGTGCGGCAGGGCCCGGGCTCGCTGCCGGTGTAAATCAGCACGGCACGGCTGGCAGGAGCCTCAGTGCTGTGGCTGCGTCCCGACAGGCCCTTGGCGTTCCAGCCTCCCTGGGGGTTCCGTGGCCAGGCTCCCTCTGCCCCACGCCACAAATCAGCTGCCCCTTCTCCATCTCACTCTTGTGCCCACTGAAACGAGAATAAAATGGTGATAATGCTGCAGACGTCCTCTGGAAAGGGCTCTGAGGCAGATGAAAAGCCCTACTTAAGAGTGAGGCCATTATTATTAATAACTTGGAGCAAGGCTGTAAATTCAGCCGACACAGCTATTATGGGAAATGAACCTGCTCCCGTGCTGGATCGCAGGCTGCCAGGTGTGGGATGGGAATGGGCACAGGAGAGCAGGGCTGGATGGCCCCATGGCTGCTTGCTGTCATGTCCACAGCTGGGGCAGCATGGCCAGAGGGGGCAAAGACACATCTGGGCTCTCTGGGATGATTTCTTGTCTTTTCTGGGAAGGCTGGAGGTGTGAGAGAGGGATGCTGGAACACAGGTCTCTTCTCAGTGGGAAAGGAGGTGACTGAGCTTTGCAACAAGGCTGAGACCTGGCCCAGGCTCAGGTCAGGGGTGATGCAGGATGTGAGGAGCATGGGCAGAACTGGGTGCTGGGAGAGGCCAGGGTGGTGCAGCTGGACTGAGCCTGGGCTGGGCAGGACCGGCCATGGCCATCCTGGGCTGACTGTGCCCATCTGGGGAGTGTCCAGGGCAGTATCACACCTTGGCAAAGGTTGCATTAAAATAAAAATAACCTGGAGCCATTCAGTGCCCAGCGCCTGCAACCAGGCCAGCAAAACTGCCATGGCTTCCATTCCATCAGGATGACTTCACCTCTGGCACTACCACCCCTGAGCAGGGCAGCCCTGGGGCTGGCGGGTGCCCAGGGTGGCAGGGCTGGGCATGGGGTGGGGCAGGGGGTGCCGTGGGGGTGTGGAGTGCCATGAGGGTGTCACGGGTGTCACGGGGGTGTGGAGCAGCGGCCATGGGCTCGTGGTGCTGCCTGTACCCGACTCGGGAGCTTCTGCGGGGGAACGAGCTTTGATATAAATATCTTTTTGCTCAGCACACGACCTACTTTCCAGACAATGCCATTAGCCTCCCGACTCCCTCATTCATCTTCTGCCGTCCTCCCCCAGCCCGCCCTGCAGTGGCACCCGCGCCAGCACGGCACACCAGCCCTGGAGTGGTGAGCCAGGACGGGCACCTGGCTCGGTGACACCACGGGGACCCCATGCTGGCTTTGGGGCCAGCCAGCAGCCCCGCTCTCACAGCTGGCAGGGGGCTGTTGCTGCCTGTTCTCTGTCCCTGCTCTGGTGTTGTAGAGGGTGCCTGGATCCCCTTGGGGGTTTCTCCACCCCATCCCACAGGATGCTGAGATCAGTTTCCCTCCCTGCTGCCTCCAGCCCCATTCCCAGCAAAGTCCATGCCCTGGGTGGCAAACGGCCCCATCCAGGGACATCCTCACCCAGGCGCAGCCTCGTTGGGTGCATCCTGGTCAGGGCAGAGGGGAGCACAGTGAAGCAGCCGTGCACTGGCTCTGGGCTAGCCCAGGGACAGCGTGTGGGGTCAGGACCCCTCCTGAGCACCCCCAGAGCATCTCTGATGCTGGGCCCACACACGTGGTTCATCCGAGGATGATCCCACAGGAGATCCCACGTGCTGGCAGAGGCTGTGCCGTGCAGTTGGCAGCCGGTGAGCGGCTGGTGGGAAGAGGGGCAGGTTGGGCAGAGGATGCCCAGCCCCACTGCCATGACAATGCCCAACCCTTCTGGCTCATGCCCTGACACCAGTTTTCCCCCAAGAGCTGGAAACACTTCTCCGGGCCCACCACCTGCACACCTCCGTGCACCCCTGGGATGAGCCCCCGCTCCTCCCCTGCATCTAAAATTAAATATTCAATTTGTATTGCTGGTAAATCCTGCAAATCTCTTTTATCTCTAAGCTGTTGTAGCAGGAATATCAGTGGTGTAATCTCCATGGGAGCTCATCCCTCTGCCCTTCACAGCTTCCTGGCTTGGACCACGCTCCCTTTTCCCCACATTTCTCTCTGGAATGCTTCTGGTGGTGGAGCAGGTCTGCAGTGCCAACAGCAGAGCACCCCATGGAACCTATTCTGTGGGTGCTGCTGGCTTCAGGGACAAGGGTGTGCATGGTCCCCAAATTGTGATGGAGGTGTTCTTGGCCCAGGTGATCCAGGTGGTCCCACCAGAGCACCCCCCATGCCTACCATGTCCTCACTCACCAGCCATGTCCCCCCTCCCCTTGCTCTATCCCCGTGCTAAGAGCTAAGAGCATTGTGCAGAATTATGTATTTAAATATTTAGGTTTTCATCAGCTTTGCAAATTAAGCCCATCCATTAAAGCGGCAGTTTGGGTCCTCTGCTGGCGAGCTGGGCTGTGCCATGCCTCGGGTTCGCTGTGCTCATCCCAGCCCCGGCCCCAGGGGATGCAGCCTGGGAATGGGATGTGATGGCCCGGAGCATCCCTGCTGGCACAGGGACAAGGACTCTGCTTCCTCGCTGTTCCTGGAAACTCCGGCCCCTGCGGCCCCGGGGGAGGGGATGGTGCTGGGAAGGGAACCGGTTGGGATTGGTGTGATTTGGGGTTGGAGTGGAGAGTGCCGCGTGCCGGGGAAAGGAGGATGAGGAGCAACGCTGCTGACAGGTGAGAGCCCTGGCTCAGCAAGCACCTGGCAGGAGCAGAGCAGGGGTGGCAGTGCCAGCCTGCTGGGGGCTCAGTGGGAGTGAAGCTGGGGATGGAAGGGTCAGCCTGCCCAGGGGTTTGGAGGGAATGGGCAGGAGATGGCCAGAGCTGTCACTGCTGCCACGTTCAGTGCTGAGGCTTTGCTGCCCCAAGCTCACCAAAGAGGCTTTGGAGTGATCCCTGGCTTAAGTCATTACACAGCATGGCCGGGGAGTAAGTGGCTTTTTAAGCCTCGGCAGTGTGGCCTAGCTGGTGGCTCCATGTGGGTGGGATAGAAAAATGGGGGTGATGGGGAAATGAGGTTCATCCAGCACTGCTGCCAGCTGGGGTCCCTGGCACAGCTTCAGGTCCTGAGGGGGCTGCCATGGCCCCCAGTGACTCTGGCACAAGCAGATCCAACTCTTGGGGGATGCTGGAACCCCCCACCCATCTGGGGCACTGCTGGTGGCTGGAGTGCCCGTGGGATTGTGGGCAGAGCCCCCAGGGTGGGTACAGCGCAGGGGGATGTCCCTGCTTGTCCCTTCCCTTCACTGCAGGTGAACATCAGGCTGTGGTCTCTCCATCCCTGGGCTTCCCGGTGTCACCTGCATGCCCCTGGAGGGCACTGGAGGAGCGTTCTGGCTGCCACTGGCCCCGGGCAGTGTGGGCAGATGTCGAGTGTGTCCATGGGAAGGGAGCTGTCCACGGGCATCACCGGTGATGGGTGCTCATCCGTGCGGCTCAGTGCCCACAATCCTTGAGCCAGCTGGCACGGGCTGGGGTCCCTGGAGCCCTGCCTGGCCTGGGGGTCCCTCCACGGTGGTTTCCTAACTCGGTTGGCTGTGTTCCTCTGGCAGTCGATGCCCCACATGCCATGTTCTGGCTCCTGTGGGCAGGATGAGCATTGCTGTGGGGCTGAGGGGAATGGAGGTGCCTGTGCAATGGGGTTTCTGGCTTCTCACTCCTGCCAGCCCTTCCTCTGCCTGCACCTACACAGGGATGCTGCCATGGCCCATTCCCCGTGCCACCTCTTTCCTTCTCAGACGGCTTCTTGGGATCTGGCTGCTTGGCCTGGGTGTTCCCCATCCTAAAGGTCTTTTGAAGATGTGGTTCTTCCACCAAGATCTGGTTTGGGATGGAGTGCCAGGCTCCCTTCTCCACTGGCTTTGCCTTGGCAGCTCCAGGATGCTCCAGCTCCTTTGCACACCCAGCACAGCAGCACGGCTCTTGCCCCCAGAGAATCAAGTCTGGGGCCAGGGTGGGTGTCCTGGGCTGTGTGTGCTGTGCAGGGAGGGGGTTCCTGTCCCCCCTGTGGTGGCAGCAGCCAGAGTCGGTGGTGTTGTGGCGGGGAGTCCCAGCGCTGGCGGCCGTGCCGGGATCCCTGGCAGCTGGGCGCGTCGTGGCCGTATTTCCTCGCTCTGCTCCAGGAGTAATTGCTCAGATGGGGACGTGGGGCAACTCCCATCCCTCTCCCGGCATGGTAATGAGTGAAGAAGACTCAAAGACAAATGGCTCATTAAGAAGCAGTGCTGCATTGCAGGATTTTTCATCCCACCAACCGCTGCATCAGCAGAGGCAGCACCTCTCGCGCTCGCTCTTCCAGCCCTGGAGAAGGAGCTGTCAGGCAGCTGGGGCTGGTGCCAAAATTAATCATGTGCTTAATAACGTGCCCAGCCCGTCGAACGGCCTGTCCTCATCCTCCCGGCGTGTGGAATAGGGCGGCTGTGCTGGGTTGGAGCCCCGGGGCACCGTGGATTTGGGGTTGGTGCCTGGCCATGCTCGACGGGAAGGGATGTGTCAAGGCAGGGCTGAGCCAGAGGAGATGCCCCCAGAGCCCCCCAGATATGTTGGGGTGCCGTGGTCCCCCAGATTTTTTTGGATGCCAGAGCCCCCCAGCCCTGTTGGAGTCCCAGCCAGCTGTGCTGGCTTCTGTGGCCTTCTCAGCAGCCTCGGTAAACATTTCCTGCTCCACTCACATTTGCAATTCCTCAGCTTGTGTTCATCTTTCATGACTTTTTAAAAATCTTGCTTCATCCCTTTTTTCCAGCGGTGCCCGGTTGGATCCTGCCCCTCAAAGCCCTCTGCAGGCAGTGCTTGCCTGCAGCTGCTCTGTTTTCTTTTATTAACAGTAATTGGTTTTGATTTCCTGATTGCAGCCAGTGTATTTTCTGTGATCTTTGCATCCTGCTCATACTGTTTTCCTCTTTCCCTTTTCCTCTTTTCCTTTTCTCCCCTCCCCCTTTTCTCCTTCCTTTTCCTCTCCTTTTCCCCCTTACCTTTCCTATTCCCTTTCCCTTTCTTCATATTTCCCCTTTCCCTTTCCCCTTTCTGTGCTAAATTAGGTGATCTCTTACTAAGCCCCTCTTTTCTTTCCTCCAGGCTGAGTAAATTTTACTAATTCAGCCTCATAAAATAACAGAGCAATTAGTAATAAAATAAAATGTTTGCTTTCCACAATCCTTCTCGCTTACAATGAGCAGGGAAAGAGTAAATAGATTAAAAGCACGGTGGAAACGACCTGGCGGTATTCCATATTTATTTTCTTCCGACGACCGTAGATCAAATTTGTTCAGCCCCTAAGTGGGAAAAACACTTTATTTTATTTTTTTCCCCGGCTCCAGCTCGCGCGCGGTGCCGGGCGCTCACGCTGGGTGTTTGTTCTCTCCCGCTTTCATCCCAAGCCATAAAGGTCCCCAGCAGGACCGAAGCTGGCAGAACCTCGCATTAATTTGCAGAGCAGAACGGCCCGAGCTGGAAGCTGGAAAAAAGTCCCTTTGGTGACGCTGGGAAGCCGGGGTGGCAGGAGGAGGCTTTGTGGAGCAAGTGGCCGGATCCGGAGCAAATGAAAGTCGATGGCGAGGTGGCCGCTGGGCTGGATCCAGCACCCGCTGGCAGGGAATTGCATAACAGGATGGGACTGGGGATGGTTTTGGGGCTAAACTGGGTGAAACACGGGGCCGTGGCTGCGAGGAGCTGTCCCTGTTGCTGCGCTGGTGTAGCGTGGCCTCAGGGGAGGATGGAAGGCTGGGCTGATAAAAAATACACAGAGAGGTGGCTCGGGCTGGTTTTGGGGAGGAACATCCTTGCTCTGGCTTCACCCCCCTCCTGTTCCTCCCCCAGAGCCTGCTGCCCCAGGGATTCCCAGCGTGGAGGAGCTGCTGCTGGCGGGGCCATGAGGACAGCATCCCCCTGAGCGCTGGGCGGTGAGTGCCACCAAGAGGCTTCACTGGGACCCCGGCACGGGCTGCCCGTGGTGGGGCTGCTGGAGAAGGGCAGGGGCCAGGACCCCCTGAGTACAGGGCCATCAACCCCAGCTCTTGGGGTTAGACCTGGCAGTGCTGGAAAAGCCAGTCCTGCCCTGTGTCAGGGTGGTTTGCCAGACCCAGACACTGTGGTGGGGTTTTGATGTCCTCTCACTTCCCCGCTGGTGTTCCTGGAGCTGGAGTAAAGATGGGAGGATCCTGGCTGCTATGGGGTCCCAAGGAAGCTCAGGCTCCTGGCGGGTCTGCCCCGAATCCCTGTAGCCCTGGGCCTTGGCACGGCGCTGCCTCCAAGGCAGGGATCTCATGGGGCGGCTGCTGGGAAGTGGAACTGCCTCTGCCAAGTGGTCCTGTGGGAAATTAGGCAAGAGGCTGAATTTCAGGATGGCCTGGAGCATCAGGGACTACAAGCCCCACTCCTTCTTGTGCTGACCCTCTCAATGGGGAGAGACATCAGAGGGAGGTGGTGGTGGGGAGCCACTGGTGGGAGTTTCTCCAGGCGCTGGATGCAATAAAGGCAAGGAGTGAGTTATTTGTAATGGTAATTATGCTCTTCCAGTTTATCCTAGCACATAATTGTGTGGGCGGTAGGTTCCCACTGGTGGTAATTACCCTGGTGTTAAATGGCACAAAATTCAGCTGGGCTGAGTTTTTCCCCCTGACTTAAATCTGTGCTTTGGTGGCACAAATCCCACCATCCCAAGGGCTGCTCAGTGGATTGGCCTTTGGAGGGACACAGCTCCAGCTCTCGGCCATCTGCCCATGAGCCACGCTCTGGCTAGCTGCCCCAGTCCCCTGTGCCAGCCTGCCCACACTGCCCTCCTGGGACAGGGGAGAGGAGTGGGCTCCCTGGCCTCTCCCATCCTCTGCACGTGGCCATTCCTGCTGCCACATGGGAAGGGAGACCCTGAGCTGTGCTGCCTGTGCTGAGCCCCACAGGGTCCCTCCCGGCCCCTTCTCCATCCCGAGGTTGCCCTTAGGGAGCCAGGCTGGTCCCTGGGCAGGGGTAGACGCCTGTGTCGCCTTGAGCCTGGACATGGATCCTCCACCACGACACGTCCCCACCCGCTGCCAGCGCTCCACAGGTGCGGGGGAGCTGCGGCGCTGCCTCGCCTGCGGTTCCGGCTTTGTTGAATTCCTGCACCTGCAGCGCACAAAAGCCCGGCGGGCTCGTGCTGACGGGCTCCGCAGATATTTTGACTCTTTCTTGCCGCCGCGGCAGCAATATTTGGATCAGATGAGAGCCTCCCTCCCCGAGCAGGAGATGATAGCTCAGCCCGCGGAGGCAGAGCTGGGCTGGGAGCCTGTCTGTCTGTCCGTCCTTCCATCCTGCTGCTTGATCCCAGGGTAGGGAGGCAGCTCCAACCCACGCTGCTGCTCCTGCTCCTCGCAACAACTCTCTCGGGAGGGGAGAAGCATCTTCTGTACCAGCTGCACCTTCCGCTCAGCAATTAGGGAGCTTTGTTAGAGCAGGAGCGGGATCTGAGGATGGAGAGCGGTGCGGGATGGAGCCATCCAGTCTCGAAGCTGGGAAGGAAGGTGGTGGTGACTTAGGGCAGATATGTTCCCAGGGCCCTGTCTGCTGTTCAGAACCAAAACACCATCACTGCCTGCCCCCACACCCCTTGGGTACCCCTAGCTGCTCTCTCCTCCAGGGCTGCTCGGGGGCACAACCCTCTCCCACACAGCCCTGGCCCTCCCAGTGTCCCTCCTTTCCAGTCTCCGTGGTCGAATCCCCACGTGCCACAGAGAACGTCCCACGGTCACCTTTCCCTGCAGCCAGTCTGGGAGACGTTCTGCCCGCAGCACCCTGCACAAATATGACAAAAGCGTTAACGATGCCTGTTAATTAGCTGAGATACTCTGGAGAATAAGTAATTTCCTCATTTACAGTCAAACCAAAGACAGAGCCTTTGAGGGGCTGTAAGGCACACAAACTTCCACGGGTACAGGCGGCTCTGTCGGCTGGCACAGGCTCAGCCTGGCTCGACGCCGTCCGTCCTCCTGCTTTGGCCTGGCACTGCCCCTCACACAGCACAGCCACCTCTGCTCCTGGCTCCCCATCCAGGGGGCTTGCAGGGCAGGAGAGCCCTGGATCGTGGGTCTCCATCCACAGCTCCGTGTGGGGCTGGATGGAGACATCAGAGTGAGGCTCCCCCGCGCCCCGCGGCAGCTCATTAGCGGCGCTGTGAAAGGCAACGGCTGAAAAACTCAGCCAGAGCTGCTTTCTAATGGAGAAACACTTCATAATATTTGGTGTTGGAGAAGAAAACAAGGATCTGCTGATGGCAGTGTGTCCTCCCTCACCGTCTGCAGGCCCTGCTGCCTGCATCGCTGCTGGCAGCACCTTCTCCTTCCTACTGCCCCCTCCGAGCATCTGAGCTGGGGGTAACCCCAGGTGCCTGGCTGGGGCACTGTGTTCCTGTCACCACGTGGAAAGCCAGGATTCTGGCTCTTCACAGGGCTGAATCTTGGCTGGAAGCTTCCCAGACTTCTCAGCTGGTTCCTGTGAGGTAGCCCCAATGTTCTGTTGGTGGTGGGGGTGCAGAGGTGATCTTGACACTGTGCCTGTCCTTGTCCCCACAGATGAGCCCGCAGGGGCATCCCTGCAAGATGCCGAAGCTATGGGGTGGGTGCTGAAATGATGAAGGGCTACCATGGGGAGCGTAGCCAGACACAGCCCTCCTCCGGCCACCGCTGCCGCTGCATCCCAGAGGACTGCGAGCATCCTGCTGACTACATCCCGCACGGCCCCGAGGGCCGGCCGCCGTACCTGCTCAGCCCCAGCGAGCCGTGTTCCCTGGAGCATCCCTACTGCCCAGCGCGGAGCCCCGGCGCGGCCAGCGAGTGCCCGGGCGGGCCCCTGAGCGAGCCGCCCTCCTCCAGCGCCAGCAGCACCTTCCCGAGGATGCATCACGCGCAGCAGCAGCCCTACGACTCCTGCGACGAATGCATGGCGACCGCCCACCCTGCCAGCAAGATCAACCGCCTGCCCCCCACGCTGCTGGACCAGTTCGAGAAGCAGCTGCCGCTGCACCACGACGGCTTCCACACGCTGCAGTACCCCCGGGCCGGCGGCGCCGAGCCCCGCAGCGAGAGCCCCAGCCGCATCCGCCACCTCGTCCACTCCGTCCAGAAGCTCTTCGCCAAGTCCCACTCCCTGGAGGCGCCGGCCAAGCGGGACTACAACGGCGCCAAGATGGACGGCCGCGGGGACGGCTACCACCACCACCACCACCATCACCACCACCACCACCACCACCAGTCCCGCCACGGCAAGCGCAGCAAGAGCAAGGACCGTAAGGTGGACTCCCGGCACCGGTCCAAGATGTTGGGCTGGTGGAGCTCCGACGACAACCTGGACAGCGACAGCAGCTACATGGTGTCCGGCCGGCACGCCACCGACCAGGGCACCCAGTACTGCGTGGACGCTCCCGAAAGTGCCTTCAGAGACTTGACCTTGAAGAGTCTAAAGGGCGGCGGGGAAGGAAAATGCCTGGCCTGTGCCGGCATGTCCATGTCTCTGGATGGCCAGACGCTCAAGAGGAGTGCCTGGCACACCATGACCGTCAGCCAGGCCCGTGAAGCCTATCCCAGCGCCGGCGGCTCCGAGAAGACCTTGATGCTTCAGGAAGCAAAGGCCAAAGACCGAGCGTACCAGTACCTGCAGGTGAGGGGCTGGGCAGGGTGAGGGGACTGGGGCTGACTGTGCTGTGGGGCGAGCCAGGGCTGCAACCCCATGCCTGTGGGGATGCTCCAGCTCTGCTCCGTGTCCCCAGCACCTGTGCTCCATTCCCATGGTCCTGTGCTGGTCCCCGCTGTCCCCTCGAAGCTCATCTGCTGCCTCTTGCTCTTTGCTGGATTTGGGGTCAGAGCAGCTTTATCAGCTGAGGGCCACTAGCAGCCCTGTGCCTGCTCCCTTCTCACTGCTTTTATCCTGCCTGTGTGCCTGGCTGTGTGGCACTGCCTGCCTCATCACTGGGCTCCCTTCTAGGTCACCCCCCTTCCAATTAAAAGCTAATTAACTCTTCTCTCCCTTTCCTGGGGGAAGGAGACAGGGAGCAGCAATGCTGTTGTGCTGGCCAGGGGTGGGGGTGGCTGGGTCCCATCTCCGCCAGCAGAGGGGCATCAGGGCAGGGTGCTGGCCCCACCACCCTGGCCATGGGCCCCAGGGGACACCATCCCCCTGCCAGTGGCCTATAAGGACCCCGTGGTGCTGGCGTCAGCAGCACGTGGCGGGGCTGGTGCCCGATACGTCAGGCGGGTGCTGTGCTGGCATGGGTGGGATTTGGCCCAGACGCTCCCGCCAGGGGGGCCGTGAGGTGGGAGCTGCTGCACCGCCCCGCATTGTGGGAATGGGGAGCTGTGGCGGTCAGGAGGGATCTGCTCTCCTGGATTTTGGGGCTTTCCAAAGGGGTCAGAGCCCCGAGGGTCTGTCCCTGCAGCTCTGGGGTGCATGGGGAGGACAGGGGAGCCGGACATACGTGCTGGGTTTGGGCTGGGCTTGGGCTGGCATGTGGCTCGGCTCTGCATCCCACCTGTGAGACCCTGGCCACCACATCCTCCCACGCTTGCCTCCTGCTCCAGGTGCCGCAGGACGAGTGGAGCGGGTACCCGGCGGGCAAGGACGGGGAGATCCCGTGCCGGCGGATGCGCAGTGGCAGCTACATCAAGGCCATGGGTGACGAGGACAGCGCCGACTCGGACATCAGCTCCAAAGTGCTGCCCAGGGCGGCCACGCGGCGAGACAGCTACCGCCGCTCCTCCAGCGCCGACCAGGCCAGGACCAAGTAAGGGCTGCTGCCTCCCAGCCCTGTCCCAGCAGGGCCATGAGCCAGGGCTTCCTGGGAGGACAAGTGGCATGTCCCTGCTCACAGCACTGTCCCCACTCACAGCATCGTCCCTGCTCACAGCTTCACTATTCAGCGCAGCAGCACCGAGCCCTGTCCCTGCTCTGTGTCAGGGCACTGGGGGGGACATGGCTATGCTGGGCTTTCTGGGGGGGACCTGCTGTTGCAGCCACATGCAGACCATGGGGAGAAGAGGCATGTTCAAAGGGAGGTGACTGAGATGTGCTCCAGTCGCAGTGGGTGACAGTTTTGGGGGCAGTGAGGAGTGGGGACAGCAGCAGTGGCCGGCGGGAGAATCGCTGTGGCTGCATTTCCGAATGCTCTGCTGGAATGTGTTGCTTTTGGTGCGATCCCTTCTATTCCCACTGTCTCTCATTAGGTTTGCAAGTAGGCACTATTCTGATTCATATATCTGTAACTGTCCCAGCTGCTGCACGCCACCACGAATGCTCCCGCGGGGACAGAGCTACGGGCGTTCCTTCACCACCGGCCAGGTACGTTCCATGGCACAGGTTTCACGGGCTGGGGCAGGGATGTGGTGGATATTGCTCTGAGCATCCCTTGCCCTGGCTCAGCCTCACTCACTGCTCTCCCCAGATCAATGACGAGCTCAACCACCAGTTTGAGGCCGTTTGTGAGTCGGTTTTTGGCGAGGTGGAGTCGCAGGCCGTGGAGGCTCTGGACCTGCCCGGCTGTTTCCGTATGCGGAGCCACAGCTACCTGAGGGCCATCCAGGCAGGCTGCTCCCAGGACGATGACTGTCTCTCACTCTTCTCCATGTCGGCCCCTCCTGGGCCACCCATCACCAGCAGCATCCTGAAGCCCAGCACTTGTGAGTCCTGGGGGGTGACGAGGGCTTGGCCGGGTGAGGGAACCCCACACCTCCCTGCCTGCTCACCTAGGCACCTGCCGAGGGCTGCTGCTGCCCTCCTCCTGGCCCTCGACCCCTATAGTACCCAGGACAGGGTGTGAGCATCCTGCTTGTCTCCCAGTCTCAGTCAGGGGGCTGTTCTGTGTCCCCAGCACCCATTTGCCATCCCCTCCTTCCCTCCACTTCCGTCCCCATCTCTGCCCCTGCTGGGTGCTGCAGCAATGTGACCAGTGTGGGTTTGGGTTTTTTTCCAATCCCAAAACCTGGTCCAACAGGCCCTCTGAATTCCAGCCCGTATCTAACCCAGCTTAGGGGCAAACCCTGTGGGGTCCCCCATGGTCCCCGTGCTGTGGGAGGAGATGGGCAGCATTCCCCGGGGCCCCTGTTCGTGGCGGGAAATGAACAAGTGTCTGTGTTTTCACGTGCCTTTTCATCCTGCGCCTCTCCCACAACAGCCTTCAGTTACAGAAAAGCTCCACCTCCCATCCCTCCAGGAACCAAAGCCAAACCTCTCATCTCTGTCACGGCGCAGAGCAGCACCGAGTCCACCCACGAGAGCTACCTGCCCAGCGAGGTCACCCGCAGCCCCGCCTGGTCCAAAGATGCTGCGGCCCGCTGCAACTCGGCCGAGAGCCTGGAGAGCTCCAAGGTGACGGCGGTGGCCCTCGACCTGCCCCCAGTCCAGCCCCGTGCTGCTCCCAAGCCCTCCACGCTCATCATCAAGGCCATCCCAGGCCGGGAGGAGCTGCGGAGCTTGGCTCGGCAGAGGAAGTGGCGTCCCTCCATCGGCGTCCAGGTGGGCTCCGCTCCTCCCTGTGGGCTGCTCGAGTGGTGTGGGCCATGCTGAGCCACCACGCTGCCTTTTGGGGCTGCCCTCCAGCGCTCTCCCTCTGCCCCTCGGCAGGTTGAGGCCGTCTCTGACTCGGATACGGAGAGCCGGAGCCAGAGGGAGTTCCACTCCATCGGGGTGCAGGTGGAGGAGGACAAAAGGTACCACATGGACTGGGCTGAGACTTGTCACAGCCACTACAGAGAGGCATTGGGTTCCCAGGGGCTTCACCACCACCACCCACAGCATCTTTTCCCTCTCCCCTCTGGCTGAAACTCCAGAGCTCAGCACCATCCCCATCCCAGGCTATCTGCCCCCACCTGGGGCAGGATTTGGCCTTTCCTTTGTCCTCGCTGCTGCCCAGGGAATGGGCTGCCCTATTCCTGCCCTGTGCTGGGTCTCCTCTGCTGGGCTCAGCCCTTAGCTTTGAGCCCATGCCGGGTGCAGATGAACCCTTGGGCATTTTTGCAGCTAACTATGACATTTTGGCTGGGATGGGAATGCCAGGTGTGCCAGAACCTGCATGGCCTGCGGGAGGGGAGCTCCGGCATTGTGCCCATGCAGCCTGGTGCACGCTCCTCTCCATCCTCGGTCCAGTGCTGGTAGCCATGGAAACAGGCTGAGAGCAGAGGAGATGAGGGACTGGCAGATCGCAGCTGCTCAGGGTTATCCTTGTGGCCCTGAATGCTCCGGGATCCATCCCGGCATCCCCAGCCCCATCTTACCTGTGGGCATCCCTCACCCTGGCCCTGCCACTGCGGTACCTGGCGGGGGGACAGGACAATCCCTGCTGGCCGCCAGCGTCCCCAGCTCTCCCTGTCTCCGCAGGCGAGCGCGCTTCAAGCGCTCCAACAGCGTGACAGCGGGCGTGCAGGCGGACCTGGAGCTCGAGGGCTTCACCGGCCTGGCCGTGGCCACCGAGGACAAAGCCCTGCAGTTCGGGAGGCCCTTCCAGCGGCACTCCTCGGAGCCCGAGTCGGGCCGGCAGTACGCCGTGTACAAGACGGTGCACACGCAGGGGCAGTGGGCGTACCGCGAGGATTACCAGCTGCAGTACGACACGGTGGAGGTGCCCCGGCGGGATGCCTGGATCGAGAGGGGCTCCCGCAGCCTCCCTGACTCCGGCCGCGCCTCCCCGTGCCACCGCGACGGGGAGTGGTTCATCAAACTGCTGCAGGCAGAGGTGGAGAAGATGGAGGGCTGGTGCCAGCAGATGGAGAGGGAGGCGGAGGACTATGACCTGCCCGAGGAGAGTGAGTCGGGTGGGGTGTGGCAGCGAAGAGAGGGGCTGGGGATCCTGCAGAGTGGGGGGCACAGTCATTGTCCTGCAGTGCTCCCACCTTGGAGCATCTTCGCTGCCAAAGCTGAAGAGGTTAAGTGAGGGCAAGAAACACCGGGAAGCCCTCTAGGGCTAGAGGGATATGAAAGAGAGAAGAGACACGATGTGTTGGAGGGCTCTGAGCTGCTGCTGACTGTCTGCTCTTCCCCCCAGTCCTGGAGAAGATCCGGAGCGCGGTGGGCAGTGCCCAGCTCCTCATGTCCCAGAAGGTGCAGCAGTTCTACCGCCTCTGCCAGCAGAACATGGTGAGTGTGGGCAGCCGTGCCGGGGGACAGCTGTGGTGGGGAGGGGGAGTGTCTCATACTCTCAGCCAGTGACTATGGACCACCGTGGAGGAGAGCTGGACATAGAGCCACCAGCACAGGGGGGTGGGGTGGCCCCATGGCCAGCAGAGCCAATGTCCCACTGATGAACGAGGATGACACTGTCCCTCTGTCCCCCACAGGATCCCAACGCATTCCCTGTGCCCACTTTCCAAGACCTGGCTGGCTTCTGGGACCTCCTGCAGCTCTCCATTGAGGATGTCAGCATGAAGTTTGGGGAGCTCCAGCAGCTCAAGGCCAATGGGTGGAAGATCATGGAGCCCAAGGTAAGGGCAGGGCTCTGCCACTGGCACTTGAACCTGTCATCTCTCCCTCCCTCCTCATCCCCAAGCACATCTGCACCCAAGCCACTGCTGGGCTCTCACTGGTGACTGCTTTTAGCAAACCCTTGAAAAACAGAGGTGTGAAAAAGTGAGCCTAGAGAAGGGCTGTTCTCCCACTGATGTATCCCAGCTGCCTGCAAAGGGCCGGGCAGGGTCCTGTCACGGGATGGATACAGGGATGTGCAGCCCTGCCTTGCAACCTGTGGGAGGGTCGATCTGTGGAGCCTCTCACCATGGCTTTGGCTTCAGCGCCCACAGCAGAGGCTGTGGCGAGCCCGCTGGGATGCCCATTCCCGGGAGGTCCCAGCCTGAAACCCCTGTTGTGTGTTCAGGAGGAGAAGAAGGTGCCTCCCCCGATACCAAAGAAGCCGCCGCGCTCCAAGGTGCACCCGGTGAAGGAGCGCTCCCTGGACTCGGTGGACCGGCAGCGGCAGGAGGCCCGCAAGCGGCTCCTGGCAGCCAAGCGAGCCGCCTCCTTCCGCCAGAGCTCGGCTACTGAGAGCGCGGACAGCATCGAGATCTACATCCCCGAGGCGCAGACCCGGCTGTGACCGCAGCCTCCGCTTTTCTACCCGGACTGGACGGCGCGGCCGTAGCTCACTGTGATGGGGGGCCGCGGGGACACCCTGGGGCAGCTCTTGACCCCACTCACAGCTTCTCTCTTTTCTATCTTCGCCCTTTCGTGGATCCGACGGCGGGTGAACGCAAAGCCCGGTTCTGCCCCGTCCCCTTGCCCCCCTCCCCAGCCCGCATGCCCCTGCCAGCCTCTCCTGGGGTCCGGGGCTCTCCCTCCCTCTGCCCTCCCTGGGGCTGTGTCCCAGCTTTCTGTCCCTTTCCCACTCCCTAGCCCTTCTGCACACCTGTCCCTGCAACCCAACCCAAAGAGAGGTGACCTTCAGCAGCCGGCCCCGCCGGGCTGGAGGGGAGGGGGCTGCAGGCAGGCCCCCCCGCCTCTCTGTACTCAGTGCAATCCCCTGGTGTGTGGCGGGGACGGGCCCCCAGCCCCCAGCCCAGCCACAGCCCCCCAGCCCTGCCCTGCCGGCACGAGGCTTTGGGACGTGGTGGGGACAAAGGAGTCCCCTCGCTGCTCTCCCCACCTGCGGCTCAGGTGCCGCGGGGACCCAGGGCTCCCTCCCCTATATACATATATAAATATAACCCAAGGAATAAACCAGAAACTACACGTGACCAGCGCTGTGTCCTGCCTGGTGGGACGGGCCAGAGCAGCAGAAGCCTCCGGTCACGGCGAGCCGCCCCGCTTCCCTCGCACGGAGCATCGCCACGCGCTTCTCCCCTTCCCTCTCAGCCCTCCTTCCCCTCAGTCCATCCCTCATCTGTCCGTCCTTCCCTCCTGCCAGCCTGGAGTCCTGGAGCACCTCTGCAATGTGGCACTAGCCAGGGACAGGCAATAGTCGCCCCCGTGCCTTGCTGCAGGTGGGAGATGCTTCCCCAGTGAGCCTGTTCCCACCTGCAGTGACAAGGACCACACCTGGGCTTGGCACCAGTGGGTGGGATGGGAGTGTGGACATGGCCAGCAGCTGCCCCTTGAGTGTGGAGCTAGAGACCCCCTCAGGGGGTCACCCCTTCCCCTGAGCTCCCGGACCCCTGCGGGATGGGACACCCCAGGATAGGGCTGTCAGTACCTGACGCCTCTCAGGGCCAAGGGACACCCTGGGATGTGGCTGTTGCCAGCTCCCCCATCACTGTGCACAGAGCCAGGATCAGGGTAGAGAGTCCCCTCCAGGGCAGAGCAGTGTGGAGGGGCAGGAGGCTGCATCTGCCTCATCCCTGTCCTTAATCCCGTTCTCCAAGCATCCTGCCCCCCTCAGTGTCCCTTTTGGTGGCACAGCGGGGATGACCCCACCCCCGTCCCTCACTCTGCCACGCCAGCAGCCCCACGCAGCATCACCAGCCACCCCCCAGGGCAGGGCCAGTGGGTGCCAGGTAGCTCCCGAAATCTGGGGCCAAACCTCGCCCAGGCCCTCAGGCAGGGCGGTGGGGTCAGAGGCAGCTGGGGGACGCCTCTGACGCTCCTAGGGGTCCGTCGGTGCTAAACACCTCCGTGACGGCAGCACCCACTCAGCCACCCAAAGCCCTTCCCCACCCCACTCCCCCTGCACCCCGGATTTAGGGATGTGCCTGGGAAGGGCCCCTGGCCCCCGCCCCGGCCAGCGCCGTGCAGTGACCGTGACACGTGGCTCCCTTTTTATTGTAACGAACCGCCGCAATTAATAAAGATGACTTTGGTTACTCCGGGCCAGCGGCCACTTCCCTGCGGGGACATGGCCGGCACCGGGCTCGCCTTTCACCTGTCTCCCATCCTTTTGTGTCGGTGGGGTGGGAAATGCATGTCTGTGGTGTGGGAAATCGGTGACCGTGGGGTGGGAGAGGGGCTTTGGGAGGTCTCCCCATGGAGATCTCCCACGGGTCTCTTCCAGTGGGGTCTCTGCCTCTGTCTCCCCATGGATCTCCTCCTGTGGGTGTCTCTCTATGGATCTCTCCCCGTGACTCCCCCTGTGACTCCTCACATGAGTCTCCCACCGTGACACTCGCTCTGACACCCTCGTGGGTGTCTCTCTGTGACACTCCTCGTGACTCCCGCATGACGTCTCCCCTGGTTCTCCCTGCCAAGACACCCCCTGTGAGTGGTGCGTGTCTCTCCCTGAATCGTCCCTGGGTTCTCCCCTGGGACCCCTCCTGTGACTCTCCCTGTGTCTCCCGGTGGGTGACACCCCGACTCTCCCCAGGGGTCTCGCCCTATGGGTGTCTCCCCGTGGCTCCCCCCGTGACACCCCCTTGTCCCCCGCAGGACTCCCCTCCATGCTCCCCGTGCATCTCCCCCCGTCTCCCCAATGACTCCCCCTCGGGATCCCCCCACATGTCCCCCATCACTCCTCCTCGTGCCCCTCCGTGTCCCCCAATCTTTCCCCCCCCAGTGTCTCCAAAATGATTTCCCCTCGTGTCTCCCCGTGTCCCCCATGACTCCCCCATGTTATCCCCCCCAATGAGTCTCCCTCGTGTCCCTCCCAGCGATTCCCTCTCGTGCCCTCCGTGTCCCCCATGATTCCCCCCCGTGTCTCCCCGTGTCTCCAGCCGGTGTCCCCTCCCGTGTCCCCCATGATTCCCCCTCGTTCACCCCCAATGTTCCCCCCCCCCGTGTCCCTCCGTGTCCCCTCCATATCCCCCATGATTCCCCCCGTGTTCCCCCACCATGTCCCTCCGTGTCCCCCCCGTGTTCCTCCCCCGTGTTCCCCCCCTGTCCCCTCCGTGTCCCCCCGAGTCCCCAGCCGGTGTCGCTCCTCCAGCGCTGCAGTTCCCACTCTGTCCGCCAGGGGGCAGCGCCGCCCCGCCGGGCCCTCACGGCCGTGACCGGAACGGGCGGGGCCGGGCCCGGGTGAGCGGGGCTGGGGCCGGGCCGGGCCGGGACCGGGGCTGGGCCGGGGCTGGGCCGGGGCCGGGCAGGGGTCCCTGCGGACCCGGGCGGGGGTCCCGGCGCGGCCCACGCGGGTCCCCGTTCCCCGGTGACAGCCGCGTCCCGCCCTCGGCAGGCATGTGGTCCGTGCTGTGGGCGGCCGTGCGCTCCAAGGCCCCGTACGTCACCTTCCCGGTGGCCTTCGTGGTGGGGCTGGTGGGCTCCCAGCTGGAGTGGTTCCTGCGCGGAGACCCCCCGGCCACGGCCCAGGAGGAGAAGAGCATCTCGGAGCAGCGAGAGGACCGCAAGCTGCAGGAGATCGTGGGCGAGGACGTGACCAAGGTGGTGAGCCTGAAGGACAAGCTGGAGTTCGCCCCTCGGGCCGTGCTCAACAGGAACCGCCCCGAAAAGAGTTAATAAAGGGTGAATTGGGCAAAGGCGGTGTCCCGGAGCGGCTACTGGGGACTCCTCTGACACTGCACTGCTTCCACCAGCCTCCCTCCTGCACCTGCTGCTCCTCACCCTCCCGGGCCCTCCGCAGGGTCAGGTTTGCCCACCCCATGGATTTGCTCAAGGTACTCAGAGCTCGGTGGCAGAGCGGGCAGGGAGCCGTGTGTGGAGGTGGAGCGAGTCTGGAACTCCTCAGCTCTCGCCAGGCCTGGCTCCTGGACCACAGAACAGCGTCAGCCTGGTTCCATCTGTGTCTCCTCAGGTTTGATTTCTTCCATGGTGTGAAGGTAGAAGAAGTTTGGACCTGAGTGCCATGGGATGGGGTCAGGCTGACTGCCAGTGACAGGAAGAACTGCTGCCCTGCTTCCAGATCCCCCATGGCTCTTGATGAACCCCAATACAGCCCCACGCCACAATGTTAGTCCAGCTGCTATGGAGCTCTCTGAGGACCCCCTCCCTGCTTCATCCCTCCCAGGAGCGGTGACAAGGGGAGGTGGAAGTCTTAGTCCTGCTCTGCTGTGGTGCTCTGAGTGTGGCGATGTGTCAGGAATGGGGAGATCTCTGCCCTCTGCACAATAAACTTCTGTCAGTCCTTAGGCCTCTGTGTCTTCTGCATCAGCACAGCCCCAGCCCTGTGTCACAGCATGTCTCTGCTCCCTGCCTGTTCAAGAAGCAACTGCTACAAATGCCATTGCTGTCCCTGGCCGGGCACTGACCTCCAGGCCTGGCAGCCGGGTGGTGAGCAGGAAGGAGGAGGAGGCACCAAATTCCCAGCCTGTGCTGTGGCTGTGCCTCCCTCCCAGCTCCCCCAGCTGCGTCATCTGCTTCCCTTTGACCTCTTTATCTCGAGGAGAAGGGCTGTGACAACACAGGGTGGGATCCCAGGGGATGGGGTCCCACTGGGGTGCTGAGCAGGGAGAGGCTGGCGGCAGGCACTGGGGCCCAGTGGCCGGTGTCCCCTCCAGGCTCAGGCATTGCTGGCACAGCAGGGACAAACCCCAGCCAGAGCTGCCTGAGCAGGGCCGGGGTTATCGCTGCCTCCCGGCTTGTTTTTTCCCGTGGTGCCTGAGCAAGGCCCCAGCTCTGCCCCGGCCCAGCCTTCCCGTCCCGGGGACGATAAATCTGCCGTGCCCGGTGTGAGTGCCGAGGTCAGCAGCCAGTCAGCATTCACACCGTGCCGTCCTGCGCCCCGGCCAGGGCCATTCCTGCCCCGCTGACAGCTTTACTGCCGTGCTCCCGGCTCTGTTTGCCTCCCGAGCTGCTGTCCTGGCCTGGACTGTTCCCCTCAGCTGGGCTCATGGCCCGCCACCACCGGGAACACTCTGACCTTTGCTGCGAGGGCAGCTGAGCCCCGGGAGAAGGTGCAGGAGGAGGCTGAGTGTGATTTAGAGCCTGTCCCAGCTCTGTCCCACTGCCACCTCCTGCACTTGGGCTCACAGTGCCCACCATGTTGTCCCCCTGGCAGGCTGGCACTGTGCCCTGAAGTAGCCCCTTCCCCTTTGTCTCCTGCTTTCCCAGCCAGGCTGTGGGGTGACGGCTGTTCTCTATTGTGTGCTCGGGTGGGAATAGTCCCGTTCCTTCTCCCAGCTGGGACCAGCTCGGAAACTGTCTCTGAAATGCCTTTGTTCACCCCGCGCCGGAGTGGCTCCCCCGGCTGTTTATAGCCCATTGATCCCCTCGTTCCCAGGGCCGGCTGGGCACAATCGAGCTTTGGGGGGGCCTTGCTGCCCCATTTCCTGCCCTGGGCCCATGCAGTGTCAGGGAGGCTGCTCCAGCACAGTTCTGCAGTGATGCCCTGGGGAAGGATGAGCCCTGATGGTGACAGCTTGGGCATTGATGGCACCTGGCTGGTGGCTCCCATCCCCTGCCTGTGGCACTTTCAGCTGTTTTCCGTGTGTCTGGGGACTCCCGTCCGTCTGCCGGCATTGCTGCAGGTCTGTGGATTCCCGCCGGCACTGGGACAGGGGTGAAGCCGCTTCCCAGACCTGCCGCCTTTCTCCTAAGCCTTCAGTGCTGTAAACCCACCCTTCCTCCCATTGAATCCCAACAATGTGCCGCTTGGGAAGTGCCGGCGGGACAAGAATAGGAGCGGGCAGCTCTCAGGGCTGGGGCGAGCAGCCACGGTGCTCATGAAGAGCGAGAGGAAGCTTTGCTGAATAAACCATTATGGTAAAACCCTGCCCTCCCGAGCCTGCACTCAGCCATTCACATGGAAATGCTTGGTCTGCTTCAGGGTGTTTGTGATCCAGCTGTTCCCAGCACGGCACAGCTGGGTGCTGCTGTGGAAGCCCTGCCTGCAGCGAGCCTGTCCCTGGGCAAGGAGTCCCACGCCTGGCCAGGAGGACAGTGTTGGGTGTGAGAGCATCCTCCAAGGCTTGTTCGGCTTCAGGGATGTCCCTGCATCCGAGGCTGGCTGTGACTGCCATGGATCAGGGATTGTATCCAGCTGCCACGAGTACTCCCGGTCCTAGCCCAGCCTGTGGGGTCAGGCTGACTGCAGTGCTCTTGGCATGGCCTGAGAGCAGCTGCAGCTTCCCGATGGGCCCTCTGTCCTGCCCAGGTCCTGCTTTGCTCCCGGGATCCATTGTGAGCAGCTCATGAGAGGAGCAGGTGGTGATTTCTGCAGGCAGGATGCTGGGAGGGAGCTGTGCCCCAGCTCACTGGGGCAGCTCAGGGGACTGGGACAGCTGCTGGGGGGAGGGGGGACAGTGAGATCCCCCCGGCCATCCGGCACACCTGGATGGCTGCTGTGGATGTCCGGTTAGATCAGAGCAGGGATGCTCCAGCTGTGCAGGGCTGGGGATGAGGTGACCCTGTGCTGGCACAGGGATGGCCCAAGGCCATCTGGGCCCTTCCTGCAAGGCCTGGGGTGATGATGCTTTGGGAGGAGAGGAGCAGGGTGGGAGCTGGCCTGCAGGGACTCACACTCTGGTGTCCTGTCCTGGCGCAGTGCAGTGACCCCAGGACACCCTGGACCTGCCCACAGTGGGGTGACCCTGGGACACTGGGAGATTCCCACAGCACGGTGTCCCCACAGCCCTGGGACATGATGGGTGCTCACCCTGCTGCACTGGAGAGCAAACAGAACATCCCCTCAGCCTCTGGAGAATTCCACTCCCTCCCAGCAGAGGCTTTTCCCAGGCTCTGCTTTTGCCCTTTTCCTGAGAGCAGCCAAGTCTTTCCCAGCCTCCACGTCTCGCTTCCTGCTATGGCTCCCTCCATGCTATGTCTGGGGGTTCCTTCTGTGGCCAGAAAAAGCCCTGAAGTGCCGTGGGAGAGGAGCAGCTCTGCTCTACACCAAGTCACATCCCTCAAGCCATAGCTGGGGACAGCTACAGTGGAACATGTTTCCATTCAGCACTGGCTTTTCCCACAGGTACAGCTCAGGGTTGATTCCCTATCCCCAGCACTCCAGGACTACTGTGGGTCCTTGTTTTTAGGCCACATGGATCTTCTCATGCTACAAAAAGCCCCTTGTTGTGGAGGCAGCAGCCTCTGCTGGCCCGGTGTGGCAATAGGATGATGCCCTGAGCTGCTGGCAGGGTTAGGAGCCATGCCAGGATGGGCACAGAGTGCTGGGCACCGCAGTCCTGGTGCCTCCACATGAGGAAATAGCCGGGGGAGAGCGACAATGTCAGGATGCAGCTATTGAGTGTGTTTCCTCCCTCCTGCAGTTCTCACACAGGGCCACATTGTCTGCCATGCCTGTGCATGGAGGGACCCTAGTGGAAGGCTAAATATAACCCTGGGGAGGAAGGGAGCTCCGTGGGGTTTGCTTTTCCTTCACTATGCACCAGTGGCAGTGGCTGGAAAGGGCAGGATTATTCCTGGTTTGGGGTTGCCCCAGTGGTGGGTGCTGTGGGCACAAAGTGCTGGGGTCAGGGCTCTGTGCCTGGCCCAGGAGGATGCTCCTGACTGCTCCCACTCCCCCCAGGGACACACCTGGGCATTGACAGGGCCCTGTGGGCAAGTGTGGCCCTGCCTGGCACCCTCCTGCCCAGCTCTCTGCCTTTCTTCCCCCTCAGCTGTGATTCTGCTCCCACCTCGGCTCTTCCTGAGTGGGTCAGATTTAGACACTTTGCTGTATGCTGGGAAAGCTTAAAAATAATCTTGGTGCTTGGCCAGCACTTCAGGCAGAGCCTTTCAGGGAGGACAGCCCTCTGTCCCAGGCCATGGCAGAGCTGAGCAGGGTGCCCAGCACAGACTGGTCCTAACTGGAAGGAGACAGAAACCTCCCTGCAGAGGAGCCCCAGGGCTCCTGGGGACTGTGACTGGTGTTAAACCAACACCCCCAGCAGGTATTGGAGAGTGTGGGGTCCCTCTAGGACTGGCAGAGCTGCCATAAAGTGTTTCCTAACTCTGGGGGTCCCAGAGCCCCTGGGAGCCCCTGACTGCAGCCCCCAGCTGCCTGTGCCAGCATGGGGCTCAGCATCATCATCAGGGCCGGCTGTTGGGGGAGTGAGTGCTGTTCCCACAAAGGACTGGAGGAATCTGTTTACTCAGGAGGGAGAGTGGAGGTGTGAGAAAGGCCTGTCCTGCAGGGACCTGTTTATTCAGAGGGAGAGTGGAGGTGTGAGAAAGGCCTGTCTGGCCACTATCTGTCCCGGGGCTGTGCCAAAGGGCTCTGCTGAGCCAGCCTGGGCTCTTATCAGCTCCAAACTTTTATTTGCCTAAGGGCTGCCCTCCCACCTTCTGGGGGGCTGCTGCCAACCCCAGCCCTGCTGCTGCCCCCTCCCCAGCCTGGCCTGCAGGTAAGCCCCTCGCTGTTGTTGTTGGCAGCAGGTCCCGGCGGCGTGGGGTCACTGCAACTGCCCCGAGCCACTTTGTCACAACACGGGAACAATAGTGGGACACAGAGCTGTGTTTGTGCAGAGCCTGGGCACTGTATCCAGGCAAGGGGGGGGTCTTGGCTGTCTTGTTTTCCACCTTGCAGGGTCGCTCGGAAAAGTGTGACGCTCCTCCGGTGCCAACAAAAATAGGAGTGCAGGAGAGGGGAGGTGACCCGGGGACACTGTGGTGGGTAAACATGGTGGGGCTGCTCCATTCCCTTTCACTCGGGCATTTCTTTCTGGCCCAGCACACTGGGCTGCTCCCCCCAGAGCTGCAGGGCTCTGCTGATACCTGGGGACCACTGGGATGTGGCCCCTCCATTGTGCTGGGGTCCCAACTGGTCCCAAACCTGGGAGGTCTCAGCTGAGCAAAGTGGGAGCAGGGCAGGGTCTTTCCACAGCAGAACCACCCCAGCATCCTCCAGGAGGGCACAGGGAAGAGCTGGGAGCTGGTGGTGTGCCCAAACCCCCACCCCAGGGGGTTTCACCCCCCCTTCTCCCCAGCAGGGAGGAAGCCAAGGGTGGGCTTGGCCACCAGCCCAAGGGCAGCATAGCTGGGTGTCTCCCTCCTCATTTCCTCCAGAGGCCGATGGCAGTGATACTGCCCCATATCACCCATATTTCATTTTCTCTAGGGTATTTTTAGCCTGTCCCACCCTCACTGGAGAGGCCCTCGACAGAGAGCAGGCTCTGCTCTGGCCTGGCTTGGCTGGGGAACTAAACAACAGCCCCAGCCACATTGTGTGCCTTTATCTGTGGCTCATTTCCACCTATTATGCAGCCATGAGCAGCTCCACGGCCTCTGCTGGGTTTATCTGCAGTGGAGGGAGAGGGGCTGAGCTCTGCTTTGGGCCACCATGAGCCTGGGACGTGACAGTTCTGTCAAAGCCCTGAGTTACGGCTGGGCTCAAGGGGACAGGAGGCCACAGCAAGGAGGGTTGTGCTTTCAGTGAGTGGCACCTACAGCACAACAGTGTCCACTTTCCCCTTCACCCCAAACCCATCATCCCCACAGGACAGCACTCCCTCAGCCCCAAACCCTCACCTGCCCTCCCAGAGGCAGCTGGAGGCTGCAGGAACTACTCACACCACCTTCACCTTTTCTCATTCATCCAACTTTATTCAACAAGACGCATCACAGAGTCTGCCAGGGGAAGGGAAACAGTGCTGAGGGCAGTGCCCACACCCCACTCTCACACCTGGGTCACACAGGACCTGCAGCCCCTTGGTCACAGCAGGACAATCCCCTCTCACAGCATCAGTGGGTCGGGGAAGTCAGGGTGACAGCTCCTGTGACAACAGTTGGTTCTTCCATCCCCTCAGCTCACAGCAGGAGATGACTAGTGCAAAGTAATAAAAACCCCAAAACTCTCAAATTATCAGGTACTGGGCTGATTCCTCCCTAAACCCCACGGGGCTCCAAGGCACATGGCCAGGCTGGACACGTCTCCCCAAAGTCCCTGCAAACTGCACCTTTAAGGCAGAAACTCCATGCTCAGGCCAGCAGGTTAAAAATAACTTAAAGGCACACATCCCATGGGAAAGAGCCCAGGGCCGGGAGGGGAGGAGTTCACACTCCTGGGTCACTCACACTGACCCTGCAGCCATTGGGATCTGATGGTTACAACAGAGCTGGCTTAACCCCTCTGTGTCCCATGGGGAGGGGGCAGCTTCTGCAGCAAACCCTGGGCAGGTGCCAGGGCCACTGGACTGGGATGGGGGCTGGTGGCCAGGATCAGTCAGCACTGCCCCAGCCCAGCTTTTCCTGGCAGTCCCCGGCTCAGCCTGCCCCGTGTGGAGGCTGGAGATGAGCAGCTTCCCACGGCTGCACTCCTGGCTCTCATGCTGGCCGAGGCTCTGGGGTCTGGCCGAACCGCTGCTCCCGATGGCCAGCAGCCTGCAGCCACGGCCTCGGGGACAGCCTGTTCCACGGCGTGGCTCCAGGGCTTTCTCCCTTTCCCACGGCAAGGCACACAGGACACGGCGTCCCGGGGAACTTTGTGCAGTTTCCTTCCTTGCAGGGTCTGTGGGGAAAACTGGCGAGAGCAGAGGCTGCGCTCCACGGCCGTGCTCCCGAGCATCCCGTCCCAGGGTGGGCAAGTCTCTGGAGAGGGGAATGTGTATGGCACAGCACCAGGCAGGAGGCAGCTGCCTGCCCACAGCCAGCACCTCTGCAGGCACAAGGGACTGAGGAATGTCCCCGTGCCAGCCGGGGCCAGCCCAGCACTACACGTACTGCTTTTTGGATGCTGAGCTCCCGGGCCGGCTGCCCGGCTTCTCCTCTGGGGCAGAGGCTTCAGCAGGCCGGGGGGTGTAGGGGTCTGACAGGGGCCTGCTGCCGCTGCCCAGTGCCAGGTTCTCCTCGTTGCAGTAGTTGGCCCAGTTCTGCTCACTGGAGAGCTTGTTGTAGGTCTGGTAGGAGGGTGCGTGGCTCTCGGCCATGGGCAGGAAGGGATAGTGCTTGGGCGTGTAGGGACTGGAGACCATGTCATCCACAAAGGTGTTCTGGCTTGGTCCAGTTGGCCCTGACACCTTCTTGATATTGCTAAGCAGGTTCTTGCAGCAGAGGTGGAAGAGCTCCAGGAGGTTCAGCATTAAGGAGATCAGGCCCATCACCAGCATGAAGATGATGAAAATGCTCTTCTCGGTGGGGCGGGAAATGAAGCAATCCACCTGATGGGGACAGGGGTCCCTCTTGCACACGTAACGGGGCACCATGGAGAAGCCGTACAGGTACCACTGGCCCACGAGGAAACCGGCCTCAAAGATGCTCTTGCAGATGACACTGGTGATGTACGTCCACATCAGTGCCCCTCGGATCTTGAGCCGCCCACTCTCTGACATGTAGATCTTGGACATCTTCTTCTCCAGGGCTGCCAGGGCCTGCTCGATCTTTGGGTCCTTGCTATGGATAGCTCGAAGCTCGCTCTCCTGCTTCTTCAGCTTCTCCTCCTTCCGGGAGAGATAGACAACATGGCCCAGGTAAATCAGGGTTGGGGTGCTGACAAAGAGGAACTGGAGCACCCAGTAGCGGATGTGGGAGATGGGGAAGGCTTTGTCATAGCAGACGTTGGTGCAGCCTGGCTGCTTGGTGTTACACACGAAATCCGACTGCTCGTCCCCCCACACGGACTCCCCGGCCAAGCCCAGGATGAGGATGCGGAAGATGAAGAGCACGGTGAGCCAGATCTTCCCGATCACAGTCGAATGCTCCTGGACTTGGTCCAGCAGTTTCTGCAGGAATTCCCAGTCACCCATCTTCTAGGAACCCTTTGCCTCTGCCAGCAGAGAGAAGAGAGCAGCCACATCAGTTCCCAGTTTCCATGCTGGGGAGCACAGGGCAGATAAGACCACCTAAATCCCGTGCTTTTTCAGGATATAGCTGCTCTGCAGAGTGCCCCAGCAAACCCTCTGAGGAGCATCCCACTTCTGAGGGAGGGAGGGTTCCAGGCAGCGTTTAGGAGCCCCGGAGGGCTCCTCCTACACAGTGCAGGAACAGGGGACTGGGAGAGACAGGGATTCTCCCCTCCCCGCAACACCCACAGCTCATGGCTGTCCTGGCCACCCCGGGGACAACCAGCAGCCAGGGGCTCTTTTGGGGCTGCCCAGAGAGCTCGGCACCTGGAGAGGAGGCACCGTGGGGGCTCACAAATTTGCTGCTGCCCTGGCTTTCCCAAAAAGCAGAGAGCAGGATGGTCTAGAGAAGAAGCACAACCCCTTGGGGTAGAGCTGCCACTCCGATGCCTACTCAGGGCTCATCCCGAACTGAACGGACAGTCTCCCACCATCTCTTGCTGCAGGGCGATGGACTCCCAGCCCCAGCTCCCTCCCCTCGCCAGGGGATTCCCGGCATCGCTCACCACCCTGCTGCCACTCCCGGGATCCTGGGGAGCCAAGCCCGCACCCCGAGGGCGCTCAGTCCGGCTGTGAGGGAGGGACAGGGCGGCCGCAGCCCCAGCTCCTCATTAACCGCAGCTAATTAAGCACAGAAGTGCCGGCTGTGCCGTTAAAGGAACCCCCGACAGCGGGGCGCCCTGTCCCCAGCACAGTGTCCCCGAGCGGTCCCGGCTGTCCGCACTCACCTCCTCTGCACCGGGCACGTCCCGCCGGGCTCGGGCCGCGCTGACTGAGAGGGGTCGGACCGGGTGGCTCCAGTTCTTCGGGGCCTGGGGAAGCCGGAGGAGGAGCGCGGGCAGGAAATTGGGGGCCGGGGCTTAGTACCGGGCCGGGCCGAGCCGCAGGTGTGCGGGGCCGCCCCCTCCCGCGGCCCCCGGACGAGAGGGTGGCCCCGGCGGGCGGAGCGGGGGCGGTCGGACCCGTGGGGGCCGAAGCTGGGGGGGAGCGGTGGGAAGCCCGGGTGCTCCCGCACTCTCGTCTCCGGCTGCGGCTCCGCCACCGGGCAAACTTGCTGAGCCAGAGACCCCGAGATGCTCCGTCCCCTGACCGGTGTGCTGGGGATGTTTAGTTCCCTGCCCGGCGGGGTGTCCCCGGGATCCTCCGTCTTCTGCCCGGCGGGGTGTCCTGGGGACGCTCCATCCCCCGCCCGGTGTCCCGGGGATATTCCGTCCTTGCCCGCCCCGGCCGGACCACGGCTGCGGCGCTCGTGGTTTGCCCCCGCGGGTCCGTGCGGCGCGGCGGGCGCTGGGTGGTGCTGGAGCCCCACCGGAGCCCGGCTGCGGTCCCGAATCCCGCCGGTTCCCGGGGTGAACCGCACCGGTGCCTGGCCCCCATCCCGCATCCCGCAGGCTCCCGGGCTGAGCCCCACCAGAGCCCGGTTGTGTTCCCGTGTCCCGCCGGTTCTCGGGATGAGCCCCACTGGAGCCCGGGAACTCTCCCGCAGGTTCCAGACGGAGCTTTGCTGTCGGGGGTCTCAGCACACCCCGGCACGCTCGTGAGGCTGGGAACAGCGGACCCTTCACTAGTGCTATTTAAGGAGAGATTAAATGGAAATAATTTCTATTTATTGTAATATTTATCAAGGTTTAGTAAATAATTGATGCTCATCCCTCCTTGATTTCCTTGGGGGCCAGCGTGCGGTTCTGCTGAATTAACGTTTAACGACGCGTGACAAGCTGGGAGAGGCGGAACGGGCGAACGTGAGCTCAGCTGTGAGCTTGACCGACGCCCAGCTCGGGCAGAGGAGAAGAACCTGGCTGCGGGCTGCTGAGAAAGCTCTGCAAATCCATATCTTCTGCCCTCACCGGTTCCCCCGATTTCCAGCACGCAGAGAAGATTTTGGTGTCTCCAAACATGACATTTATTGGCCTTTTGGATCTGTAGCTTGTGCCATGTGTGATGTGCATCTGAGGTGAGGGGGGACACAGAGGCACCAAGCGAAGCAGCAGAGCCAGCAAAGGCATTTGGGCAGGACACTGCTTGGTGCTTGTGTGAGCCAAGGGGGAGAAGCTTCCCTGCTCCAGTAATGGCAAACTGGGCAAGCAGAACAGTTGCCAACAGCCTGGAGGCCTAGTCCTCTGTCCTTACTTTGGGTGCATGAAGAGAGCTCTGGCCATGGAGCCCAGAATTCCTTTGGTTTCTTGGTACAAAAGAAAGCAGAGTTTGGGACTGTATGTGTGTGAGGCACAGGGAGCTGGGAGGACTGGCATACCCTGGGTGACACCAGCCCTGGCTGGGCACCAGCTGGGTGCACTCACACCCAGCATGGGAGCAGCAGAGCTGTAGGACCCAAGAGAAGCTGCTGGACACAGAGATCTGTGTGCTGCTGTCAAGTCCATGCTTGTGGCACTGCTGCCTGCAGAGATCCAGGGCTGCCCTTGCCTTACCTGTGTCTGCTCAGGCACCCCTGGGTCTCTCTCCAGGGACATTACTTTGTTGGGTTTAGTTCATTTTTCACACAGGTCGACTCTTGGTGGCTCGAGGATTTGGCAGGCTGGAAAAGCCAAGTTGGTGGGAATGTGAACCGGCTGTGAGCTCACGGTTCTTCTCCTCTGTGGGAAGAACAGACACCCTCAGGCATGGCCACGGGCACCAGCACCCACCTGCCACTGAGCTTGTCCACACCACTGGGACACCTAGAGATGTGCCCATGGTCCCAAGCAGGAGAGTTCCCATGGATGTGTCCCCCTCCCCTTACACCCACTGAGGTCCTGGCTGAAGAGTCTGGTGGTGGCATCACTGGTGGTCACCTGTGGTGCCAACCATCCCTGGCACATACCAGGACATTTCTTCCCCCACCACCCTTCCCAGCACCCCTCAGACAGCAGTCAGGGCTGCCACACACCTAGGCTGGGACTTGCTGTCCTTCTCCTCTGACTTGACGTGACAATGGCAGGTGGAGGCCTTGCTGTAGCTGACAGAGCGCTTGGATTTCCTCCACTTCCTTGTCCTCTGGACAACTCTCTTGAAGATGAGGTAGAAGATCTCACAGACGGTGAGGACGATGCAGATGGAGGAGGCTCCGACCATGAAATAGGTGAAGACCCTTTTCTCGGTTGGCCGAGCGATGTAGCAGTCCACGGTGTTGGGACAGGGATCCACGTTGGAGCACTTGACCAGCCGTGGCAAATCAAAGCTGTCCCACATCTTGTGGAGGAGGTAGAGGAACAGGATCTCTATGATAAGCTTGAAGAAGAGGCTGAACAGGTAGGTCCACCACAGCCCGCCGTGCTTCTTGCCTGTGTTGCTGTAGAGCTTGGGGCAATTCTCTCCATTCTTCTCCCGGTTCTTCCTCTCGCGGTCCTCCCGGTAGGCCACGTGCATGATGACCAGGAGGGAAGGACAAGTGACAAAGATGAGCTGCAGGGCCCAGAGGCGGATGTGGGAGATGGGGAAGAAGTGGTCATAGCACACGTTGGTGCAGCCCGGCTGCCGCGTGTTGCAATCAAAATCCTTCTGCTCATCACCCCAGACCCGCTCAGCTGCCACCACGTAGACCAGCACACGGAAGACAAAGACCACGGAGAGCCAGATGCGGCTGAAGGCTGTGGAGTATTTGTTGACCCCACTGAGCAGCGCCTGCAGCGTTTTCCAATCCATGGCAGCTGAGGGAGACCAGAGTCACCCGACCTGGAGAGGCAGAAGGAGCAGTGGGCGAGGAGCAGTGGGAGACACCACTGGGGCTGCACTAAATCTCATTGAGCTCTGAACCCTCTCCCCCACCACGTTACACTCATCTAGCATGGGGGGTTTCCACCCTTGCAGACAGTAAAGCCCATCCCCACACACTCCTGGTGACAGAGATGTCTCAGTCTCTCTGCACTTCCCTCTGATGGAGCCTTTGCTGTAAGGGATGAGCCACCCGGCCAAGTCCCTGCGAGCTGCTGGGAACTGGCAGCAAAATCTGCTGGAGCAGGCCAGGATCAACAACCAAAGGGGAAATGGCTGCTCCTGCAGGACTGGGGTGCTGGGACATGCCAGTTTTCTGTCTCACAGGTGATACCTGAGGCAGCCCAAACACAGGTGACAGCGGGGCTGCAGAAAGTGAGAGTCTGTGTGTGTCACAGTCCGTGTGTGTCACCCTGGCCAGCGCTCTGCTCCTGCTCCGGCAGCAATGCCGGAGGTCCCGACGGCCAAACCGGCTCTGCAGCTCAGCCTGGGGCTGCTCTGTGTGAGGAGAGTGACATGCTAAGCCTGACCCAGAGATTTACTGCAGCTGGATTTACAAATCCAGGTGGTTTTTACAACCCTCTGGGCTGTGAAAATGTCTGCCCCGGCAAAGGGATTCACAGAATGCTGGGTCACTCCCACTTCTAAGGAATTTCTGCTGCCTATTGCCCAGCCAGTGCCTTCTGAGACATACCTGGAGGGGGCTCAAGCTCCTTCCCCGCTCACCGGGGGCTGTGGGGCAGGAAGTGTCCAGCACGGGGCATAGCCAGGGTGTGATGGCAAACTGGTGATCAGGGTCCTCTCATCCGGTGCACTGCGGTGTCCTAGGGCTGTGGGGACACAACAGAGTCTGGAGCACTGCCCGGAGCCCATGGAGCACTGGGAGCCTGTCCTTGGCCAGGGCCACCCCAAAACAAGCCCCGAACCTGTGGCTGTGCTCCCACACTTCTGGCACCAGGAAGTGTGGCTGAGCTGAGGACCCCCAGGCTGGGGTCCCTGGCAGTGAGTGCCAAGTGCCAAGGCTGTGCCTCTGCCTGTGCCCACACCTTCACTCACTGATTTTCCTCCCTGGCAAACACTTGGCCAGGAGTCAGGGTGGGGAGCAATCACTGTATTCCCACCCAACCCTTGGATTTAAAACTGGCAGGGGAGAGCTGCTGTTTTGCCCCCAAAAGCTAGTGCTGATGGAACCTGGAGCCTGTGCGTGCCCCCAGAGCCTGTGCCCCCTCTCCAACCTTCCAATTCACCCATGACCCCACCCCTGGTTCCAGTGAGACCAACCCAGCACCCACCTGCCCATAACCCACCTGCCCAGCACCTGTGTGCCGGTTCAGCCCAGCGCTGGCTCCGGTCATGGACCCGCAGTGGGGCAGGAAGGGGATGTGATCTCCGTGCCAAGCTCTGTGCCAATCCCCGAGGCAGGGGCTGTGAGCAGCGCTGTGTGAGCCCCCCAGGGCTGGATGGCAGCCAGGCAGAGCAGGGGCAGCGCTCAGGTGCGCTCAGCTGTGCCGGCAGTGCTGCTTTGCCTCCCACAGAGCTCGGCACCCTTGCCAGCCCCCAGGATGCCAACCTGCTGCGTCACGGCCGGGTCCTGCCCCGTGTGGGCGCAGGGCGTTGGACCCGACAGCGCCCTGCTCCCACCTGGGCTGCAAACTCAGCAGAACCACTGTTCTCAGGGGGTCTCTGCCTCTTTTGGGAGTGGGACAGAAGTGCAAGGCCTGGGGTGGCCATTGCTGCTCCTCAGGGTGCCATGCTGTGCCATCCCCCTGCATCACCCCATGGGACGGGGACCTCGACACGGCCTGTGGGGTCCCGATGTGGCACTGTGTGATGTTGGGATCCCCACCTCTGACCCCACAGTCACAGCAGCCCCAAGTCCCACCTGCACCCTGTTACACGGCAGGGCTGTCCCCCCTCAGCCCTGGCAGCCCCAGAGTACCCTGTGCCCCTGGAGTACCTGTCCAGGCGGGGAAGCCAGAGGAAGGTGTCCGGATCTGAGCAGGGAAGCTCCTTCCGAGCCGCAGCCCTCCTGCACACGCAGGGTTTGTCTGAGCGTGTGAGGGGAGGGGAAGGGTGGTTGGTTTGGTTCCCAGTAACTGGGTGAGTCTGGCAAACAGCTCCTGGAGAGGCTCTTGCTGCGTACATGCACACACACGCTCGGCTTGAACAACAAAAGGCAGGTCAAACCCCGCAGGGAGATCAGCACAGACGGATTCCTTCACAGGAAACACCAGCAGCTCCTTCCAGGTGATGTCCCATTCCCTGCAGGGATGGTCTGGGCACTGCAGATCCAGCAGCAAGACCAGAGACCACGCACCATCCCCCAGCTGTGGGACCACCAGCAACCGCTGCCGAGAGTCCCAGATTACGCAATTGTAACCCACTTTGTAAATGATTTTGCCTTAGTAATAGTTTTGCAACAGCTCATCAGTATCTCCAACCTACAGGAACTTGCAGGCACCGCCCTGGCGGGGCCGGTGTGGCCAGATGGGACCTTTCCCAAAGAGCAGGGTGGCAGCAGGGTCCCTGTGCAGCTGGAGCCTGATGGACCCATGACCCTCATGCCACAGCCCCATGGGACCTGGCAGGTGTCCCTAAAGGAGGTGTCCCTAAAGGGGGTGTCCCTAAGGGGGGTGTCCCTCTCCCGGGAGCATCAGCGGCTCCCAGGAGGCTGAGTCAGCCCCATCCCCCCGGCTGCCCCATGGATCAGCCCCAATAGGTGCCTGTGCCGACATAGCCGAGCAGGAATGCGCTTGCCTTCACTCAGCTGGTTTCTAGAGTGTCCCGAGGTTTCCCTGGAATCCTCCGGCACACCCTGGGGCTGATCAGCCGTGCTGGAGCCTCACAAGCACCTCGGCACCTCGCCAGGGCCACCCCTCCCATGGGGACGGGTCTGAAGAGCCCTGGGGTGCTTGGTTCCGCGGAGATTTGCTCCCTGCTCTCCTGGCAGACAAGGAGCCACTTGCCCGGAGGCTTTTTGTCTCCAGGAGGTCAAATAAAGCCAGTGAGGGTTTGCCAGGCTAGGGACACACAGGAATGTGAGCCTAGGAGACCCAAAGCAAACCCTGGTGGGAGCCTGGGGGTGCAGGATGGGGTGAGCCTGGAGGAGGGGACAGACACGGGCACCCCAATCCCAGATGAGAGCCAAGCAGGGGCTCTGGAGCCTTCCTTCACCCCGGAGCTGCCTGGGTCGGGAATTTGAGCTATGTTGCTGCAGAGAGCTGGCGTGGCAGGAGTTCAGCAGGAATCTGGGGGCTGTGGCCTGTGAGGTGAAAAACCCTGGAGAGAGGTAAGCACTGGCAGCTCTGATTCCTTGCAGAGGCAGCTGCTCCCTGCCCCAGGGCCAAACCCGGTAAGGGTCAGGTGAAGAGGGGCCAGATCACCCCTGGGCAGCCTCTTGCCTGCAGTTTTGGAATTTCAGGAGCGGCCATGTGGCCACGGTGAAAAAGTTTAGGTGCATTTGGCATGGGCAGAAGATCTCCCTCGGGCAGTTGGGTGGGGAGAGGAAACACCCCGTGCTTTGCACTGTTTTGAAATGCTGAGCTGGGTGTTTGGATAAATCCATAAATCCATCAAGGGGCACATCCCTGCGCCCCCTGCTACCATCCCTCTGCCCGTGTGGGCGCAGGGACGAGGTGCCAGCGTGGTTCTGCTGATCTCAGCACCTGAGAGCTTCAGGGATATGCCCAGGACATGTCACCCTGCTGCCACCCTGCTCTGACACGGCAGGGTGACAGCTGAAAGGTCTCAGTGCCACTGGAAACCCCAGTGACTTAGGGAGGCCCAACCTTGGCTCCTCCATAAAGGAAAAACCCAAACAGCTCCAGCAGGCGGATGCCAAAGCAGCAGGAAAAGCTCAAACCTAAAACCCTCTTTAGAAGGGTCTTAAATGGGGCATGGCAGGATTCTGCCTGCCAACAGCTGTCCTCCTCCAGGGCCACATCCCCAGGGATGAGACTCCCCCGCAAGAATAGGGGCAGAGGAGTCATGGGATCCTGGGAGCCAGCAGCAGGGGCCAGATATAAATCAGAGTTTTTCCTCAATTCCCAGCAAACAGGCGGGTTTTGGCCAGGGCAGAAACAAGCCCAAGATGGGAAGGCCAAGCTACCCCTGACCTGTGCACGCAATCCCCTCCACATCCCTGCCTAGGCTGGAGTTAGTGGTGAGTTTCTTTAAAATTTCCTCACTTCAAGATTTAGGAAGTCTTCTGGGACGCCACAAGCAAATACAGGGAATTTCCTGTGTGAGGATGCAAAATCTGGGAAATATTCAGCTTTTATTGTGACACACCCCTTGGTTCGCTGACCCTGGTTGTGCCTCTGCATCCCAGGAGGTATCCCAGTATCCAGACCCCTGTTTTTGCAGCACCAATATCAAAAGAAGCAGCTGAATGCTCACGTTTTTCTGGCTGACTACTGCTTATCCCAAGCCTGGATGGTTCAAGACACCCGGAACTCTGCAATGTTTGCTCCGAGCATGACAAAAAGGCACAACATCCAGCAACTGGATCTTCAGGTGTCTCACGATGGGCAGCACCTCCAGCTATGCTTTGATGTGTGGAAGTGGGACAGGGTGTTTTTTCTGGGGCTCATCTCTGTCCCCATTAGCACTTAGAGAGGGGAACACCTCGGGGTTTCACTCTTCAGCCTGGAGCAGGAGTGGCCAACCTTGCTGGAAAATAAACAGCCCAGCCCATGCTCTTTAAATCAGGGCAATGTCTCGCACACAAAGAGCAGCTTGTGTCCTCTGACATTACAGGCTTCATAAGGAAAACTTTCAGGTGGATAATCCAGCAATAGGAGTGGATGGAAGGAAGGCAGTGCCAGCACAGCTTCCCCTGAGTAGAAGTGGAAATAATTCTGTATTTCAACAGCTGCCTCTGATCCCAAAGATCCCCAAACTCACTGGTGTCAGCACAAGGAGCTTCTGTGGGCTCAGAGGGCTCTATGCCAGTGGCCAGGATCCCCCCCAGAGCTTCTCCACCATCCTCACCCCCATCAGTGGCTGGTTCAGTCCCTGCCCTCCCACCCAGCAGTGCTGCAGCCCCACCTGCTCTTGGCTTCCCTTCAGCTCTGCCTGTCCTGGCACTCCCCTGCACTCCCTGCAGCCCCTCAGTCCAGCACATAAAGCTGGTCCTTTCCCCAGAATGGCCTGTGGGAAAGAGCCCAGTTCTGCCCATGGAGGGTCTCAGCTGGATCACTGCAATGATCTGTCACTGAGAATGGCCTCAGTCACATAAAGGACACAGCGATGGTGTTCCTTTGGGTCAGAGCCAGGGAGCCCTGGCACCGTCACTGCTCATGGAAAAAATAATTATCACACCCTCTGAGTAAAGCAAAACCAGTAACAGATCGAGCTGCATGTTCAATGTTAATGTTACTTGTGAGTGCATTTGCCATGAAATTATTGTTAATTATTCATGCCAGTTAATGCTCAGCTCCCTCTGATGGCCTCGGAAATGGCAGCACTGCCCGTGTCACGGCCGAACGCGATGTATTGCAACAATAAACGAGATCAGATTCCGCCATTTAATGTTATTATTTAATCAATGGTTGGGGTGTTTTTCCTCTCCTGTGTTTGGCTGTTTTGCTCAGGTGTTTTGCCCTGGCCAGGCAGGATGATCCAGCAGCCCACAGCGGGTCCTGCCTGCCTGGCCGGATCCTCCTGCTCTTTGCCGAGGTGGCTGTGGCACCAGGGACCTGCTCTTGTCCCCACTCCACTAATGAGTGTTCTTAATGACAATTGCATCAGTCTGAGATGGCCCTGACACCAACTGAGTGGCTGATGTAGGGTGAGAGATAGGGAGAGTGGTTTCCTGGGGGGTCAGGGTGTCTGTCCTGGCTGGTACAGGCTCAGAGTCTGGGCACCACAGCTGCCATGTCACTCCCAGGTACAGCATGTGTTCTACAGCCCCTGCTTCACCCCAAATTCAGCAGGATGATGTAAAGTGCCTTTCCCAGGACAGGGTAGGCAGACACCCCTCAGGCACAGCCCAACTCAGCGCTGCTGCACTGGGGCACAGAGGAGGAAGAGCAGCCAAGAAGTTGCAGGCCAGGTGAGCGGCTCCTGCTTCCTCCTGGGCAGCTCTAGGAACGAGCCTCATCCTCGGACAGCGTGCTGGGGCAGGAGGCCGTGAGTGGGATGGTGGCTGTGTGGGGTTTGTAGTCTGCCCCATGGAACACCTGCCCACCCGTGCCCACGGGGTCGGCGTGGGAGACGGAGCAGTCGCGGCTGTGCTGCCGGCTGTCCCCTCCTCTGGCCTGCAGGCACTCGTGGCACCGCTTCCCGATCAGGTAGGTGGCCTCGATGAGGTTCAGCACCACACAGACACAGGTGGTGACCACCATGAAGAGGGTGAAGATGTTCTTCTCGGTGGGCCGGGAGATGAAGCAGTCCACCACGTTGGGGCAGGGCGGCAGCTCGCACTTCACCAGCCGGGGCAGGGTGTAGTTCCTGTAGAAGCGGTAGAAGATGTAGAGGAAGACCACGTCCACACCGGCCTTGAAGATGAGGCTAAGCAGGTACGTCCACCAGAGCCCACCCCGCTTCTTGCCGGGGTTGGGGTAGATGCAGCGATAATTGTCCCCTTCGGTCTCACGGAGCCTCTGCTCCTTGGCCTCCCGGTAGGCCACGTGCATGATGACCAGGAGGGACGGACACGTCACCAGGATGAGCTGCAGGGCCCAGAGGCGGACGTGGGAGACGGGGAAGAAGTGGTCGAAGCAGACGTTGGTGCAGCCCGGCTGCCGCGTGTTGCAGTCGAAGTCCTTGTGGTCATCGCTCCAGACGCACTCGGCCGCCACCAGGTAAACCAGCAGGCGGAAGATGAAGACGAGGGAGAGCCAGACACGGCCGAAGGCTGTGGAGTATTTGTTGACGCCGCTGAGGAGCTCCTCGAACACCCCCCAGTTCATGGCTCCCCGATCTTGTTAGCCAGCCTGGAAAGAGAGAAGACACTGTGACACTGAAGAAGAAGCAAGATGTCCCCATTGGAGCCCCTGTGTGCCTCAAAGCACTGAGCCATGCTCCTGGGACCATCTCTGCCCTGTGCTGACATGCAGGGACAGCACAGACCTGGTTCAGCTGACACGTCTCCTCGGAGCACCGTCCCCCACTCTGGGAACACGGGGACCTGCCAGCGCTCGGGGTTTCAGCCACAGCCACAGCATCCTCCAGCCACCGCCACCTCCGGTGCATGGCTCAGCCCTCATCCCGCCCCAGCTCCCGCCTCGTTGCCCAGGTATTTGTTATTCATTTTCCTTACGTTGCCAGGCCTGGCCCAGGCAGGCAACAAATCGGGGCAGCCGGGGCGTGACTCACTCGGCTGCTCTGCCGCGTCCTCTCCCATCGCTGGAATCTGCCATCGCCTCCGTGCTCCCCTGGCAGTGCAGGAGGAGCCCTGTGCCACTGCTCCGTGTCCCCAAGCCGCGCCCACGCACCGGCGAGCTCAAGGCAGGGCAGAGACTGGGCTGGGCTGGGCTGGGGGGTTGCACAGCCCCTGCAACGCCGAGGAGCCAAAACAACCAATATTCACCAGCCCCAGACCCCTGCGATTTGACCCCGGCTTGCATGGTGCCAGATAAACACACCTCATGCACCGTGGAGCTGCAGCAAAGCGGGGCTTTGCAGGGCTGCGTTTGGCACCGGCTCTCCTGAAATATTTTACCTACCAGTGGAATAACAAGATTCCCCTTCGTCGAGGGGTGAACGCATCCCCTGCTCTGCACAGCTCACCCACCCGCAGGGCTGGAGTGCCCACGGACGCTCCCGGTTCTCGTCCCTCCCTGGAGGAACACGCAAACCCCAGATTCCCCCTTCCCTGTGCACGCTGCCGGCAGCAGCGCAGGCCGTGCCCATCTCCCCGGTGTCAGGCAGGGCAGACGCACTTCCCCAGAGCCCTCCCCACCTCCTCGGGGCCGGGGGTCGCACAGAGGGGGTCCCCAGCCCGCTCACCTGCGGGTGTCGCTCCGCGGCGCTGCTGCGGGTCGGCACCTGCTCAGGGCAGGAGCGCATCGCCCGGCTCGAGAGGCAGCACATGAGTCACCCCCGCGCTCCTGGGAGCGAGGAGGAGATTCCCGGGGGAAGGGATGAGGCTCCAGGCGGATCCCCACGTGTCCCACGGAACGCCAGATTTCCCGAGGCGAAGGGCGGCCCCGCAGCGCTGCCGTGCCGGGAAGGGCTGAGCCGGCTGCTGTGGAGAGGGGTGGGAGCTCAGGGCTGTCTGTCCTCAGCTTGTGCAAGGGATGTTCAGGTCCCTCCATGCCTTTCTTGCACCCACCTTCCCTTGCTCCAAAGTGGCCGAAGCCCTGGGAGTCCCTGCCCACAACACTGCAGCCTCTCAGCCGAACACCGCCCTTTATAATCCTTTTTTATTGAAACTTTATCCCTCACCACCCTCTGGTAAGTGTGTGGCAGTTGATAATTTCACTGGCAATTAATTAACTGTTTACCTGTGCTCCCCTCACCTGCAAGCTGGCACAAGTCTCCATCACCCCTCCTTGATACCAGAATCTGGAGCCCTCCCAGGATGAATCTCCAGCTCAGAGAACCCTCTTTGAGGTCTGACCCCCATCTCACAGCTGTGGGGTGCAGAGATGGGGGTCAGAGGGGAGGGGATCCAAGGAGGTGTGGGGTACAGGAGTTCAGGTACAACTGGAGTCATTTGAGGAGCAAACACATGTTTCATTTGCAATTCTGCTGGGGTTTAAAAAAAAATGTAGAGAAACAAATCTAAACAGCTGTAAAGTAAATTACCAGTGTTTGCGGATGGCTCCAGGGAAGAGTTCTGCAGTTTGAAATCAAACAAGCCCATTTTTATTTTTTTTAACATGCCTGTGTAGTGGCTGTGCCAGGAAAGGGGCTCCCAGGGGCTGTGTCCCCCACGGGCAGGCAGGGAGGACCCAGAGCAGCACTCATCCACCAGCACCCAGTGGTGGCTGGGGGACGTTCTGCCTTTGGTACCCCGAATTTTGTGGGTGTCAGAAGTGGCTCTTTGTGTCTTTCTGGGTTAAAATCCCCTCTTTTGGGGGGCTGTCAGGTGTGATGGGCAGCTTCTGCTGCGGGTAGAGCCCCCTCCATCCCTCCACAGGTGAGTCCCCAGCACAGGGGACACAAAGGTGTATTAATGGCAGCACTTTATCTTCCAGGAACAAGCCCCATTAGTACATTTTCACTACAACATGAAATATTAATAACACTTTGCATTTATATAGCGTCATTCATCCCGCAGTCACCAGCCAAGCCACTGACATGAATCAAACACTGCAGCCAGCTCTGGAGGAGACAGGTAAACGGGATTAGACCCATTTTCCTGCTGCATACACTGAGGCATAGGGTATTCTCCAGGTCACCGGTGCCACTGAGGATGTTTTGGAGGAAAAAACCCAAACACACGAGGCCAGGGACTGCTCCGAGCTGGGGTTCCTCCTCCTCCAGCTGCTGCAACTGGTATTTGCTGTTCCTGATACTGTGCTGACAGTGCAGGGAGGGGAGTTAGGAAACCTGTCAGCCCACGGAGAGCCAGGCCCTGACACGACCCGAGGGCTCCGGCAGCATGAAAGAGCAAGCAGTAAACCAGTGGGGAAAGAAAGGGCTCTTTTCATCTTATTAAAGAGCCTTGTATTTAACCCTCCTCCAGCTCCAGTAGCACAGGGTGATTGCGAAGGCTTTTACACACCAGCTCAGCAGGACTCGGAGATGCTGCATGCAGATGCTGGTTAGCAGGGCGGAATCCCGTGATTGATGATGGATAAGGACAGACAAACAAGTCCTGGGCAAAGTTCCGGAGCGGTGCTGAGCGGCAGGGAAGGGGTGTGGGCACAGCACAGCCGCCCACCATTGTTATTCCATGAAGAAGGCACCTTGTTTGCAGATAATTAAAAAACCCCAAACAGATTAGTGAAAATTAAACACCCAGAGCAGGCTGGATGTTGGCTCAGCCGCCGGGAGAGTCGTGTGAGCATCGCTGGCTGCTGCTTCCAACCCGGCTGCTCCGTGCCTGGCTCAGCCCAGGGACCCCCTTTCCTCAGCCCCGTGGCTCCCCACTGCACTGCCAGCTGCATTCCCCATCCCACGGGACTGTTTGGAAGTTCTTCCACTTCCACACAGGAAAATCTGTGTTCAAGGACTGTCTGGATGAGAGCAGGCAAACCCTCCCCAGCCCAGCCTGGTCGTGGCCATCTAACACGGCCAGCACCCATTAATCTCACATTTATACGTGAGGCTGCAGGGAGTAACTTCATTTCTAGGGAGACCTTAATTAATCACTGACTCAAACTGCTTCGATGAGGTGGTTTGCAGCCGAGGAGATAAATTGATACGGTCAGCAGTGGCTGAGGATGAGGATGAGGTTAGCAGGGACCTAAATCACGGCAGATGATGGTGGTGAGCATAGCAGGGGACAGGGCGAGCACGGGACAGGGCACATCTGTCCTGTAGAACCTTCCTCTGCACTGGGAGGCCGATGAATGGGACACGGGAGATGCTGCTGTGGCTCTTTGCCCCTAGGAAGGCAGAAATGAGAATGTTCTCAGCCTGTGCAAACCATACCCCTGCAACGGTGGCAGGGGAAAGATGTGGAGGACAAATTCCTAAGCCAGAGGGGACCGTGGGCAGTCACACAGCCCCAGACCCCAGGCGGGGAGGGATTGGGAGACTTGATGCCCCCACAGTAGGAGCTGAGTCCAACCCAGCGCTGGGCCCTGCTCACTGTCACTGGCGGATCCATTACTGCCTGTTTTGGGTTGTTTGCCCAAATAATCACCGTGCAAAAGACATCACCGCCCTTGCCACTGACCTTGGCAGCCTCCAAATGGGCGGCCCGCAGGTCAAAGTCTTTATATCCCATTACCAGTCTCCTGAGTCATGCCTGTCTCCTGGCAAGTTACATTCTTTTCAGATGGCAGCTAAACGGGAAAGAGGTCGCGCTCCCAATACGGCGACAATAGGACATGACAGCACTTTTCTGAGTGATTAAGCCTCAGGTGATGGCAGGGCTACAAGACAAGTGGCTGAAAGCTGAAAGACTTTAATCACCTCGGACGCGGCACTGCATCCTTACACTCCATCCTGCCAGGGTGGGTTTTTAGTGCGAATAATAAAAATAATCCAGCCCAGCCAGCGCACCCACCCGTTAGTTATCCGTGCTGCTGTTAATAACCAGCCCGGGCAGCCTGTTGGCCCTCAAAGATCCTTCTGCAATAAATCAGCGCTGATGCCTTAAAATAACTGTCCGGGGCCGCCGGAGCTGACACTAGATGGCATTGGGAGAACGCGCGGCGCGGCACAGCCGCCTTCCCCGGAACAGTCTGGCAAAACAGAGCAGAAAACTCAGGATGACGGAGCAGAAAATGTCTCAGCCGAGGAGAGGCCACCAGCTCACCTCCATCCTCACACCCACCAGTTCAACTCCATCCTGAGCCCACCAGTTCACCTCCATCCTCACACCCACCAGCTCACCTCCATCCTCACACCCACCAGTTCAACTCCATCCTCACATTTCCCAGCTCACCTCCATCCTCACATTCCCCACTTCACCTCCAGCATCTCACCCGCACTGAGCATGGTGGTGGGGCAGAGCTCAGGGTGTTTCACCTCTTGTTTGAGCTAATAAAATAGATTGTCCCCAAACTATTATTTTTTTTTTCCCAAGGAGAAGTTGCACTTGTGGCTCTTCACAGCCTGACTGTCCTCACTGGCACCAGCACAGCCCTTTGGGACTCGATGTGCCTTTACCTGGCAGAGGTAGGTGCACCTGGGCACCTGCAGAAAGGATGGTGATGAGGAGTGGGCCTTTAAAGTGAGTCCCAAACCCCAAATGATGCTGCTGCCCCATCCACCCCCGGCTGACCCCAGCGTCCTGCCGGCTCCCTTCACATGGAAAGGTTTTCCTGCTGCAGCCTGGGCTTGTGCTTGCCTTGCCCTGCCCAATCTCTCCCTGGAGATCAGCCCGTTTGTCTGTCTGTCCATCCACCCCTCTGTGTCTCATGCCTGGGTGCATCCCTGTCCCCAGGGCTGGTGCAGACAGGTTCCTCCTTGGAAGAGCCCCGGGATATTCTCAGTGGAGCAGCACAGCTCACTCACCCTCCCAGACCTGCGACTCGGCTTGGAGCCAGGAACTGTTTGCAGGCGCTGGCATCAGTCTGGCTTTCCCCCCATCACTCCAGGCTCATTCTACCTGTCAGAGCCAGTCTCTCCTTCCCCTAAATCACCTCCTGCACCCCACTGAGCCGAGCTGACTTTGTCTCTTAATGCTGCATTGTGCCGGCAGCCCTAGAGCCACAATAGAGCTCCTGATTGCAGCTCCCTGCCTCCCAGCCAGCCCTGGCCTCGCGTGTCAGCCCTGCTGGCAGCACATGGCACACGGCTCTGCCACAGCCCACCGTCCCCTACCCTCCCAGGGCACCCCAAAACCTCCATCCTCCGGAAAACTGCACATAGTTGGATTTTGTCACTGTTTGTGCAGGGTGATGCTACAGGTTTTGGGGTGTGCACCTACCCCAGCTTACCCCCCATATTGTGGGGCTGGGGCTCTCCTCCCCTGTCCTCCTTGCAGGGTAAAACACAACAGAGCCAAGACTCAAATCCTCTCACAGGCATCTGAGCTGGAGAGTTCCACTTTTTTGGGGATCTCTGCCCAGGCAACCTGTCGTTACAGGATTCTTAGGATTCTTCCAAATGCAAAAAACTTGCTCGCACTGTAAAGGACATTGCCACATTAAAAACAACCCATCAGCCCTCTCAGTTGTTTTGAGCCTCTCCTGGAAACTCTGGGCAGCAGAACTGAACTCTGAAAAGGGCCCAGACTTGGCTTGAAGCAAGAGACTTCACATCATCATGTCTGAAAATGTCAGCACTTTAATTAGCTCCATCTGAAGCTCGAGTGGGTTTGTTACCCCTCTCTGCTTTCAGTTCAGGTTGAGAAATTTGCTCAGGCTGACCTTTTCCCGCCCAAACCCAAAACCAGTCCCCAGTTCATATTGGCATTTCCTAAAAATAGGACAAAATAACCCCCAGAAGATACCAGCCAGCTGTGGGGATGATGTTGAGCAGCATCACTCCAATGCAGGGAAAAGGACTTCAGCTGTGAGATGCCTGCCCTGGGAGAGCTGAGGGGATGTTCCCAGGTTCTTGTGTCCCTTTTATCTCCTTCAGACACTGCTGCTAGGCCCTCTTCTTCCCAAGGGAACCCCCCAGTTAGATCAAGGTGTCCCCTGCTCAGTGTTTTCTGCAGCATCATTTAAATCTCCATCTCACACACCCTTTTCATTTTATTTTTTGTACCTGTATGGCTGCTGGAGCCATAACTTACACTCCAGGATAATTTCTTGCTCTAAAGGGTACAGTGAACTTCTTCACAATTTGCTGACCAGCCGAGAACACTTCTCCAGGTGGGATAGGCTGGGTAATTATTCGATTTCAGCTGCTGGAGATGGAGGTTTGAGCCCACTTATGCTCTTTGTGCGTGTGATAAATTAATGAAAGCAAAGCCAGAGGAAACACCTGGAAAAACACAGGGAAGTGGGAGGCCACGATGCCCCACCACAGCTGCTGGGCTTGGGAATCGCAGTGCTGAGGTGTCACAACACCTCCCAGGGCTCTGCTCTTCACACCAGGCCGTCTCCAGCACGACCTCTAAGAGCAGAAGCCACCAAAATCCAGGGACCACAGTCAGGAAGGGTTGCAGGCGTGTCCACCATTGGGTGCTGTGGAGGGCTCAGGGATGTTGGGTTTGGGTCTGGCCTTGGCCAGGGACCCATTGAGCACCTGCTGGGGGGTGGCTCAGTGCTGTCCCTCTTGGCATGGCCGAGCAGCAGCTGATCTCCTCTGCAGGGCGAGGCAAACCTGCCGGCCGGAGAAACGCCTTCCTCAGAGCCTGATAATCCTTCGGCACGTCAGAGGAAGAAGAGCGGCATCAAAAGCATCCTGGCTGCCTCCCCGCTCATTGCCGGCGAGCCCGGAGCCGTGGCCTCGCGGCGCTGGGGCTTTGGTGGAGCGTGACACTCCTCTGCCACGCAATTATGGCTCGGCAAAGGAAGGGGCAGATCGCCCCGGGTGGAGGAAGAATGAGAGCCAGCCGCCTTTCATCCGCACCCCGCTGCCTGCCGCTCGCTATTCTTATCCCTCCTCATCAAGGAGAAGCGTTTCCTCCTCCTGCCATTGAAGCCCGACATGGCCCCGGGCAGAGCGGGGAACCGGCGGCTGCACCGAGCCGGGATGGGGCTCCCCGGCCCCACGCTGCGGGGCACGACCCTACCAGGATGGATTTCAAGCTCGGAGAGCACCTGGTGGGGATGGGTATTGATGTGGAGATGCAGGTACAGCCCTGGCACTGCCCGCCCGCCGAGGAAGGTCAGCCTTGGTTCACGCTTGATGTGGGAAATGCCGGAGCTCAGGCGAAGGCAGCAGAGCAGGGACGGCTCCTGCACCTGTGCTGGTGCCACACAGAGGTGGTTCCTCAGGGAAGAGGAGCTCTGGGAGGGAAATTTGGTCGTTGGGATTTAAAAATTCCCTCGTGCTTTCATGGGAGAGACTCAGGTTCTTGTTTTCTGCTTTGGTGACTTTGCCCCCAGCTCTAGACCTCGTGAGGAAAAGAAGATCCCATGAGTTACGATGGCAAGTGACCCCTCGAGGTTATTTATGTCCCACTGCCCTGCAAGAGGAGGGAAGTTGCCATTAGCAGCAGCCATGGTGCCTTGGTGGTGAGGAGAAAACCTCCCCGAGGGGCTGTGTCCATCCCATCCCCATGGCAGAGGCCAATGGCCAGGCTGGATGGTGTAACACGAGGGCAGCCAGGGCCTGAAGAAGGTAACTGAGCCCATCTCTGCTAAAGTGAAGCCAAATCCCAGAGCCATCCCAGAGCCAGGACCCTCTGAGCAGGAGACCCCACAGTGCCCTGGGGATGCTCACAGCTCACAGCTGTGACAGGAACATTTCCCTCGTGCAGCAGATGGGTGTTGCTGACACTTCCCAGACTGCCTTTGACATTTTGGTTCCTACAAGCTGCTTCAGGAATTAACCAAACCCGAGTTTTCTGGAAATGCTGGAAGAGGAGCATGGGGCAGGTCTCCAACAGGCCCCTCAGGAGCAGAGCCAAGCCAGGACTGCACCCCCAAACAACCCCAGGCTGGGCTGGAGAGACCCCGCTGAACCTGGCCTGCTCCACCACCATGTCAGGCTCACACCTCTCCTCCAGCCTGTCTGGAAACAGAGGCTTCAGAGCACCTTCTCTGTGTCAACAGAGCTTCAGGAAATCAGCTTCATTACCTGGAAGGACCAGGAGCTCTTCCCAGATATCAGGGATTCCCGCAAAGAAATAAAAATCCAGTAAAAATTTCCTCTTTAGTTTGTTCCCAGGGAACTCCTCACCACCAACCCCAAGCTCAATGAAGGCTCAAGCCTCATGTTTCAGGAGCCAGGGCTGCTCTCTCCCAGGCTCCAGGGTCACACGTGCTCTGTCCTCTCAGACTTAAGTATTTTTGCTTTGTGACACTGGGGGTGCCCCAGATTCCTGGGGAGATGCTGAGGAAGAGCCTCATGCAGCTCATTCCCACACCTCCTTGCTGCAGTTCCATGCCTGACTGCAATCAATGTAACCTTTTAAAATTAATCTACTTTCTCTCCTCTTTTGCACACAAATACAGTTGCTGCAATTCCTCCATTTCCATGACATTTGGGAAAAAAAATTGTGCCTCAGTGGAATGCTTTCTTTACACTATAGATGTCATTACTTTAAAGGGGAAATTAAAGTAAAGGTGGTGTGTATTTTTTTTTAATCTGTGATATTGGAAAATAAAGGTTCTTTATCCTCCTGCACTGCTGTAAGTTCGAGCAACTGCCAAGCAGAACAAGCAGAGCAGCCAGGACAGCTGGGATCTGCTCCCAGGGCTCCCAGTCATCCTGCTCTGAATCCAGGGGAAAATCCCTGCTAAAAGTTCATGGCCAAAGGTCAGTCACTGGAGAGCCAGGGCAGCAGCCCCAGCATGAGCACAGGGAGCTCCTGCCTTGTGCTCTGCCTCCTGATTTCTCCATACACGATGGAAATTGGGAGCAGTGGCTGCCGGGCTCTCAATCACCCACAGTGGGACAGGGAGAGGCAGCAGCTCCCGGCTGATGGATTGGGGAGGAAAGGCTGACAGCCTCAATTCACACATCACTCTAAAGCACAAATTGCAGGCTTTCTTCCCTGTTTTCCAAAAGCAAAGCCCAGGCCACTCGTAGCCCCTTCCAGCCCTGGAGGGGATGAGGAGCTGTGGCCTGTGTGTCACAGGATTGGGATGTGTCAGCCAGCTTGTAACCATGGCCACGTCTGTAAAACAAATGTGAATGGAGGTGGGAGGAGGGTCTTCATCCATGGAAAGGGTGGGAGATGCTTCCTCCTTCAGAGACAGAAATGAACTCTCAATGAAGGTTGTGCTCCAGGACAGCAGCCAGACCTCCAGCTGCCTTGGGGAGAGAAGGAAAAGGGTTTAAACAGCTAATTCAGGCTTTGTGTTTTCCTCAGGCTCTGTGGGGGTCCCCATTGCCCACTCTCTATCCAAAAACCCCCACGCTGTGCTCTGTGTCCCTGCCCAGAACAGCCCCTCTCCCTCAGAGCCACCTCTGCCACACCGACCAGGGACACTGCCATCCCTGGGACACCTTTCTGTGCACAACCCCCTGTTTCTGGGCATCTAAGGATGCAGGTGTCTGGGCAGAGGATGTGGGCAGGACAGCAGGACCCCCATGGACCACACAAGGTCCCCCACAGAACTCAGATGAGGATGGAAAGGGCAGGACAGCGGTGCCCAGCCAGGCACAGTGAGGAGTTTGCAGTGTCACACAATGTCCCCAGTCCCCTGGCACCCGCAGGATGGTGCCACTGCCCACACAGCCCTCCAGCCACCCCCCAGTCCCGACGTGGAAGACGGGGCTGGATTGCCTGGAACAAACCCAGAAGGAGCATCCTGCTCCTTTCTCTTCCCAAGGCTATTTTTATCCTCCTGCCAATGACAGATTGAGGGCTTCAAAACCCAGCCCCGTGAACTCGCTCCCGCTTCCCGGCCATGGAAATTGCTGCGCGGTGCTCCAAAATGGGAGAGCAATTTGCAAAACAAATAAGTCTCCGATTAGCTGACGAGTGTCGGGCTGACCTTACAGGGACCCCTTCATTAGGAGACACTGAGCACCGATTAACTGCTCTGGGATGGAGGGAGCCACTTCAGACTGCTTTAATGAATTAAATATATGCTCCTATTTGGCTCTTAATGTTAAAAAAATGTTGAGTACAGTAATTGTCACGTTCCCGAAGTCAGTCATCTCCCTACCTCGCAGTTCACCGAGACTTTCCCCTTCCCAGCACCAAAGTTTAATTTGTTAATGTGCTTCTGGTGTCACGGTGTTTCCCTCCATTAACACCAGCCCATCAAAATGTTCTGCTCAGGGAGCTCGGGAGTGCTTTCCTCCAGGTCTCCTGCCGCTCTCCAGGAATATTCCAGCACTTGGATTGCTCCAGGCGCTGTCCTGGCCATCAGCTCCTTCTGGGGCTGTATCTTCTGCTCTCCTCATTCTCCTTGTCACACAGGACAAGAGGAAAGTGCCAGGGGAAGGTCGGGTTGGATATCAGGAAGAATTTCTTCATGGAAAGAGTGGTCAGGCATTGGAGCTGCTCAGGGAGGTTTGGAGTGCCCAAATGTCCAAGGAAGGTCTGGATGTGGCACTCAGGTGGGGATCAGGCACAGATTGGATTCGATGCTTTTCCAACCGAAATGACTTGGGAAAAGAGACAGAAAGGGAAAATCCAATGACAAGGGAACAGTGGAGTAATCAAATGCCCGATTGTCCTGGCCATGGGCTGTCCTGGTGCCCTGCCCACGGGCCTGTAAACTCACACCTTTCCTTGATGTGCCTCTGACTGGTGTGTAATTTAATTACCGCACGCTTAGAAGATTAAATCCACGATTAAAAGAATTTATATGGATTAGCGCAGGATGATTTAAAATCACTGCAGCTCACGGCAAAGCAAATGTGCAACCTGCAGCAAGAGCAGCAATGCTGGGAAGGGCTGGGAGGAGACCCTGGCCCTGCCCTGTGTGCCAGGAGAGCCCCCAGCCCCTTCCCAGCAGAGCTGGCTCCATGCTGGGCACTGCCATGGACAGGAGGGATTCCCCTGCCCAGCTGCTCCTCTCCTGATCCATCACTCCATCACACCCAAATCTGCTTAAATGCATTCATCTCTTAGTCCCCAGGTGTGGATTTTTGTCCCTTTTCAAGCCAATCTGTTACTTTTCTTAAGTCACTTATTAGATGTGGCTTTATGGGGGAAGGAAAGAAGCCGGATGAGAGGAAAAGTAAAGAATGCAAACTGGGAAGATTTACGAAATCAACTCGTTTAAATCTAATTCCCAGGCCTCCAGCTAAAGTTCTACCCCAGAAAGCTTTATTGTTTCCCTCTCTGGGGTGAGAGGGAGAATGTGAAATTCATTTTTCTATGCTGGGTGGGGAAGGGAGGATCACAGGCAGCTTTTTCATCAATTGCTTCTTCCAAAACAGCCATTTGCAAATCTTCATCCCTTCATCCAAGCAGCCTCGCCTGGCTGGTGTGATCACCCCAAACTGGGCAGGGGTGGAGACTGAGTGGGTCCAGGGTTAAACCAGGGAAAATCCTGGAGCAGTGCCCAGCGTTGTTCCCCCCTCCTCTCTCTCCTCCAGCACGTTCCTGACAGTGGGATGTGGTTGGAGGTGCTGGCCAAGGATGCCCCTGCAGCCATCTGCTCCCAGCATGGCCAGGCAGGCACTCAGAGACCCTTCCCAGCCTCCATGCTGCAGGGGATGGGATGAATCCTTTGTTTTGATGCCTTGGGATTTAGCTTTTATTTAGGCCTGAAACTCAAGGACGCTGTACTGTCTCAGGCCCCAAGAGATATAAACAACAGTGAATTAGAGGGGAAAAATATGGAGTAAATTACTTCATTACCTAAAGTTATAATTGGAGGATTAACCCCTGATATTTAAATGGATCAAACTTATAACTGTATGAAAAACTCGTGACCATCTTCCATTTTGGGTGTAGCTCCTCAGAAACTTCTGACTGCCCAAGGTGTATCTATTGATATATTTATTGATATTTACTGTATTCAATAAATACCTGCTTTTATTCTCTTAATCTTGTCTATCCTCTGTTTTTGGTAGCCACTCCAAGGCATCAGTTTCCCTGTGCAGGATGGCAGCACGACGCCAGGCCCTGTGCAATCTGTTTGATTTGAAATATTAGTGAAGAGATTAGAAACAGTGCTCATGATTTCGTGATGCATATGGTAATTAAAGTGTTACATTGCAATTATGATGTAATTAAACTGTGGGATGCTCTTCAAGATGCAATTGCCACTCATTTGCATAACTGACGGATTTGCTTATTAGCACCCTTTTAATATATGTATTAAAAAGAGCATCAAGAGCGTTGGCTACAGAAGCAGCATTCAATCTTCCTCCAGCAAGCTGCAGGGCCTGGGCTGCTGCTTCCCAGCTCCCACTGCTGCTGCTGCTGCATTCCCTGCCTGGGCTCTCCCCCACCAGCACTCAGGAGTGGCTCTGCTCAGCTAAATTCCAGCCCCAGCTGGAGCAGACACATCTTCCTTCGTGTCTCACTGGGGACCCCCAAGCAGCGCCTGAGCAGCCTTTTGGTCACTCCCTTCCTCACCAAATTCTGCCATGCTCCATATCTGCCGAGCTCTTCTCCCAGAGGAGGAGGTTTTCCCCTTTTCCAGCCTCCCTAAGCCAGTTCTCAGTTATTCTCCCTTTCAAGGATGCTCTTTGGGAGTCCCTGTCTGGAAAGCCACCAAACCTGGCCTGTCCCAGCAATTCCTACAAATCCCTACAGCTGCTACAGCCACCAGCTGTGCTCATCCAGCACAGCACTGCCATGGAAAGGCACCTGTTCTGTGCCACAGTTACCCTCACTCATAAAGAACATTTCTGAAGCTGTAGATTCTTGTAGGTATTGAAAAAAAAAAACCCACCTTAAAAATCAGACCGATTTTTTCCTCTTTAAACTCATCAGAACTCCCTCTGAGGAGCTAAAATAAAACTACTCAGCACTGGGCTGTCCATAACCTTGTCCCCATCCCACGGCTGGGAGTGGGTGAAACATGAGGCAGCGATGTGGGAACACAATGTGGCAGGCAGGGAGAGAAAATCATCACTGAAAGCCAAATCCTGTGTGTGCACCTTGCTTTTATCTTGAGCAGGATATGCCTTAAAACATCCCTGACTGCTGGTAATGCCTCAATCTGCCTCACTGAACAGCAGGCAAGAAAAGGGAAAAGGACTTTTCAAATGGTTCCTTTTACCTGCTGCTTTTAACCTGCACTGGGGAACATGAGATTCCTGAAAAACATGATGTCTGGTGTTCTGCAGGAACGGATCGATTGGGAAAATAACAGTGCTGCTTGGAGAGGATGATGGGTTGGACTCTGTGGAGTGTTTTGTCCCCTGCCTGGTGGCATCCCAGAGAACAAACTCAGGCTTAATGTTCCACAGGCAAGATATGGAGCAATCCCACCATCTCACCTGAGAGGTGTTGAGTGCAGAGGCTGCTGCTCGACCCCCAAACCATTCCATGGTGGCCTTGGGAGGTGACAGGTGATGGAGGTCTCCATCACTGAGGTCAAACACAAGCTCATAAATCGCCAGCCCCTTGTGAGCCAGCACCTCTGAGCAAAAAACATTTACAGTCATTTAGAGGAAAAGCTTTTTCCCTTCTCTCCGAGCTACAACAGATCTATGATAGGGCTTTTCAAACTTCAGCATCCCCCTGGCAGCCTGTGTTAGGCCTGGAGGTGGAAATGAATGATTCCTCACTAGATTAAAAGATCTGTGTGACAGCAGAGCAGTGCTGCACTCGCAGCCCAGGCAGCGCTGAGCATGAGCTGGGCTGGTGCCTGCAGGGCACCCTTGGGGCTCACTCCCCCTGGCAGAGCCACTTGGGACCCCAAAACGAGCCCTGAGCAGCCTCCAGCGCCCTCCCTTTGCCACTTATTTCCGTTTGGTTGGGAAGCTGTAGACGCCTGCTAATTAAAATTGATGTCGTGTTCACCAGAGCCCAATTCCGCATCGAACTCCTGTTGCTTCCTTCTCCACGAGAGCAGGTCTGCCATATTTAGCCAACTTTTAAACTCATTAGCAGAAAGCAGATGCTTGGATCCGCAGTCCCTAATGACTGTAAATGAGAGTATTAGTTTATTGACTGATGGCCTAATTGTTGCCACCACGACCACAAGCGACAGCTCCGAGCACGAGCGCTGTCTCCGTGCTGAAGGACACCCAGCCCGGGGAGGAGAGGGACAGAGGGACAGAGCTGCCAGGCCTGGAGCCAGGACAGAGGGACCAGCAGCCTCCAGGATGTGACCCACATGCAGATGACTCCAGCAGGTGAACAGCAAAGCAGAAGTTAATTAAATTACACTTCCCCCACCAGAGGTCAGAGCCTGGAGCGCGTGTTGATGTGTGACCTTTGCAGGGTGACTTGACTCTCCCGTGCTCTCTGCATGGTAATGAGGAGCCTGTTGGGGCTGGAGCAGCAGCCTGTGCCTTCCCTGCTTCCCTCCCCCTTGGTTGTCCGTGGAAGTGTGGATGAGTGGGAGGAGGGCAAAGTCAGAGCTCAGTCCTGCACTGCTGGGGGATGTGTCTGTGCCCTGCTCCTGGCCCGGCCCCTGATCACTCCACAGTGATTAACTGTGGCTGTGCTTTAATTAAAGCATCTCCAACCTGCCCTGACCCAGATGGGCACAAACACCTCCAAAATGAAGAGGTCCTGACCATGTCCCTGAATGACCCACGGAGCAGGGTCAGACCTAAGCCATGGGAAGACATCACTGCCTGGGGATGCTGTTGGGAAGACAAGATGCATTGCAGCTTTTTTTGGCCACTGTTTTATTGGAAATGAGACCAAGAGCTGCCACACAGAGCCTGTGGGAGATGCTGCATCGTGGACCTGAACCCTCAAAATCTGACACGGCATCATGCCTACTTTGGGGAACAGAAACAACCATGGAGAAAGTTGTGTCTGCCTTAAGGGATTAGTGAATGTTTCTCCAACATCTAGAAATCAACAGAAAGAAACAGATTTACAAGAGGATTTAAGAGGCATCAAGTTGCCTGGATACCAGATCCTGTAACTACCCAAAAAGTAATTATAAAAACAAGAAATCTGTCTTGGCTAAAGCAGGTGGACAGGAAATTGGAAATCCATTTGTGAGAGACTTGCTGCTTTCTAACAAGGCAGGTTACAGCTCAGCCCTGTTCTCTGCTGCTCCTGATGCTCCTGCCTGCCCTGGAGGAGGATGGAGAGGTGGTTCCTGGCATTGCCAGCACCGTGGTGTTCACTCCTGGGCTCCACACAGCTGCCCACCCCTCCAGGTGGCTGCCACATGCCTGTCCCCCAGGTCCCCAGCCACTTGCAGAGGCTCTGCTCTCCCCTGGCAGTCACTCAGCTCCTGCTCTCAGGCCAGAGATGAGGTTTGAGCTTCCCAGGAAACTTCCCCTGGTGGTGCCGGGGAGTGGAGCCCTCAATCCCTCCTGGCAACACTCGGGGGTCTGGCTGATGGAGCCAGCAGGGCTTTGACACCACTAAAACATCCCCCTGCCAATGAGAAATCTACTTCAAAACCACCTCTGGGTTTTTTTTTCCTCTTGGGAAAAAGTTGAGAAAAATTAATAAAGACAAACCCCCCCCCCCCTTTACAATCCCCAAATCAAAATTTCTTTGCACAGACTCTCTCTCAGCCCACTGGTGCATCACAAGGACTTGTAATTATGAGTGTAGAAGCCTTTTGCTGCTGTAACTGTTTCTCTGTGGCCTGGGAGGAGATGGGTTGTGCTGGAAGCGAGAGAGATCTTGCTGGAGCATGAAAAGCAAAGCTATTTAGTTTAGGTAACATCTCTGGAGCTCTAGGGGTCAACAATGAGAACTCCAGGAAAATAGTTTTCAGGGCAGGCCAGTCTGGAGAAAATAGAGGAAAAAAAGAGCTGAGAAAATGCATTTATTAAATGTCCAATTTAGCCTCTCCCAGGCTGTCTGCTCCATTTCAGTCACCAAACAGGAACAGTGGGGAAGAAGGAGCAGTGGCACTGCTGCTGGAGTCACCGAGCAGAAAACAGAGAAAACAGAGCCAAGGGAATGTGATGGCAACTGTGGGTTTGAACTGCAAGAAGCTGCAAGGGCAAAGGATGAGGGCTGAAATCAGCAGGAGAATCCTGGTGGCAGCAAGGTCCTGGCTTGGCAAATTGATCCCAGCCCGGTGGTCACAGCCCCGAGGCTGCCAGAGCTCCAGGAGCGTTTGGATAAGGCTTTGGAGCACAGGGTGGGATTGTTGGGGTGTCAGGAGCTGGGCTGGGTGATCCCTGTGGGTCTTTTCCAGGGGGATATTCCATGATTCTCTGGTCTGTTCTGCTCCAGCCACTCACAGACCCATGGGCTCCCTCTCCCTCAGTCACACAAGAAACTTCCATTCACGATCTCTCCCTTGCAGGCAACATTGCTCTCTACAATAAGGCTCATAACTCTGCATTTCTGTGTTTTTGACAAGAAAAAGGGCGGGTTGGAGCTGTCCCTGTGTAAATCAGCTCATTAATGCTGTGTACAGAGGGCTGTGGTGCTGTGCAGGGAACACAGGCAAGGAACAAAGGCAGATGTACCTGAAATATCCCTCACTGTGGAATCACAGAGTGGTGGGGCTGGCTGAGATATCAAGGAGGATGACAGGGATGTGGTTGGTAGGGGTAGGAATGATCCTACAGCAAGAGGTGACCTTGACCCAGAAGATTTCTTCTTCTTCTTTGTTTTTTTTTCGTTCCACCTCCCAGCAGCACGGGGCAACCATTGTGTTTTTCAAAGGCAAGTTCCGGGCTCCAAAGAAAGGAATTGCTAAACGTTTATCACAACTTGCCTGGGGGGATGTGAAATACAAGAGGAAATCTCCCCCTCTCTGCCTCCCACTGCACCCTACCCTGAATTCGGCAGAAAAAAAAAAAAGTCATTTGAGTGATCTTAGCAGAATCAGAACAAGCATTTAGTGCTCTTTAAGGACCCATAAACCACTTCAGTAGTTTGCTGGTTTATATCTGACTATCTTCTACATTAGCCATTTAAATTAAAACATTTATAATTAATTGAACAAATCATTTCCTCTCCCCCCCTCCCCACCCCTTTGGGGATTGGAGCATGTAAGACTTCAGTAAATTTTGGTCTCCTAAGCCATTTTCTTGAGAGGGTTGGTTTTCCTGTGGGGTGGGAAGCAAGGGCAGGCACAGAGTGGTTTTAACTGGAAAATCAATTGATAAGAAAGACAAATTAATGCACATTTTTTTTTCAAAAAGGGAGATGAAAAAGGCACTGGGAGCCTGCCCGACAGCTGCCAAGGAATTCCATAGTGGAGCAGGGCCCTGGCAGGGTGGGTCAGCAGTGTCCAGAACCCAGGAGGGACATCACTGACCCAGGACACACCACTCAAGGAGTTCTCTGTGTGGGTGACACATGAGGTGACCGTGATGGGGCTCAGGAACCACCCCTGAGCATCCCAGGAATGGCCACTCTGGGCTGGGTGGCTGCAGGGGAGGGAGGCAGCTCTGGGGCTTCCGTGGTCTTCTCAGAAAATACAGTTTATTTTGATGCCCTGGAAATGCCTTTGTCAGCAGATCTATTCTTTCATTGTGAAAAAGCCTATTAGCTTCTGCTTTCTACTTCTGTGGGAATTTATTCCTCCATCAGATGTGCAATATAAAAGTGCTTCCCTCTCGGAGATTGATACCGTGAGTATGAAAAGCTCTGGGCCAGGCAGTCCCTTCCCTTAGGAGGGATGAGGGATGGCTTTGAGAGCAAAGCACTGAGCAGCTCCACAAGATAAAAATCTCAATTCCAAGGGCTGCTATGACATCCTGGTGACCTTGGGCTGTCCCCGAGGTACCTGTGCAGTGCAGGATGAGCTGGGCTTTTGGCAGGAGAGCAGAGCCCTGCCCTGTCCTGGGCTCCAGCAGTGACCCCTCAAAAGAGCCCTGAACTCCCCAAGGGGACACGTAATGGATGTGGGTATAAATATAAGTATAAATACTATGAGAAATAAAATCTAAATTTCAGCAGGAGAGCAGCAGGTGGGTGATGCTGGAACCTCACCCCACACTTGTCCCACACAGACCCCACATTCTGGAGCTGGGGAAGATTTAAGGCCCCATCCATGGCCTCTCAGAAGAAGAGTAGGGACAAATCTGGGTGTCACACACTCACCTACTTGGGGTTGGAGGGGAAGGGGACAGAGGAGAGGAGGCTGAGCCCAGCTCAGCTCTGAGCTCAGCCTGCACAGGGCTGATGTGGTGCTGTGACTTCAGCCCCAGCCAAGAGAAATCAGCCCCTTGTCTGAGCTCAGCCAGCTGATCTGAATCCGTTTGACAGATTCAGTCCCCCCATTTGCACCAATGTGTTCAACACCCCCTGAGGCACCCCCAGATCCCCCTGGACACGCTGGGACTGCTCCACTGTCACAGCAAAAAGAGCAGGAGGGGAAACTGCTCAGCTCGCTGAGAAATGTGCTCCACCAGCTGTGGGAGCCTCCCAGGGCACAGAATCCCAGCCTGAGAGCAGGAGGAGGGGGACACACCTTCCTCCAAAGGGCTCTGGTGTCCCCCCACAGCAGGCAGTGCTGGCACCACACCCCCACGCCGGGCTGGGGTCACCTCTGGGCAGTGCCAGGTACCCAAACGTGTTGGTGCCACACCGGTCCTGTCCCTTCCAGCCCTCTCCAACCAGAAGATGGTGCTGGTGTGGACATCAGTGCCTTCCTTCCCTCCCCAGTGGAGCTTCCACTCCTCCTGCACGCCCTCAGAGCTGCCCAGCTCAATCCCCACACTCTGGAGCACAGGCCTTGCAGAGCTCTGGCTCCCCACAGAGGAAACCAGAACCAAATTAAAATAATAAATAATAAATAAAAATAATAAATAATAATAATTGTCTTCCCAGGCCACTCCAGGCCCTCATTGCCATGGCAACTGCCTGCTGGCAGTGATGCTGCCTCGCTGATGGGAAGTGTTTTCTTGGGACAGATGTGAATTCCTCCAACACAGCCCCAGTGTGGAGTGTCACTGCTGGGGAAGGGCCAGCAGGCAGGGACAGGGTGACAGGGAGAGAGTGACAGGGACAGGGTGACAGGCAGAGAGTGACAGGGACAGGGTGACAAGATCCAGCCCTGCCTGCTCATCCATCTGTGCTGTGGAGGGCCACAACCACCAACAGCCTCAGCAGAGCACTCAGTGACAGCCCTGACACCCACAAGTGACACTTCCTGGCATGGAGGATTCTTTGAGGCCAAGTGACAGAATAAATTCTCACCAGCACAGAGCCATCACGTTGCTTTTAATTATCAGGAAAGGTCCCAAAGCATTGCAGGCTGTTTAACTTGGGCTGATGGATCTTGTTTGTCAGAATTCCTTGGTTTTTTTTTTTTTCTGTCCTGGAGGTTTTTTACTCCAAATAACCCTGCTGGGGATGCAAGCCCTGCAGGGACAGGGGAGTGGGCAGGGTGAGCCAACTCTGCACATCCCACCTGTGCTGCTGAGCCAGGACTTGGGATGGCTCTGGGGTGGGAAAAGTGACAAAAACATGAAGTGGGAACTTCTCCTGGCTTTGTTTGTGTGAAACACTGGGTTCATGTGAAAAAAAATAATAGTTATTTAAAATCTGAGACGCCCAGGCTGAGCGTGTTCCTCTGAACTGTGGTGCCCTGGAGAAAAGGGTCAGGTCACTGCTGCCTCCTGCTTTATCCACCCACAGTCATGTTTAATATGCTGCAGTTTACACCAGGCACTCTCGATTTATCACCACAACACCTTGCAGAGGGTTACCTGCCAGTTTCCTCCCTTAATCACTGCTGATGAAATGAGGTGACAGTCAGCCTCGAAGGAGGGGCACATATTTGTCAGGAGGGCTTTTGCTGCTGCTGTGGCTTGCTCTCCATTTGGCAGAAGTTTGGAGCTCGACTGAGACAAAGGAGATTTGGATGTGGAGGGGACAGGGGCAGGTTTCCAACCCTCCTCCTGCCCACAGCTCTGGCCAAGCCAGGAGAACAACTCCAGCCTCAGTCCCTTGAGCTGAAACAGTCATGCTCCATGGCAGGGCACTCTGTACCTGTAAGAAAGCCAGGCACATCTCAGAGTTGAGGCAAAAAAAAAAAAAAGATGATGTAGAGAAGCAAAGAGATCCCAAAAAATCACCTGCCCTGAGAAAACGTGGCTGCTGGAACATCTGCTCCTGTTGGGATGGAGCTCCTCCAAGGGGATGGGGAACCTGGCCCTTGGCAGGTGGGTCCTTGCCAGGGTTTTTGGGGCTCATTCCTCAGACAGTGTCACTGCTTTCGTTCCAGCAGGATGAGGAAGGCTCCTGCCCCAGCTCCCCTCTGTCCTGATGACCCCTGAGCCATGGACATCACCCCAAATCCCAGCCCCAGGATGGTTTTTTGCTCCCCACACAGAGCCAGCGAGGGCTGTGAGCTTCAGCCCACAGTTACCCCTTCCCCGTGGCAGAAGGTGGGTGCCTGACACCCAGACGACAGCCCTGCCTATAAATCATATTTTGCCCAGATTTAGAGGAGAAAGGAGCTATTATGAGAAATAGATCAGAAGTGACACAGCTCATTATTGCGAGGTGAGTCCAAGCTGCAGACAAGGGCAAAGTTAATAGAAAACGTATCCAATCCACAATGGTAACTTTAATTGTTAGCACTAATGAAGCCTATTTAGGATGGATTATGTATCTGGCACTTCAGATGCAGTCCTCAATTCATCTTCCCCGTCACATGTCTCATCACATCAGATCCAGAGGCAGAAGGAGAGCTTTTCCCCTTCCTCTGAAAAACTGGGGTTGAAAAACAAATTCTGTGCCAGCCATCAGCCCAGAGGCCCAGCTGGCCAGGGCAGGGACATGTGGGGATGCTCATGGGGTGACTCCCCCTCCCCAGCATGGCCAGGAGCTGCCATGGGACCAGGAGCTGCAGCATCGATGTCACAGCACCTTGCTCGAGGGCAGCCACCTCCCCAGCTGCCATTGTCACCTCCCCTCCTCTATTTCAGCTGCAGCAGCCCCGAGGTGGCTGCTCAGGGTCCTGGAGGTGGCAGGAGGCTGTGACTGTGCCCTGGACCAGCCCTTCATCCCCAGCCTCCTCCCAACCCGTTTTCCAGGCACACTTCTGGAATTAAGGACAAATTGTAATTACTTTTCTCGGTACCCAAACCTTTGGAGGAAAGGGCTGGTGATAGATTTCAGGCTTTATGGGAGCTGACAAAGAGCATTACTCACACTGCACGAGAGCTGGCACCTCGTCACACAGGGAGGTCTGTGGTGACCATCCCCGGGGCACCAACACACACCAGGAGTTTTTTTTTCCCTTAATATGGGAATTAAGCACGTTGTCTTGTTGAGTTCCCTGGGCCGTGCAGAGCGCTGAGCCCAGCCTTGGCACATCTCCCCTCTTTGCCAAACTCTTGTTTGAAAGGTCACTGCAGCCCAAATATTGGAGAGAGGTGGAGTGCAGAACAGGAGGGCACCAGGGCTGTGCTGCTGAATTTCTGTGGGCACAGAACTGCAGAACAGGAGGGCACCAGGGCTGTGGTACTGAAATTCCCGTGGGCACAAGGTCCTGCTTGGGTTCAGCCAATCCAACCCAGCCCAAGGAGCTGCTGCTCCTGGGTCAGGCATTTCCCCAGCGAGTCTCGGGAATCAGCAGCGAGATTCTCCAGGATGAGGACAACGGAAAACTTGTTCAAAGGGTGAGGGCAGCCTCTCCAGCTGCTGTTTCCACCCGTGTCCGAGTCCCTCCAGCTCCTATTTAGTCTGGATTTAACTCGATGCAGTCGATCCTGACCATGAGTGTGTCAGGAATTAATCCCTGCTGCAGCCTCCCCCGAGCAGGGAGCATCACTCACCCCCTCAAATGGGATCATTCTCCCTTTTGTCCCCATTTTCCCTCCTCAGCAGTGCTGCACAAATGGGCAGCAAGTGCCTTCTCAGTGCACTCAGGATTTTCTGCAAGGCAAAGCAGAGGAATTAATTGTGGCAACGATGACTCCACTGTTCAGGTGGGTTCCACAGGACATGTCCTGCCTGGAGTAGTGGCAGCTGGCACCAGGAAATGGGGGCTGGCAGCCCCCAGGGACCCCCACATCACTCCCCTTCCAGTTTGAGCATGGAGAGGGTGCACTGAACCTCCCATGTTGTGTCCTCCAGCTTTCCTCACCCTGAAAACTTAAATCAAGTGACTGATGGGAGCCACTCAAAGTCTGAGATGGATGGATCTCATCTTCCACCCATGGTATCCATCACACCACTGGATTTTGTGTCTGTGCCCCTTTAAATAAGGCTCCTTGCTTTGCACTGGGGAGGGAAAAAAAAAGAAAAAAAATCGATTAAAAAGAAAAGGAGGTGAGGGGGGAAAAAAAGGATAATTATGTCCCACAAAAATTAAGGGAAAGAAAAATGATGTAAAAAAAAAATCTCCCATATAAAGGGTATTTTATAATAGACCTTTAAAGCTTTCCATCAAGTGAAACCAACACATTTACTCGAAGTGTTAAAGAGGAACCTTCAATCAATCAGAGAACTTCATTTTTACTCTGTAATGAATTCAATTGACCTTTGTGTTGCAAAGATACAGCGGCTGAGGCAGGGGGGGAGGCTCTGAGACATCCCCTGGTCCCCGCAGCTGTGTGGCTGCCAGGGCCAGCCCGGTCCCCTCGGGGCTGCAGGAGAAGCCCTGGGAGCTGCAGCCCTGCTCTGGGGCTCTGGAATTTAGGGACACTGTGGATGTGGCACTTGGGGAAGGTGACATCACTGGGAACTCGCTGGGAGGGCGACACTGCTGCACAAAATCCTGAGATGAAACCTCTGCTCTCAAAGCAATTAGCAGCAGCTAATGGGAGCTGGGAAATCTCCTCTCCCTTCCCACTGACTGGAATCCCACCTTGTCCCCACAAGTTGCACATGGAAGAGCAGTCACTTGCTAACCCATCGTGATACTCTGCCTTTTAGCTTTTTTATTTTTCAAAATCTCTGCTGCTTAGTGTGTAACTCTGAAACTTCATATTAGGTGTTGGTTAAGTTCTCTTCACAGGGGAGTTATGCAAAATAATTCCTTTCTAGCTGGAGAATCAAGGACAACTGGTACCCAAAAAGCAGAAACAACAGTGAGAGAAAGGGGAAAGCCAGGGGGGCTGAGACTCCATAGCCTGGGGCTGTGGGTGGATAACTGACCCCAGTGTGCAAATGAACCAAAATTTATAAAAGTGTAAAAACTCATTGTTGTTTTGTGTGTTAGCTTTTTGATCGTTGATAGATTTTTTTTTACACTTTTTCACACTTTTTCTTGTAAACAATAAGTGTTTTGCATTCCTCTTTAGAGAAAGACAAAATTGATGAACTAGTGATGGGACCTATAGGGTCAGGAAGTCTTAACTCTCACTGTCTAATCTATGGTCATTGCTGCAATTCTATAAATAAACATGTAACGTAAATAAAGAGCTTCTTTTCCTACATGAATCTTCGGAGTGAGGAGTGTGAGTCTCTTTCTTTTTCTCTCTCTGTCTAACGGCAACAACTCGTGGCCAGGATTCATCTTGGATTTGATTTGGGTGCAGCCCTGGCCGGGCTCTTACACTGCCCAAGGTGGATCCTTTCAATAAATACCGATTTTATCCCTTTTGCTCTGTCTGGTCTCTGTTCCAGGTCAGCCTTTCCAGCCAACAGTTCAAATCAGAGTTTGTGACTGGAGATTCCCCACCCACGAAGGTTTTGGATGCACTGGAAGGTCACAGGGACGTGGAGCCAGAGGGATTTTGGGACGTGGCTTTAGGGGTGGGAGGACCTGTGAGGTTTTTGGGGGCACAGGTCCCATCTCTCCTGCACCAGCAGAGTGTGAGAACAGCCCTGCCCTAGGGGAGTGCCCAGTTTTCCATGCCAGCTCCCTGAATCCCCCAGTGGCTCTGAACAATCCCAGCCCCACCACCAATCCCACTGGTCCCAGTGCCAGGGTGGTTCTGGGAGGTGCAGCAGCCCCAACCACCCAAACTCTGCTGCTCCAGGGGTGAGCTGCAGCCCCCAGCCTTTGCTCTCATCTCCTGGATAAGTACTGATAAAAGAGTGGCTAAAAATACAGAAAAAGCATTTATTTCAGAGGGAAGAATCCCTTGAATTGCACCCCGGCTAATTAACATTTATCCAAAGTGCACTCATCACAAACATACATTAACCTTTGAGGCATCTATAAGAGCAATTGGAAAATATATAATGAGAGCAGAGAGAACCCAGAGCACGAGACCTCCCCTCTGAAAATGCCACCCTGGCCTCCTCTTGGCAGCGTTTTCAAGCAGTTTCCCCTCAATTCTTGTTTTTTCAGTGCTCCCAAAGCGGGTCCTTGACAGCCCTGAGCTGCCCCTCCCTGCTCACAGCCGGGGGATTCTCCCAGCCTCGCTTCCACCAGGGACCAGGGATCAGTTCCTGTGCTAAGCCCAGAGAAAAATGAAGGATTTTGTCCAAGATTTAAATTAAACCAGCAATCAATATTGCTGCTGAAAGCAGAGAAGAGCAGTCATGGCGCTGAGATGTCCTTAATGATTCCAGTCAAAGTCATTAGCAAAGTTACTTCCCTGGCTTTTATTTTATTTTATTTTTTTAATTGGGAATGGTGAGAGAGCCCCAGCACCCTCAAGAAAAGACAGAAAAATATAAAAGGCACCTGGGGAGCAGTGGAGCTGGAGAGAGAAGGTGTGGAGTTGGTTTCCATGTGCCAGCTGGGCTGGGAGGAGGAAAGGAAAACTCCAGAAAAAAAAAAAAAATTCTGCATTTCTTGACCCCACTCACCCCATGTGGGGAGGAAATGGGTGAGTGGCCGTTGCCTGTTCTCATTGAACATGAAATTAATGAGGGTCAACCCTCACTCCTCAGCCTCCTCTTAGATTTATTTTATATATTTTATGTATATATTTTATAGATATTTTAACACGTAAGTAAATGTAAATAATATATAAAACATTGTATCTTTGTATATTATATATTTCCACGTAATACAAAATAACATGTAAACTAGAAATATAAATATATAAATAGACATATACAGATATGAATATAATAATGTAATTATAAATGGTATATATTTACATATTATATTTATACGATGTAGTTATTGAATAATACTGTAATTTCATGCCATTAATTATTATTTAATTTAAATATTTATTAATACAGTTATTTAATAATACTCTTATGGACAATATATCTATTTAGTAATATATTTATATATAACACATTTTATATTATATATTTTATACCTATATTTCGATATAGATAGATATATAGAGTATATATAGAGAGATCTTTTATCTTACAGTATTTAGTCTTTATATATAGTAAATACATATATTTATACTCACACCCCTTACATGTCCCCTTGGGGGAACAATGTAGTTATTTAACAATAATAATAATAATAATAATAATAATAATAATAATAATGTAATTTAACACCATTAATTATGATTTAATTTAAATATTTATTAATACAGTTTTAAATAATATACTTATGTACAATATATCTCCTTAATAATATATTTATATATAACACATCTTGTATTATGTATTTTATACCCCTATTTCTATATAGATATTAGAGTATTTAGATTTTTTATCTCATTGTTTAGTATTTATACACAGTAAATATGTGTATTCAGGGACGGATTCAGGGAAGGATTCAGGGAAGGATTCAGGGATGGATTCAGGGATGGATTCAGGGAAGGATTCAGGGATGGATTCAGGGAAGGATCCAGGGAAGGATTCAGGGAAGGATTCAGGGACGGATTCAGGGATGGATTCAGGGATGGATTCAGGGATGGATTCAGGGAAGGATCCAGGGAAGGATTCAGGGAAGGATTCAGGGATGGATTCAGGGATGGATTCAGGGATGGATTCAGGGAAGGATTCAGGGACGGATTCAGGGAAGGATTCAGGGATGGATTCAGGGATGGATTCAGGGATGGATTCAGGGAAGGATTCAGGGACGGATTCAGGGAAGGATTCAGTGAAGGATTCCCTGCAGATCCAGCACCCAACCCAGTGCCTCGGTTTGCTCAGTTTGATTCCATGGGGATGCAATTCCTCAAAATCCACCCTGATCCAACAAAACCCATTGGATTGGAAGTGGGAAGGAGCTGGGTTGTGGCTGAGCATGAGAATTCCCAGAGAAAAATCCGGGAGCAGCTCCAGTTCCCGGGAGCTGGGTGGGAGCCTGCACGTCTGCAGCAATCACTGTTAATTCCAGCGGGAAGATTTAGATGTTCTAATTACTCCTGTGAGTACCAGGGGTGCTGCTGATGAGGGAGGCAGGCACATGCACATCCACACAACACTCGGAGCCAATTAGGGAAGAAAAACAGCAGCAAGGAGCCTGCAGGCTCACAAAGATCCATAACGAGGAAAAAAGAGGTCTAAGCTGTAAGGTGTGGCTGTAGAGCAGCGGCTGTGGGCAAGCTGGGAGAGTTTTGATGGTCAGTGCCCAGAGCTGTGATGGTTCTGATGGTCAGTGCCCAGAGCTGTGATGGTTCTGATGGTCAGTGCTCAGAGTTCTGATGGTCAGTGCTCAGAGCTGTGATGGTCAGTGCCCAGAATTGTGATGGTTCTGATGGTCAGTGCTCAGAGCTGTGATGGTCAGTGCCCAGAATTGTGATGGTTCTGATGCCCAGAGTTCTGCTGGGCACAAAGCAAAGCCCAATACAGTCCAGGGGAGGATTGAAACCATCAGAAGGGATAAAACTTAATTTTCTGCTGATAGCAACGAGGTACCCAACAGCACCATGCTCTGGGGACTCCACCCAGCCAGGAGCAGCAGCCAGGACCTGGAGCTGCTGAGCAGTGAAATCCTGAAATCTCCAATCTCTGCCCTCTCAGTGCCTGCTCTGAGTCCCTGGTACCAAAACCCTCCAAAGACACCTCAGCCCATTGTCACCAGCCTGTATCCCCTGGTACAGGGTGTCCCTGACCCCCAGGGCCTGGGATTCCCATTCCCATTTCCAGAATGGGATCCCTGTGGCAAATCCAGGGCTTCAGCTCCTCTCAGCTGCTCAAACAGACACTGGATCCTCTGGCTCTGGCAACTCTGCACAGCCCCAAGAGCTCAGCAGGCAGCACAGGGAGGGGGCGGAACCACACAAAAATGAAACTCCACACCAACTTAGGGCCCAGACAGCTCCATTCCAAACCCTCTTGGTGGGATTTTGTGTTGTTCTCCGTCCCTCTTTTCCCAAGAGCTTTCCCCACACTTTTCCTGGATGTTCCACAGCCAATGCCTCTCTGCCCACCAAGCCTGTGAGCACAGCAGAGAAATTTCCCCCTGCAGCCTCATTTCATGCCCCTGGTTAGAGCTCTGAGCTGGAAATCAGCTGGGAAGTGGCTGGAAAGGCCGATTCCATCACACCCTTCTGCCCTGAGCAGTCTGAAACTCACAGATGGGCTCCATAGGATACAGGTGCCTCTTTCTGTCCTCTCCTTCAGCCTCTATTGGCAGCCACCCCCTGCAGGGACATGGAATAAAGAACTTAAGGCTACAAAACCAAAGAGGGCTTCAATCCTGGCTGGAAGTGTGGGAATTACCCAGGAAATCCAGCAGCAGAGGTGCTGTGAGCAGGGAGAGGCTGCATGGAGACCCATCAGTGATGGGAAGGGGGTTCTGGCTGGCCAAAAAGTGCAGGCCAGGCAGCAGAATTTTTAAACAGCCCTGGAGATGCAGTGCTATTATCAATGTTATCACCGATGTTATTTATTGCAGCAAGTGGCATGAATATGACCACACTTATGAATACATAAAGCTGCAGCGTTTTTACTAAACCAGCTACAAAACCCTGAGTTGCTATTAATGCTGACATGAATATATTAATAATACATTAGCACCCTTTTGTTTTGTGGCTTCCACTTCCCTGAAATAGTTTTTTCCTCTAACTCTTGATCCTGCTTGTTCAATACTTTGGCAAGGAGTGGATCTAATCAGTAATCACAGAGTCACAAAATCATTGAAGCTGGAAAAGTCCTCCAAGAGCACTGAGCTGACTGATCCCCACCCTGTCCCCAGCCCAGGGGACTGTCATTCCTTGTCCAGTCATTCCTTGGACACCCCCAGGGATGGGCTCTCCAAACCTCCCTGGGCAGTTCCAGGGCCTCACCACCCTTTCCATGGGGAAATTCCTGCTGATGTCCAACCTGAGCCTCCCCTGGTGCAATTTAAGGCCGTTCCTTCTCCTCCTGTCCCTGTTCCCTGGCAGCAGAGCCTGACCCCTGCCTGGCTGGCCCCTCCTGTCAGGGAGTTGTGGACAGGACCCGTTTTTGTTGGATGCCAAACAAGAATGTGGAACAGCTTCAGAGCTGGGAGAAGAACTGGCTGATGGGGTCAAATCCTGATGCTCAGAGAGGAGCTTTTCAACAGATCCATCAAAAAGGGCACATTTCAGAGGGTTACCCCAAAACAGAGGCTGTGGGTGCTGCACTGAGGGGGCTTCCACCACTTCACCCCCCCTCTTGCAACCCCTGGGGTCTGGGTCTGCCCTGGGCATGGCACCCAAAGCCACGTGGGCCACTCCAGCACAGCAGCCTGGCACGCAGGATCTGTGAGCAGAGCCTCAGCAATCCTGGCAGAGGGTAAGTGACGTTCTGCTGGGCTTTCTCCCAAATCACACTCATCCCTCAAATCCTACCCTGTGTTGGCAGCAAAGCTGCAGAACCAGGCAGGCACAGCTCCGTGGGCTTGTGCAAGGGGAGGGCAGCATGACAGAAGAAATGAGGCAGGGCTGGGCTCCCAGGGAATCTCAACATTCCTGTGCAGCCAAAGTCGGGCGTGATTGAGCTGGGAGTTACCTGAGGATGAACTGAATCCTTTGAGGAGCACGAGCCATCCATCCTGGACATCAGGAAGGATTTCTTCATGGAAAGGGCTGGCAGGCACTGCAAGGAGCTGCTCAGGGAGGTTTGGAGTCCCCATCCTTGGAGGTGTCCAGGGAAGGACTGGATGTGGCACTCGGTGCTCTGGGCTGGGTGAGGACAAGCTGGGGGTGGCAATGCCAAGGGTGGACTCAATAATCTTGGAGGTTTTTTCCAACCCCAGTGATTCTATGGCAGAGCAGGCAGGTGACATCACCTGCCCTCCAGTCCCTGCTGTGCTCCTCTGAGATGGTCACCAAACCCTCCTTACACCAGCTGCAGTCTGCAAGGCCACCAAGAAACTCCCTGTGCAGTTTAGTCTTCACCCAAGGAGGAAGAAATCTGCTGCACTGGCTCAGTCCCACTGGATTTAACACTGAGAAGCAGAATTGCCACAGTCCCACACGTAGAAAGAGTCTGTGAGGGCTGAGGATGCTCCAGCCCCTGGAGCCAGGTGAAGGTACAGAAATCTCAGCTTTGGTTTTTCAGTGATGTTCCCTTGTGTGGATGAATGCTGGGAAGCACAGCCTGGAGGATTTCACAAGCAGAAGACAAACACAAAGATCAGGATTTCCTTTGTCAGTGATATCCTCAATTTCTGATTTGTTTGGGAGGGCTTGCAGTGGGTAAGGGCTGCTGGCCATGGAAGTTACAGTACAGAAAGGGAGATGTCAGCGAGAGAAAAGGACTTTGTAGTGCAGGAAGTGGCCTGTTTGAAATGCTGATTTAGCTTGTGCCTCAGAGTAATACAGGGAACCTCCTGCTCCCCTCTTCTCTTTAGAAGACTGCTTCTTGAAACAGATAAATACATAATGGAGAAACTCCTCATTTCCTCTGTGGTCAGGGGAAATATTTGCATTCACAGAGATAAGAGTTTGATGTTCTGGAGAAATGCAGACGACTGCTGCCCAGAAAGTCCTGTCAGCTTCCACTAACAAAAGTATCACTGCTTTCATCTTGTTCCAGAGAGTTCTCCCACTAAACCTCGATGCAGAGAGATTTGATGATCTTCAGCCTCCTGCCCTGGTGGGAGGGATGGATGGATGGATGGATGGATGATGGATGGATGGATGGATGGATGGATGGATGATGGATGATGGATGGATGATGGATGGATGGATGGATGATGGATGGATGGATGGATGGATGGATGGATGGATGGATGGATGGATGGATGGATGATGGATGATGGATGATGGATGATGGATGGATGGATGATAGATGGATGGATGGATGGATGGATGGATGGATGGATGATGGATGGATGATGGATGATGGAGGGATGGATGATGGATGGATGGATGGATGGATGGATGGATGGATGGATGGATAGATGATGGAGGGATGGAGGGATTGGGGGTGGCAGCACTACCCTGCCCACCCCAGCCCTCAGCCCTGCTGCTTGTGCTGCCAGAATCCCAAATCCAGGCTGAGTTTTTCCCAACCCCAATTCCAACATTGCTCTGGGTGCTTTATGAGGTGAAACTCACAATTTAACCACTCCAGAACTCAGGAGTTGGACTTGGGTGATCCCTGTGGGTCCCATGTGCAGATGTTGCTTCTTGAAATTTGTGTAGGGATACAAAACCCAGGGCTGGATCTGCTGAGAGGGACAGACAGACTCCACTGCCCAGGGCAGGCTGGACACAGGACTGCCCCTCCACCTCCAGCATCAGCTCCTCAGAGCAACCTGCTCCTCCATTTTCCTCTGCCAAGAAAATAGCACCTATTTAGGAAGGCCTTTAAAGTTACCTGGCAGCAAACTCAAACCAAGAAGAAAGCGAAATCCTCAGATCTTAAATATAAATGATCAAAAACCTTCCTAAAAAAAAAAAAAATCTGAAAAATTAAAGAAAAAAAAAATCGAAAAGTACACAGCTGACTTTTAACCTCGATGCTCTAAAGTCCACGAAGGAACCTCTGTTGCTATTGATTTCCATGGAAAATGCTCTGATATGCTCCAGATGGGTGGCAGGATGAAACACGAGGATCCAGGCGGGGATCGTGACCCCGCAGCCTCCCACGTTCCACCCACGCCCCGCCAGCGCCAGCGGAGTGGGAGCTGCTTTCAAATTCATTTTGGTCTCAAACAAGGCTGGACACAGGGTGCTCCTTCCCCTGGTTTCTTTGAATCCAAGGGGTTTTTTTGCATCTGGAGCTGGGGATGGGCAGAGGAGGAGCTGTGGCTGCTGCAGCCGTGGAGATCCCTGGGCTCTGGCTGCTGGAGCTGGCTGAGTGTAGATATTGCAAGTTCCCAAAAAAACCCTCACTTATCTGGCTGGGGAGGAAATGCTGCCTTAAATGCTGTGTATTCAAACAGCAAACACTTGTCTGAGCCTCTGAAGGGTTCTGCACACAACACAGCCTCATTTTTAATTCGGGGCTTTTTCTTTCCTTGCATTAAAAACATCCCCTATCAATATTCTTTTAGGATTTTCTTTCCTCAGTGCAGATACACATTTTCCTCTTTCTTTCTCTCCTCTGGCTATGCTGTTTCCAAGGCTTGGAGCTTTGGGCTGTGTTTTCACAAAGAGTTTAGAGGAGGAAAAGAATTCCAGTGCTGTAAAACCGTCAGGGTTAAAACCCCAATTTCCTTCCCAGCTCTATCACTGGATAAGAGGAAAATTCAGTCATTAGTGACTTGCAAAAGTTTATGGTGAGAATGGCTAGAGCTGAGAGGGGATTGAAGCCTGGATCTCCAGTGAAACCCACTTTCACTCCCTTCCTTTGGTTCCAGACACTGGGAATGACTTGTACTCCTTCACTGAGTGAGCAGGGAATAAGGACTGACCCTCCTTTGCTTGACTAAATTAAAGATAATACCTGAAAATGTCAAAACTTGCATCAAAATGAATGGGACTTAGATGCCAAAATAGCTTTGTGTATGTGGCCCTTTAGGTCTTTATCTTGATTCAATATTCTTGGGAAGTCAGTGTGGAGTGAAGGATGGGTTTTCATCTCGGATTTTGCTGACTAAAAGTCATGGGCTGTAGGTAAATCTCACCTGGCAATATCTTACCCGTCAGAGCCCTTTCAAAACCCTGGCTAGCACAAGCATCCATCAGGGCTGACACATTAATTCAAACCGTCTTATTTTCACATCATTTAGGGCCTCTCTTCCCACTTTTGTTTTGCAATTGGAAATATTTTCGAGGCATAACACAACCACCATCCTCACACTGCTGCCTGCAACCACAGGGCCCGCAGGGACTGTTTGCATTCCAGTCAGAATTCACCATTTGAAGGGGCTTAGATTTAATCCCGCCCAAATGTGCATTTTGCTTAGGAGAAAAGGAAAAACGGCTGAGACAAATAGAGCCTGGGTGATGCTGAGGGTGGTGAGGGTTTCTCTGCACCTCATCCCATCTGCAGGGGACAAAGGTCAGTCACAGGGAGCTCTGGGCACAACCTCAGCTGCCAGGGTGGGGTTGATGCATCCACTGAGCAGAGATGACAGCGTGTGTTCAGACACCAGATCATCCCAGTGCAGAGGGGACTGGGGAGAGGCAGGATCTGCTTGGCACTGGGAGGAGATTTGCTCTGGAGGCTCATGAGACCTACGGGAAAATCAGTGGCCAAGTGACAAGCCCCAAACATCCTGGGTGGTCCTGATGGGTTTGTGTAGGGTTTTTTTTTTTTTTTTTTGTGGGTTTGGGTCCATCAAGGTTTGTGTGGGTGACAGGGGAATTTCTGACCCTCCAGTGGGAGCAGAGAGGATGCCAAGGCTCAGGGCAGGGGGTGAGCAGAGTGGGACAGGCTGGTGAATTCATGAATCCCAGTTTGGGCTGGAAGGGACCTTAAGGTCATTCCAAGCCCTTTCCATGGGCAAGGTCAGCTGCTGCTTCCAGGCAGAGACAATTTCCTGGCTGTCCCTGCCAGGCTGTGCCCACGGGGACTGGCACTGCTTCCCCAAAATCGCAGACCAGGAGCACCACAAACCTCAGCACAGGGGGGCAAACATTGCCTCTGGGTCACTCACCCTCTTCTCTTCAGGTTTAACTCAGTTTTCCTCATTTTCAGCCAGATTTGGAACACCTAAAAACCAAATTGCCTTTGAGGATCCCCCCTTTCCAAGCTGCAGGTAGAGAGACACAAAATAGGTCCCAGATGGAAAATCAGGGACTGGCCATGTGAAAAGCTGGGGAGAAGACCTGGGGCTCCAAGAGTTATGGGCTGAAGTTTTTTCATTCTCTTCTTGCTGCAATTTGGGAAAGTCCTGCTCTGGAGCTGCTACATCGCCCCAGAACAGAGGGAGAGACTGACAGCAGCACGGGCTCCCCAGCCAAAGAGTCTGATCCAGCTGGTTTATGACAGGCAGAAAAGTCAAATTGCTGAAAATGAAATCTGGAAGTTAAAAAACGGGGACATATCCAATGAAAAATGAAGCATTTATTTTCCTAACATCGATTTTTTCATCAGTTTAAAAAATGTTCATTTTGAACACTTTCTTTTTCCCATCAGTAAAAAGAAATAAAATCACAGTATATAATAAACATTTCCCTGCTAAAAAAGTTGATTTTGATGCAGCTCCATAGTTCATTTGTTCAGCAGTAACTGCTCCGCTGGATATTTGGATGAACATTTAGGGATGAAATTTAAGGAAAAATAGTTTGCTGAGATTTTTCTTCTCCTGGGTCATATCCAGTCTGTGTTTAGGGAAGGAGCAGCACCAATTTGCCTTAACAGAAAGTCAGAATTCCCCTTCCAACCAGCCCAACCAGCTGGATCTGCTCATCCCCTGGGATCAGACACGACCCAGAGCTGCCCTGGTCACACCAGCCACAAACGACCTCCTGGCCAAAACGTCTCAGCTCTGCTCTAATTACAAAATTAACTTAAACAAGCATAAAATGAAGTCTATGGAGCTGAACTGTTGGACAAACAGGAGGTGGAATTAAGTCCCAGGCAATGCATTGGGGGGAATATTGGGATTGTTCAGCCTGGAGAAGGCTCAGGGTGATCTCATTGTGGCCTTCCAGGACCCAAAGGAGCTGCAGGTGAGATGGAGTGTGACTTATTTACGAGGGATGGAGTGACAGGACGAGGGGGAATGGCTTCAAACTGGAAAAGTGGAGATTTGAGTGGGATATTGGGAAGAAACTCTTCCCTGGGAGGGTGCCCAGAGCAGCTGTGGCTGCCCCTGGGTCCCTGGCAGTGTCCAAGGCCGGGCTGGACACTGGGGCTTGGAGCAGCCTGGGACAGTGGAAGTGTCCCTGCCCATGGCAGGGGTGGCACTGGAGGAGCTTTAAGGTCCCTCCCAACCCAAACCAGTCCAGGATTCTCTGGAGATGAGTTACCCTGTGCCCACACACATCCAGTGTAGGGAAATTCCCTGGATGTGACTCAGTTTCTCCTTGGCCATGAACCAACCTGAGCCACTTCCCAAGGGCTGAAGGCAGTGGAGAAGCCAGAGCAGGAGGTCCCCCAAGGCTGGGGAAGTGGCTCCTGTGGCCCCTGTCCTGTCCCACTCCCATCCCTGCTCCAGGAAGGGCCCACGTGTGGCTCCTGACAAACACAGCCCTGCAAACAGACACTTGATTAAGGGTTCTTTGCTCCTACATTGAAATTGAATACAAAGCCTTTTTTTTTTTTTTTTTGGTCCTAAGAAGCAGAAAGGAGCTCTTGGATCCACTCCCTTTCTCATCCCTTTATGTGATCAATCATGGCAGCATTATTCTGCCCTCAAACGCTTCCAATGAGAGGGGATATCAAAGTGGGGTTTCTTGGGTGAGCTTTAAAATGTCTTGTGGTTTCTCAGCCCATTTTCTTCTCTTTGTGTGGTGCATCTCTCTCCCTCCTCTTCTTTTCTTCACTCCAGGAAGGCTGAGATTTCTTTTTAAGCCAAGAAAAAGTGTTGTGTTTTTTTTTTTTTCTTCATTCTGCTGCTACTTCTTCAGTGATTCCTCCTTCCTCTCCCAGGCCTCTGAAGCAGCAGAAAAGGTGAAATTTTGGAGAGTTTCAGGCGTCATGGGGTCCTTCCCATGGGCTGTGGATGGCAGTGGGTTGAAGGAAGGGCTGACACAGACCAAGGTGAGCAACTCCTTCCAGCAGAGGGGCATCCATGGGCAGGAATTGGGAAAATCAGCTGGGAGACATTGGCAGGAGTTCCCTGGCTCTGTGCTGGTGGCAGAAGGGCTGGAGCTCCCAGGTGAACCCACACAAACACATCTCTCCTCAATCCTCAATGTCTCCAGAGAAGAGACCCCTCGTGCTCCCTGGGCAGCCTTTCCTGACACCTTTCTGACACTTCCTTCCTTGTCTGACACCCTCATGGAAGGGAGCTCTCCCTCAGTTCCTCCTGCTCCTCCAGCAGCCCTGTCACACCCTGTCACCAGCACAGCAGGGCTGTGACCTCCAGCAGCTCCTCCAAAGCAATCAAGCACCAGTTTCTGAGCCCAACATCACAAGCATCTCACCCTCGGTAACCCCAGCAGCAAATCCAGGTTCAGGGCAGAGTCTCCAGTCAGGATGATTTATTTTGGCAGTGATTAAATGATCTTAACAATTTTCCAGACAGCCGTCATAGATCCAAGTGTGTTTATGATGAGGACCAGGAAGAAAAAGCAATTTGTTTAGTTTGTTTTTGTCAGGATGGGCCCAGACGTCCCAGAGTTGTTTAGAGAAGAAAAGTCAGCTCCAAAAAGCCAGAGCTGCTTGATTACAGCAGGCACCACGAGTGGGCTTCCTCCAGCACAGCAAAAGACTTTCAAAGGGCATAAATCAAAACCTGCAGCAGCGTGAAATTCGACCAAAGCAAGTCAAATGAGGTGTCCAAAGCCCTGGGCATGAGGGACTTTCTTTAATAGCTTTGGTGACCTTTAGGGGTGGGCAACCTCTCATGAAATGAGAATTTCTCTGTTTGCATGGCTTCTCTGTAGGTAAGCTGCATGTGTAAGCTGGTAGAAAGGGAATGAGGGAATGGTGGGAATGGGAATCAAGCTTTGAATGAGAACAGCCAGGAGAGTTGGAGTGCCCTGAGCACACATCAGCTGGAAGAGCTCATGGCCTTAAACCACCCTGCAGGTCCTGTGCCACCTTGGGAAGTCAGAGTGAGGGATTGAAGGAGGAAGAGGATGGCAGCAGAGTTGAAGTCCTTGGAACACCCCATTCCAAAGGTGCCAAGATCCAGCTCTGCTCCTGCTCACAGCTCCCTGGGAGTTGATTCTACACCATCACCAAAGCCTCAGGGCTCTGCTTTTCCCAGCCTGGCGCTGTCACATCACACACACCACACGCACCACGTGCAAAAGCAGCTTTGGTGTCCCATCCCCAGGAACAAAGCCCTGTTGAACAAACCTTCACATCCCACAGAAGCTCGGCTTTACTGGAGCGCTCCCAGCCAGCTCCGGGAGTGCAAAAGCACTTTGCAAATCCACACCTCATCTTCTATTCCATTTAAATGATCTACCATCTTTAGCAGGGCTGAGCCTCTCCAGAGCCTGTATCCAAGGCAACGAGAGCTACCAGGGAAAAAATGGATCCAAGAAGTTATTAAAATCACAATATCCTTTCCGAGCAAGGTAGAGATAATGAGCGTGTTCCGCCGGCTCCGGCACCACGGGCTGGCTCCCAGCTCCTGCTGGGTGCAGCTCCTGGCTGCTGACCAAACTCCAGCTTGGGGGAGGCATTTGAGGTCCTAAAGTCACTGAGCAGCGGGTTCACACTTCCAAACCTCTGCCCGAACCCAGACAGCCCCAGGATTTATTCACTGCCTGAGGAATCACTCTCCAGCGTGGGACAGCAGTGTTTCGAAGCAGTAAGAAGGGGCCTGGATTCCAAATTTATGGATATTTGGGGAGTTTTAAGATGCCAGGGAATCAGTAGGTTGCAAAGAGGAAAATGAAATACCACCCTTGTGGCACCCAGGTCAGTGAGCCATAGATGAGGCTGGGACCCCAGGATGGCTCCTGGGTCCATTCCTTGGCATGGACTTCCCTTCTCCACACTGCGAGGATGTGATGAGCCCAGCCCCCGATTGTCCTGATATTCCTGATCCCAGAAACGCCCCAGACTGTGGAGAGGCGAGGATCCCCGGCTGGCAGTGTCTGTGTGCTGTGTCCCAGCTCCGGGGCTGTGCTGCAGGATGGAATCACCTCCGTGTGCGCTGCCAGGCGCGTTTATAAATCCCGGGATTAGCGGAATGTGTTGGAACAGGGCAGCACCTCCCGGAGCCAGGCTGAGACAGCGAGCGCTGTGTAATTTGTTTTCATGTCTCAGGACCCTGGAGCCTCTGATTCCATCCCAGAAACTCCCGTGGGAGCTGAAGACAAGCTCCCACTGGTTTTACAATGAAGGGCAGCTTTGCCTTGCAAGCTCAAAGTCAAAATCTGGGATTATCTTTCCTCCTCACCTCTCCAGAGCGACGCGCGACGTTAAAGATTTGATTTGCAAAGAGATTGTGCAAACATTTCCCTTTATCCATCCCTCTGTTTGAGCTCAGAGATTTTAAAGCAAAATGCTGATCTCTCCTGGGATTTATACTGAAACCAACAGAGTCGGCTGAGCGTCAGCTCCATAAACTGCATCCATATTTGTTAAAAAAAAAGGGAGTGGATTCTCCTCAAAATAAGCCCAGGAGCAGCCAGAGTAGAGGTGAGCACTGGAAGGGCTGTCAGTGCCTCCAGAAAACCCACAGCAAGCCTTAGTGCTGAATTCCCAAGAATAAAGAGATCTTTGTGGATGCTGAATTTTGCCACAAATATTTACAGACTCACAGTGAGCAGGCTCCAAACAGACCCAGGTAATTAATAGGCAATTAATGCCGGGTATTAATGTGCAGGCTGACACCTAAACCACTTCCCTGGGTAAAACTGTGGCAGCTCCACATAAGCCATCCCCCACATCTGCATTTCCTGACTCCACCATGGGCACCAGAGCAATTTGTACCAGCACCACTGCATCTGCACACAGTCTGTCTTGTATAATTACAGCAGCAAAACAACTGGAGCACTTTATGATATTCCTCAGCTTGCAAAATTCTACCAGGATTGCTTTTAAAATGATGATCAACCAGAATTCACAGCCTCAATCACTGAATCGTTAATTCAGTGTTTTTTAGTGTATTTTTCAAATGAAATGTTCAGCAAAGAGTGTTTATTCATCCTTCATTGCTTTCTAGCTGTAAAAATAATCAAATTAAATTCCACTCTCAAATTCAAACAAGACTTTAGAGGCAGAGACAGTCAAAACAAGCGTACGAGAACAGCACAAATGTTCACGGCATTTGCCCACCCATTTCTGATCAAAACTCCAGGCTTTGATCATTGGGTTAGTTTAGCAAATCCTACTGGAATAATAGGAGCAAAACCGCCTCATTAGAAAAGTTTGGACCTTTTTCCTTTTTTTTTCCCTCACTCCAAAATCAATATTTTGGTGGCAGTGCTTGTCAGACAATGTGTCAGCAGCTTCCCTGTCAGCACCAGCACCACCTCTGTTTCTCTGAAGAGATGAATACACCAATGCCCCAAAGGCCCAAACCTATATTTGTTTGTCTTCCTTTCATCCTCCCCGAGCTGAAATATTTATGAGGTTTCTCTAAACTGCAGGCCTGGAGCATTTATATCTGCTGGGTTAAACACCCACACACCCGCTCAGAGCTGGGCTTTGGGCTTTGCTGTCCCACCAGCCTCTCTGCCTGCTCTGGAATGTCCCTGTGCTTCCCCATTCTGCTTCCTGTGCTCCTTTCCTGGTGTCCAGCATCCAGGGACAGGCTCTGCTCTGCTCTGGCACAAGGAGCATCTCCCCAGCACCACCCTGGGGTGCCCTGGCTGTGTCCCGGGCAGGTGGGTGCAGTGGCAGGGGGTAAAGCTGGCAAAGGCAGCAAAGCTCCTGCCATTGAGGGAATGCTCCAGGAAGTTTCTTACCCTCTTGCCTCAAGCCTGACTTGATGCAGAGTTTACTGGAAAGTGAAAAAAGAGGAGCAAAGTGAGGGGACAAGTCCCTCCAATGCCCCCAGTTTGTCACTGCCCGGGGGAGCAGCGCCTGCAGCCCAAGTTTTGGGGAGGGGATGGGCAGTTTTAGGGTGCTCAGCCGTGTGTCAGTGATTGAAGCAATTTCCTCTGCCCTCAGACAGCGACAAGGCCTGCAAGGAACCAGGAGGGATCTCCTCTGCAAGGGGCAGGAGGGAGATTTTCCCGTTCTTTTGCCTTTTCTTTAAGGGATGCAAATAAGGGAAGCAGCAGCAATCAGGCTGCCGGCCCCAGGACAGCTTCTCTGGAGCTTATTCTCCTCACCGTGGGGGTTTGATGAAGGCAAACTTGCCCAACTGGCTGCAGCACATGCGGGAAGAGCCCGTTTCCAAGGAAACTGGGATCTTTTGCATGTCCAGCATGTGGCCAGAGAAGGAGAAGGGTTGTGAAGACAGAGGCAGCCTTCCTCCATGGCTGCTGCTGCCTTCCTTCCCTTCTCCTTCCCAGGCAGGCACGGAGCATTCCCAGTTTCCCTGCAGTGTTGGGGTGCTGGTTTTAATTTGGAGAAGTAGGAGATGGACAAAGTTCATCTCTGCATCACCTGTAAATTTTAGGGACCAGAGCATCCCCGAAAAAAGCAACCTGCAGCTGTAAGGAGGCTGAAAGTCCAGGCAGGACCAGGTTGCTCCAAAACCCCAAGGTTTTGCCACCTCTCCAGCAGCAAAATCCTCCCTGAGACCCTGTGCAGTGAGGTGTTTGCAGGGGCACAGGTTGTTTTTAGTTTTTAGGGGCAGATGCTGCCAGAAATAAGGGGCTTTGCCCACAGAAGGGTCACAGATGTGATCCAAGCTCTCTCCTGCTGGGAAGCTCCTGGCTCCTGTGCATCTGCAGCTCCACGTTTGCAGACACTGTCTGTGTCTATAATTAATTAATGTTTGCACAGAGCTTTTAAGATAAAGTGGCACGTAAGTACCAACTATCATTATTATTAGGCCCATCGTGATTCAAAGCCATCAAAAGGCAGGAAATTGGGGGTTTAAGAGCCTGGCAGCCTGGTCACACCAGAGCTGCTGCAACTCATGGCTTTGTGCTCAGGGTTTTACTCAGCAGAGTGAGTTAAGTCACAAACGTCAGCTGGAGATTTGCAGACTGAGCCCGGAATTTACTGACTTTTGTGTCTTGAGGAGAGAAATCTCTGATGAAAGGGACCTTCATCAGGGAGTCAGGAAATAAAAATCTCCTTAATGCATTAATCCAAGGGACCTTCAAGGCCACTTCCCAGGCAGGTGCACCCCGGGCTGGGTGGCAGCAGTGCCTGCCCTGCTCAGGTGAGGGTTAGGGTTAGGGTTAGGGTTAGGGTTAGGGTTAGGGTTAGGGTTAGGGTTAGGGTTAGGGTTTGGGTTAGGGTTAGGGTTAGGGTTAGGGTTTGAGTTTGGGCTAGGGTTAGGGTTAGGGTTAGGGTTAGGGCTAGGGTTAGGGTTAGGGTTAGGGTTAGGGTTAGGGTTAGGGTTAGGGCTAGGGTTAGGGTTAGGGTTAGGGTTAGGGCTAGGGTTAGGGTTAGGGTTAGGGTTAGGGTTAGGGTTAGGGTTAGGGTTAGGGTTTGAGTTTGGGCTAGGGTTAGGGTTAGGGTTAGGGTTAGGGCTAGGGCTAGGGTTAGGGTTAGGGCTAGGGTTAGGGCTAGGGTTAGGGCTAGGGTTAGGGTCAGGGTTAGGGTTAGGGTTAGGGTTTGGGTTAGGGTTAGGGTTAGGGTTAGGGTTAGGGTTAGGGTTAGGGCTAGGGTTAGGGTCAGGGTTAGGGTTAGGGTTAGGGTTAGGGTTAGGGTTAGGGTTAGGGTTAGGGTTAGGGCTAGGGCTAGGGTTAGGGTTTGAGTTAGGGTTAGGGTTAGGGTTAGGGTTAGGGTTTGAGTTAGGTTTAGGGTTAGGGTTAGGGTTAGGGTTAGGGTTAGAGTTAGGGCTAGGGTTAGGGTTAGGGTTAGGGTTAGGGTTAGGGTTAGGGTTAGGGCTAGGGTTAGGGTTAGGGTTAGGGTTAGGGTTAGGGTTAGGGTTAGGGTTAGGGTTAGGGTTAGGGCTAGGGCTAGGGTTAGGGTTAGGGTTAGGGTTAGGGCTAGGGTTAGGGTTAGGGTTAGGGTTAGGGTTAGGGCTAGGGTTAGGGTTATGGTTAGGGTTAGGTTCAGGGTTAGGGCTAGGGTTAGGGTTAGGGTTAGGGTTAGGGTTAGGGTTAGGTTCAGGGTTAGGGCTAGGGTTAGTGTTAGGGTCAGGGTTAGGGTTAGGGACAGGGACCTGTCACCTCCTCCATGGGCTGCCACTGAGGATTTGTCCCCTCCGTGTTCCCATTATCAGCACTGAAAATCGACTACAAAAGTGCTAATTTCAGCTGTATTCATTTTAAATGTCAGCCTCTAAGAATTGGGGAGGACTAATTAGGAAGGAGGAATGGGAACGGCGATGTTGAGAACTTTAATTTCACTCAGTGCAGCCAACCCTGAAGGGAATCCAGAGCTCGTAATTAGCGACACGCCTTTAATTGACTCCAAATTTGAGTCACTAACCCTGACAAAGGCTTGCTTATGCCAGGCCCAGTTGTCCTGGGGCCAGATGCTAACTGGGGGCTCCAGTGGGTGATGAACAAACCATCTCACTGGTTTCACTGGGGTGCAAGGGGGCCTGGGGACTGAGATCCCACCAGAAAAGGGATCAACAAAGGGGTGTCAGAAATTGCACTTAACTGCCCTTGCACTCAGTCTATCCGAGTTCTGTGCCAAGAAAGGAGAGAAGGAAAGGAGAGAGGGAGAGGGACACAGAGAAGGGAGGGGTGAGAGGGCAGAGGCTGCTGCATCCTTCCCCGAAGCCAAGGCTGGCACGCAGGTGCTGTGATCTCTGCCAAGTCCCCACCTGGTGCCTCACCTGCTGCTCTCCACCTGGTCACCAGCAGAAAGAGAATAATTTATTCCTTTTGCTTCCAGGACTGCTTTTATCCTGTTTCAAACCTTTTAATTTTGTGCAGGATGCTGGATCAGCACAGGTTTGGGAACATCTCCCCTCCCTGTCTACAAATCCTCAAACAGACACAACCAAGTCCTGCCAACAGCCCCTGCAGTCCCTTCCTCCATCTGTCCCACAACTCCCCTGGTCCAGAAACCCTGTTCTGTCTCTCCAGTACCAGCATCCATGTGGGATCACAAATGCCCCAAAGGTTTGGACAAGGTGAGGAACCTTCCCATGCCCTCCCATCCTGTAGGATCCTGGAGGACCCAGCTGAGCAACTGGTGGTTCTCATAATCCAGCTGGTGATTCTGGGCACACACCAGTGGGCAGTGGGACTGAGAAGGGAAAGTCAGGTGCTGGGGCTCCCTCCCTGTCTCAGGTTTTCCTTTCACCAAACGCATTTTAGAAGGTGATCCAGAAAGTTCTTGGATTTCTGGAGGCTGTGGGACTCTGTGACACTGAGCTCCTTAGGGCTCCAGAGCCCTTGTGGAGCCCTGTGATCTCAAAAGCAGCCAGAGCCCTTCACCCCAGCTGTGCATCCCAAGAGCTTTGCTGGATTATTCCCAAAGCCCGTGTTCCTCTTCAGAACATTCCCAGGAATGGAGGGATCAGTTTCTGAAGTGTCCACTCGTTAAATGCCTTCCCTGTTAAAAACATCACTCTGACTGGTTTGGACCATTTGAATTTCCCTGCTCATTATTTTAACATCCCTGTGACACATTTTAACCCCTCTGTGACTGGGTTCTCCCAGTACAGGTGCCTGCTGGGCCCTGGAAAAGCTCCACAGAGCCCAGCCAGGGCTGGGGGTCTGCAGTGGGGTCTCCCCTCACCCTCAGGGTGAGGCTGAAGGCTGAATCCTGCCTTCACACCCACCCATCCCACCTTTCACCTGCCATGGTCAGCATGTGGTTTCGGCAGCTGCCTGTGAAAACTCTTCTGAAATATCAATGCTATGATTTTATCTCCCTGCAGAACTGACAGGCATATTTCAAAGTGCTGTATTATCAATTATAAGCCTAACAGAGCATGTTCTCCCATCTGATTGTTGGAAAGATCACTTGTCAAGGGCTGGTAAAGACCACAGCTGTCTCCTTGCTGCAGACAGCCCCGTGCAAAGCTCTGGTGGTACAATGCTTTTTTCTCTTTTGCTTCCTTTCTTCCTTTTTTCCCCCCCCTCTCCGCTATAATAGGGGAGAACTGAATAAGGTGATTTCTATAGTGCCTTTATCCCAACAGCGTTTCTCCCAGCAAAGCCTCAGATCCTGGCAGAGATCTTTGGCAGTGCCAATGTTAATCCAACACTGCTGTGGGCGTGGGATGACTCTGAGGGGAAGAGCTGAGACAGCCCCGTGGGCAGGACCCTCCTTTTCCTCCCAAAAGAGGGGCTTTGCTGTTTTCACAGCACTCTCCTACACAAGAGGCCATACCCAGAGCCCTCCAGTTCCTTCTGGGAGCGCTGGAGCCCCATCCCTGTTTTGCTGTCACTGTTTTATCACAGGTTTATCTGTTAGCCATGTCAAGGTTACAACTGGACACTTGATGCCCTGCTAAAATCCCGTAGTGATCTTGACACCCCACATTGTTTATTGAGATAAACAATCTCGTCCCCATAAATGATACAGGGCAGTGGTAACCTGTGGCCTGATGTCAGCTTGTTGGCCCTCAGGATATTTCACATTAATCACAATAGCAGACATACCCCCTGCAGTTGTACCACCCAATCCTAGGACTCCAAAATCTGCTCGAGTAAGAGGCCACGATGAAAGCCAAAAAGTGAAATGATAGTCACATTTTGCACCTCCTGCAGCGCCCAGGGCTCATCCCTGGAACATCAACTCTCTCTCCCAGCCCTGAGATGATCCTCTCATAGCACAGCCCGTGGGTCTCCCTCAGAGATGAGGAGTGACAACATTTCCCACCATGTTTTGTGCTCTGGTGCATCACCATCCATGAGGACACGATGCCAATTAGAGCTACTTACAGGCAGGGCGATGCCAATTATAACCACTTACAAACAGGACGGGGGGATTTCTAATTATTAAAAAGCTTTAGCGCCTTAAAAAGCTACAACAAGAGAGTGAGAAAGAAAAGACTTAATCAGTTTTGCTTTGGAGTTGCCTCAAATTTGTAATTCAATCAAACCTCCCATAGCAGGAAGGATGTCTTTCTGATATTCACAGGAGCTTTCCAGGGGCTATAATCTCTGAGAGATTTATTCATACTTTCTGCATTAGCTTAAGACTGTGTTGGAAGAAACATCTCTCCCTCCCTCCCATCAGCAGAGCTCGAGAGAAGCCATTAATATTAAAACAATTCAATTACTGTGACTTGGGGAGAACACGGGGCCTGGGGAAGGGCTGCCCGTGCCAGGCCAGCCCCCTCCTCTGTCCCCATTCCCCTGCTCCTTGTTCTCAAAAAGTTTCCTGAAAAATGGAACAGAGCTCCTGAAGACTGAGAGCTCCTCTCCTCACACACAGCTCGGGGGGTGGCACTGCTGTTTGTGAGCCCTGAGATCCTGGGGACACCCCAGGTGACACCGAGGCTTCCCAGCACTGGTTTGGGCTCCAGGATTCCCAGCCCGTGCTCTTCCTCCTGCTGCATCAACCCCAAACTAAGTCAATAATCCCAAAATCCCAGACAGGTTTGGATTGGAAGAGACCTTAAAGCTCATCCCTGGGCAGGGACACCTTTCACTGTCCCAGGTGATCCCAGCCCTGTCCAGCCTGGGACAGGCAGCACCCCAGCATTCCAGAAGTGTCTGCACAGGGCTTTGATGTGCTTAAAAAAGCCAGTCCTGACTTTTTCTGTTTCCAAACCCCCTCATGCATCCCCCGGGGAGGATGGGTCCAGCCCCGTGGCCATCAGCAGCACCTGGCAGGAAGCAGCTGGACTGAGGCTGGGATGAGGAGGAGGAGGAGGAGAAGACTTAGGGGGGAGAAGGATAGGGAGTACTTTACACTTCAAAAGGCACATCATCTCCTTGCTTCACAAGATCACAAGGAAGAAGGAATAGCAAGGCTAGAGGATAGATTAACCTTCCTTCTCCCTGCTGCTTCCTTGTTCTATCCAATCCATCCTTCATGCACCAGCTAATTAAACATGAAACAAGGAGAGGGGGTGCTGAGCCTCATCAGCTCAGCTCTACGTGCAGCACTGCTGCTCCTTCAGCCTTGCAGCAGGGAATGCTCTGGAGCAGAAGGTGCTGCAGGGGAGCCACAGCATGGGGAGGCCCAGAGGGGACACCCCTGCCTGGGACACACCTGGGACACCCCTGCCTGGGACACACCTGGGACATCCTTACTGGGACACACTTGGGACACCCCTGCCTGGGATACCTCTGCATCTTCACCCTCACAGGCAGCCCTGCCCATCCCTAACCACTCTGCTGTGCCTTTCTGTCACAGACTCACAGAATCCCGGGATGGTTCAGGTTGAGAAGGTCCTCAAAGATTTTCCAGTTTCAACCCCTGCCATGGGCAGGGACATTTTCCACTGTCCCAGGTTTCTCCAAGCCCCATCCAATCTGGCCTTGGACGCTTCCAAGGATCCAGGGGCAGCCACAGTTTCTGGGAATTCTATGCCAGCCCCTCCCCATCCTCACAGGGAACAATTCCTTCCCAATATCCCATCTAACCCTGCCCTCCTTCACTGAAGGCCATCCCCCTTGTCACCTTTCAGGACCCCGAGCTGACAATCCCTCCCGTTGTTGCTGTGATTTCTGACTGTGAGAACAGCGCCTCGGCAATCGAATTAAACCCCACTGCTCCTGATTTACAGCAGTACAAGAGATGGATGCTGAGCTGCCCCTGGAGAAGAGGATTCTCACGACCTGAGCTGGTCCCAGCGGGGTCTCTGCTGCACGACACGTTTGTTCTCAGCGAGATAAACCCGACACACGACCCTGCATGGCCAAGGGGAGAAGCCTTTACAGAGGGAGGGCAGCTCAGACACGACCCCTCTGCAGTCAGGGGATGTCCACCAGCGCTGATTTTGGTAATGAGTTCACTGCTGAGGGCTGAGACCCTGCAAGCTCATTGGAAACGGAGCCTCGAGCTGAGCACAGCTCCCAGCTCTGCCCGTGGAGGAGCAGCACAAAATCCAACTGATGGCAGAGAAGAGGGATCGGATTTTGCAGTGGGAAGGAGTCAGACACCCAGCTGTCACACTCATCTGCACATCTCTATCCATAAATCCAGAGCGGTGACATCTACAGCCCTCGCTATCAACATCCACATATGAAAACGCGAGAGGACTTGCAGAGGGAAATAACATCGCACTGATGAGATTGTTTTATCTCCCTCCCCGGCTCTCAGGGGCAGCAGCCTGAGAGCTGGAGATGTGCAGAGCAACTGCCAGCAGAGGGGAGGAAGGTACCAACACGGGAGCCTCTCTTTTCCCTGAGGATGCTGTTATTTTTCCAGCTTGCCAGTTCCAGTGAGTGCCTGCTGCATGTGTGTGCATATGCCAGCACTCTGCCCGGGAGAAAATGTGCTCTGGAATCATCCAGCAGAGGCACAAACCCGTCCTACCCACACAGCCAGGCTGAGGCTGCCCCAAACACGGCCTGGGATGGGCACAGGTGAGAAGAGGAGCTGGGAACCTGCTCCCTGCCATGGGCATCGGTGCCTTGCTGCCATCAGGACACACTTCTCACCCTCCCCTGGCATTCTGTGTGCCAGAGGGGTGGGAAAAGGGGAGACTCCTTCATCCATGCAGGCAACAGCAGCTCCAGGCATGGGGAAGGGCCAGGACCCATTTACTGCCAGGTGCCACACACTTTGTGACTGTGAGTTTCTATTTTTAACTGAATGATGGGGCCATTCTGTTCCCTTCTCACCAGGGGAGTTATTACAGCAAATTCCCAACTCCCACCCCTGGGATGAGGTGGCCAGGGAGGCTCTTGGGGCTCCCTGCAGCCCACAAGGGCTGACCTCCCCCCTCACTTTGTGACTCAGAAAAGGAGAATAAAGAGAATTTGCAAAGTGGGGTGAGACCTTCAGGAGAGTGACAGGTTTCTTTTGAACACGTGTGGAGCACAGTGTGCTCTTACTTATCAGGGAACACAACTGGCTGCTCCCCCCATCAATGCTTTGTTTGTGGTCAGCTCTGCAGAAAGGAGCTGCCTCTGCCACTCCAGATTTGGTTGCTTGTAAGAAAAGCAGGAAGTTTGTTTTTTTTTCCATTACTGCCACCCAGCCCATTTTCTCCAGTTCCAAGCCTTAAACATGCCTCACCTCAAAAATATCCTTGCAAGGAGTTTCCAGCTTTTGTCTGCATCACCAGAACAATCAGATTTAGACTTTTTTTTTTTTTTTCTGTGCTAAAAACGTATTTACCTTGTTATAATCCTGAGTGGGGCATTCTGAGGACTATCTAGATCTGAGCACTACATAAATCAAGTCAGACCACACGTCTGAGGCCGAGCCTGGTTGTGCCCAGGGCAGCAGGGCTGGCAGCTGATCAAGGGGTGGAAATGCCCTTTCAGGTCTGCTCTCACCTGGCTGTGGCAGCCTGGCTCAGCAGCTCCTCAGAGAGGGCTCTTTATTCCCAACACAGAGGTTTGGGTACTGCAAGGCAGCACAATGACCTCGGAAAAGACAACAGGAATGATTTGACTGGAATGGAATCAGGGGACTGAGCTGCATTAACAACAGGAAATTGCTCAGAGAAAGAGCTTGCAATAACAGGCAGTTCTGCTGTCCCATGGCAACTGGGGATTAAGTGTGCGTGTAGATAGGGGATAAACATGCAGATCTGATCTGAAAAGCAGAAATTTACCTAAAAACAGTTCCACTGCCTTCAATCCTCCCTTATCTGCACTGTTTTTCGCAGCCACCTGCTCTTATCTCCAAGGGGCTTGCTGATTCCACACGGGAAGGATTCACTAAGGAGGAAGGGCAGCTCCAGATTACCCAGCATCTTCTTTCTGCCCCAGAGGTGCAGCACATCTGGAAAGGAGTGCTGGCACCCTCTGGGAGATGCTCAGGCTCCCAAAAGAGCTTCCTTAGGAGCAAAGCATTTTGTACTTTCCCAGCAAGTTCAAGCTCTCTCTCTGACCTTGTCTCCCAGAGGACTGGAGCATATCCCAAACCACAGAAAATAAACCCCACAATTGCACCCAATGATCCCCTGAAGAAGAGAAGCCCTGGATGAACCACAGGCCCAGCTGTACTCCTGAAAAATGACACAAAGTGGCTGCTGTCAGCCTCGAACATCTGCAAGGCCTCCTGAGTTCACAAAGTCCTCTCCCTCTTCACATTAAAACTTTGCCTTGAAAAGCCTGATATTGTTCTGAGGCTGATCTTGACCTTCATGGGCCTTGAAGGTAAATGCCTCCTGCTTGGTTCTGGCTGTACAATGCAATTTCTCAGCCTGTTCTAATGAAATTCACCCCAAGCAGAGAGGCAGCATGAGGCTCCCCATCCTCAGCCAGGTCCTGTGCAGGGGCTGTGAATGAAATTCAGCTTTTTCTTCACTTCACGGGTCAATTCCAGCTCTTTCAGGCCTGGATGGGAAATCTTTTTTTTTAAACAATTGCCTGCCTAATTAGACAACTCTGGGATCATCCTGTGCTCTCAGGGCAGCAAAGTTTCCTGCAGCAGCTAACAAAGAGTTCACTTTGCTTTTTCCACGCCTCTGGTGGCTAAAGCCTCCCTGGACAAGAAATAACCCAAAATTATGGGCAGAGAGCTCTTGCTTCTGAAAGTCCTGGCTCCTGAGAGCTCTCCACTCCTTACTGTCACATTGCTTCAGTCTTTGGTGAGGTTTCCTCTCCTTTTCCAAGTTCCCAAGGCTGTGACCAGCTAATAGCTTGAAAAGGTATTCCCCACTTTTTAAACTTCTCTTGAGGTGGGGATTTTTCAAAAACCATCTCTGCTCTACATTTGGAGATGTAACTTGCCCCTTGCTGTCCTGTGATGTCCTGAAATGTCCAAGCATTGGTTCTGGGCTGGAAGGAAATAATTAATAAGATAATTGGCATGTTTGGGGGTGCTCCCAGAAGCACACCAGGTGTGTCTGCAGTGGCCACCCTTCCCTGCCCTTGCACCTGTGGCTGGTCACAATGAGGGACCTCATGAAAGCAGACAGGTTGGGAGGGACCAGCAGGGAAAAAAACCAGGCTGGGCTGAGCAAGAACAGCCCCCAAATTCTGCAGCCTCGTGCTGAGGAATGATACCTGAGTGAGTGCCATGGCAGCCACGTCTCCATTTCACTCTGTGCATCTCCATCCAGCCCAATTCGCTTGGACAGCGTGGGGAGATGAGCAATTAGAGCCCTAATCAATAACATCCACAGCCCTCCCTGCTTCGAGCTCCTTGATTGGCATCCCAGCATCAGGGGAAGGTCAGGCCAGGGCTGTGAGAGCAAAAGGGAGAAGAATTCCCAGTGCAAAGTGCAAACAAATCCCAGAGCAGGAGGTTCTGCTTCAACCCAGGTTTTGTTCGACACCAGCAGAGAGGGAACAGGTGGGAGCAGACACAGGTTGGGTGCTCCTGGGCAGGATAAACCCAACCCACAGCTGGCCAGATGTGCTCTGTGCAAATGCCCTGCCCCCCATGGATCCCCACAAACCCCATTTTGTGGCTTTCTCTGGGGATGTTTCCAAGCCCCACGGACTAAACAGCACCTCCTGCCTTGGGGCTGCAGCCTTGGCCCTGTGGAAGCCCAGGGTGTTTGAGGAAGCAGCTGCAGCCACGTGTGGCCCCATCAGAGCTTCCCCCAGGGCCAGGCACCCCCTGACACCTCCAGGATGAAGGATCACATCACATCCTCTCCAACATTCCCCTGGTCAAGCAGCATCCAGGCTCCTTTCCTCAGCTGCTGAAATTGGGAAAGGGTCCAGGCAGGACTGGGCCATTCCCAGAGCTGCTTTCCTCTCCCCAGTCACTGCCACCAGAAAGCCAACTGGAGAATTCCCAGCCACATCCAAATACCTCTCCCACATCCAAATGCCCCTCTGCTCCTCCCAGCCCCAGGTAATCCTGATGAATTTTCTGAAATAGTCCATATGAAACTGAAAACAAGCCTGGAAGGTTTTGTCTCTGAGGTAATTTACTAAATAGTCCATAAATGTCTAATTTAACAGGAGCCATCCTACCTTGAAATCACTACCTGGAGAGTTCAGGAGCATATTTCCTTTTTGTGATGGAAAGGATAGAAAAAGAAATTCAGCAACTCCCTAAAACTGATGACTTTGTTTAAATTCCTTCCAGAATTGTGGTTTGATACCAAGAGACCCAGGCCTGCTACCAGGACATCTTTTTTTCCAGGAAGATGACAATTTAATTGAGCCAGCATTCTCCATGCAGAAAAAAAAAAAAAGGGCACGGGGATATCTGAACTGACACGAGGAGTATTTCTGTAAAACACTCACATGCTTAATCCTGAGTGTGTGCTCAGCCCTGCTCCTGCTCCACGTGTCAGGAATGCAATGCCAGCCTGCAAACTCAAGTGCAGTTTAACAGATGAGCCTGCAGACCTCAAACGAGCAGCAGGTCAGACCCCATCCCTCACAAACTGCCTGAAAGTGAGGCCAGCTCGTCCCAGATGAGGATCCATCCTAAGATTTCCTACTGAAGCATTAAATTGGAGCTGTACCCTCAGCCACCCCTGAGCCCCTGCTCCTCCCAGCAGCAGGGTGGTGGTGTCACTCTCACCAGAGATCTCCTGCTTTGCCCTTTCCCTCCACTTCAAACGTCCCATCCCAAGGACCAAAGGGGACATGAAGCAAAGCTCTGTTATCCCTGCCCTTCTCCCTGGCTGTGCTGGAACCTGGAGGCAGCGCTGAGGCCGTGTCAGCCTTCACAGATGTGTCACTCTTGTCACTGCAGGCTCCACCTGGGACAGAAATAGGCAGAAATTAGTGGCAGAGAGGAAAAAAAAATGTCTTAATATATCCACTTGCAAAAGGGAGGCAGCTCCAGAGGGTCTGTGAGACAGAGAAGCAGCAGCAGCCTCTGGGTAAAATCAAATTTTGCACAGCCAAGAGCCTCCATGGGTTGGAAGAGGAGGAGCTGGGGCTGAATGTGGCTGCACAAAACCCCTCAGGATGGGGTGATGGGGTCATTCCCTCTGGTGCTGGCAGCAGCAGGAGGAGGTTTGGTGTTGCTGGGCTGAACACAGGGGTGAGAAAGCCCAGGGCACCGTGATGCTGAGTGTGGGGTGTGAGGATCCTGACACAAAGTGCTGGTTCCTTCACCCAGGCTGCAAACAGAGCCTGAGGCAATCAGGGGGGGTTTAAACAGAATATGGGAACACCACAAGGTCAATCCGTGTCCTGTCATGGTCACACAGTGAGGTGTTGGCAGCATGGGAAAAGAACAAATTCATAAAATCGTCATAGAATCATAAAATCCCAGAAAGGTTTGGGTTGAAGGGATATAAAATCCCAGAAAGGTTTGGGTTGAAGGGATGTAAAATCCCAGAAGGGTTTGGGTTGAAGGGATGTAAAATTCCAGAAAGGTTTGTGTTGAAAGGATGTAAAATCCCAGAAGGGTTTGGGTTGAAGGGATGTAAAATCCCAGACAGGTTTGGGTTGAAGGGATGTAAAATTCCAGAAAGGTTTGTGTTGAAAGGATGTAAAATCCCAGACAGGTTTGGGTTGAAGGGATGTTAAAGCTCATCCCATCCCACCCCTCTGCCATGGACAGGGACACCTTCCTTGGACCATCCAGCCTGGGCTTGGTCTCTGGTTTTCCCAAATCCCTAAAGCACAATCCCAGCTAAACTGGCACCACCAACCCTGCCTGTCCCCACCTCTTCCCCTCCTGCAACACTTCCCTTTGCAAGAGGAGAGATTATTGATCGTTGAGCTTGTTGTACAGGCTGGCATGATTTATTTAAGCATTTGCCAATAAACACCAGGATGGGAGGCTGTTTTTCCAGCATTCCCACAGTGGAGCACTAGAGGAAACAATAACCAGCCCCGTGATTGTTACTGTGGGACTTCTCCTGCCAATTACACTGAGTTACAAGTTTCAGTTATGGGATATAAAATAATTAACTTCATAAGGTCCAAGAAGAATTGCTTGCTCTCTATGAAGGATCTTCTTCCTCTGTTTCTTTATGCCAACACAATGTATAATGACTGGAGTTGAAAAAAAAAAACCACTCTGCAGGCTCCACAGAACTCAGTATTTCATCACTTGTGCTGCTCACCACGATTTTCATAACAAAAACAGGCTGTCAGGGTCATAAACCCCAGGTGAACATTCCCTTCCTGCCCACATTGCCGTGGCAGGAACGGGACTTTCAGCCAGAAGAGCACTGCATGAAAACAAAGTGCATTTAGCAACAGCTCGGGGAGGTTTGTCATATAAGTTTGAGCTTAATGAAAATAAAAATCAAATTAAGGATCTTGTAAAGCCTTCCTTGGGATTTTTCAAGTGATGAGTTTTAATTAAAAGTAAGGAAGGGAAAAGGAAAGCGTTGCATGGACTAAGAGGAATAACCCAGAACTGCATTCAGGACAGTGTGAGCAGAGAGTGGGAGGAAAAGGGAAGAGCAGTGAGCCCTGCTGGGGAAGGATTTTCCTCAGGGATGGTTTCACCTGGTCAGAGCAGGCTGAGGGATCTCTGAGGGCTGGAGGAGCCTCCTCTGGTTTAACTGGGATGGGAAGGGGGTGAGGGCTGGGACACAACAAATGGATCCCAGGGTTCTGGTGCTGTGGATTATTGATTTATGTAAAATCAGGGAATCCTGGAGTGGTTTGGGTTGGAAGGGACCTTAAAGCTCATCTCATTCCACCCGTGCCATGGGCAGGGACACCTTCCACGATCCCAGGGTGCTCCAAGCCTCGTCCAGCCTGGGATCCAGGGATCCAGGGGCAGCCACAGCTTCTCTGGGAATTCTATCCCAGCCCCTCCCCACTCTCACAAGGAGGAATTTCTCCTAACCTAAACTTCCCCTGTCTCAGTTTGACTCAGATTCACATACATTTATTGACTACTTTCAGCCCTAATAAATATCTGAGATGTGTAGCTGAAGGTTCAGATTACATTTTGGATCCAAACTAGGTCACATTTGCTTCCCAAGCCAAAAATAAGCTCTTATTCCAAAGCCACAGGATAAACAGAAGCCTTTCCATCATCATGGAGCATTCTTCAGCCTGATGTTCCTTTCAGAGCACAGACCCTCTCATGCATAAATGCCATGGTAGGACAAGGATTCAGGAGTGGCGGGTTAATGTAATAATGTTTTGCAAAATGAGAAAAATAATCAAATAAGCCCTCAAATGGAAATGCTGGCATTCACTCCCAACAGTGCAGTGTCAAAAAAGGAGATTATAATTACCTCTAAGGCTCACAACAGCAAATGCAGTTTCCCACAGGAGTTTTACCTCCATAAATTAAAAAATATCCTAATTTACAGGTATTGGCTCTATTAAGCCCTATGGAAATCCTGCACACTGTAAAGCCCATAATCCCCCCTCAGACCCCGCAGCACTGGGGGGTGTCCCCAGCTGAGGAAAAGCTCTGTACCCAAGTGCAAACCCCTCACTTGCAGCCCAGGATGTGCTGAGCAGGAGGGGCAGCATTCATTCTGTGGCTGAGAACCCTGAGCTGCAGGATCTCAAAGCACATTTCAGCTTTTCCAGAACACAGGGTGATAATCCCTCCTGCAACACCCACAGTCCTGACTAAACATGAGAGGAAAACCCCAGTTTCCAGGGATGAGGCCTGGGCTCAGCTCAGGGGCTGGTTTTGCTCCTGAATGAGACTCAAAGTCATTTTTTGGGTTACTTCATTCCCGTTGTGCCACCCAAGGTGAAGGATCCCACCCTGCCCCTTCATCCCCAGGGTATTTTCTGGCAGCTCTACATAACCAGGCATGGGGATGGACTCAGGAATCTCATGGGATTGCTGCTCCTCTGCTTTGGCTCTGAGAAAAGGATGATGGGCTCAGAATCTTCTCAGACAACACCAGAGACCAGTTTTGGTATTGAGACTTCCCAGAAACTCCTCACCTTCTGCAGCTGCCCCCAAATTGGCAATTTCCTTTTAAAAACACCAGTTCTATCATTTGCCTTTGAGATCAGAATTAAAGATGTGGAATTAAATAAAACCCACAGCAAAACAGAAACATCTCCCTGTTCCTTGCTCTTTGTTGACCCTTTTGACCTGCAGACTCCCTGACTTCAGGAGGATTTTGCAGGTAATTGTGTGGCTTCTCTCCTTTGCCTCAGCCCCAACCACAGCCTCAGCACTAATAAATGTATTTACAAGTGGTTTTTTGCTCACTCCATTGAATCACCGTGCCCAGGGTGTGTTTCCAGGTCCTGACTTCCCCCTGGGATTTTGGGAAGGGGCTGGCTGCTGGCTGTGGTCTCTTATTTAACCACCCAACCTTACCCTGCTCTTTCATTTGCAAACCCACAAAGGCGTGTGAAGAGTTTGAGTCATCTCTGAGTCAGCTCCTCTCAGCACACCAAACCCGAGGCCAGCAGCTGGAGAAAGGGAATTATTCTGGATGATGGAGAATAAACCATCCTGGCACGAGGCTCCAGGCACGGTAAGTCCTTGCAGAGGTGACTTCATTTAAAGGGAGAGTGAATCCTCCATCAGCACTGGGAACACGGAGAGAGGGGAAATGATGGATTTTTCATCACTACAGACCCCGAGGAGGAGCCAGCATCCCTCAGCCTCCCCCTCTGGATGGTGTCAGGCAGCTGATGGAGCAGCAGGACCTGATGGGATCCCTCCTGTGCTGCTGAGGCAGAAAACATCACAGACATCTCAGAAACAGAGAATGGTCTGGGCTGGGAGGGACCTTAAAGATGGTCCCGTTCCAAACCCCCACCACGGGGGGCTGATTTGATCTTAATATGATCAGAAAGGTTGTGAGAGCAGGGTGCTCAGGGGAAGGGTGAAATGGTGGGATAAAACGATTTTGGGATGAAAACCTCTCAGGGCTGGCTACAGGTGGGAGGATTGATGGAACAGAAGGGTCTCTTGTAACTGGGAACCAGTGCTGGAGAGGCACTGGAGCCAAGAGCCCAGCACAGGCCTCGTTCCTGGCATTGATTTTCCATGGAAAGCATCCAGCCCTGATTGCAGCAGGTGTCAGAACAAACCCCTTCAATTACATCGAGAGAGAGGCTCGATGGGGAGGATGAGAAAAGCAAGAGGAGCCATTTCATGGATCTGGCTCTGCTGGGTTCTGACAGATCCCAGCTCATCTCCCTGGGGTGTTTGATTCCAGGGCAATGTCCTCGTTCCTCCTGCTCCTCTCCTCTGACACTTGGGGAATAACCAGCTGGAGCAAAGCTTCCATTTCCTCAGCTTTCCTCATTACTGCTTCTTAAGATTTTAGGTCTTCAGGCATCTGATAAATAAAAATCCTGCCTTTCCCACACAGCTCTGTGTCCTACACCCACCAAAAAGTGAAAATGATCATTTTCTTATATGAAGAAAAAAGCATTATCAAATAGTGTTTTTCTAGATGCCTGCTCACACTCCACGGTAGGAAATTAATTCCAGAGAGAATCTTGCTGAACTCCAAGGCCTGACAAACTTTTCATCCTGTAATCATTTTTCAGAGGAAGGGAAAACAAAATACATAAAACAGACAAATGGAAATATCACTAATCCCATCATGGCTGCAGAGGAAAGGGTAATAAAGAGGAAGATGACAGAGTGGAATTGTTCCACAGTGAATTTTCGGCTCAAGTTCTCTATCTCCTGAGCTTTCCAGACCTGCCTCACCTGGGGGAAGGAGCTCTGCTCATGGCAGCCAAAGGTCTGCATCCACTTCCAGGAGCTTTTACCATCCCTGAGAGTTTGTGCTGAAGGAACAGAGCAGCTCAAAGTTGGGGAGAAAAGCTGGAGCTGCCACCACCGTTCAGGACACAGGAAGATTTTGGGGTTCAGGCTGAAAATGGGCAATTTTGGTTGGATGTGTAGAAGAAATTCTTCCCTGTGAGGGTGGGGAGGCACAGGGTGCCCAGGGAAGCTGTGGCTGCCCCTGGATCCCTGGAAGTGTCCCAGGCCAGGTTGGATGGGGTTTGGATGGACCTGGGACAAAGGGAAGTGTCCCTGCCCGTGGTGGGGTGATCTTTAAGGTCCCTTCCTATCCCAAACCATTCTGTGATTCTATGATTTGTGGGTTTTTGTTGAATTGTAACAGGTTTTTGTTAACACAGAATCCCAGAATCATTAAGGTTGGAGAAGGCCTCCAGTACCAAGTCCTTGCCCTAATCCCACCATGCCCTCTAAACCACATTGTGACATAAAGAAACTTCCATAGGGGAAGAAAATCCCCAACTTTGGTGGCAATGGAAAAATTTAGGAGCATTAAATCCACCACAGTGAGCATTAAACACCCACACCCCATTTACACTATGCACAGTAGAGCTGGACTTAAACCCTGGCTTAACTGTGAGGAAAATAATGAAATTCTTTGATGAATTGAGGTTCTTCAGAAGGAACAGAAACTCTCCTTTGATACCACAGCCTCAATAAAGCATCGTTGATTCAGCCATGAACCTCCATTCAGGCAATTGAGCTGAGGCCTCTTCTTCCTCTCTGAAGGCTGTGGCTGGCAGAGGAGCTGAGATGCAAAGAAATTACCCCCTCCTCCAAAAAAAACCCCAAAACCCCCAAATCAACCCCCCAAAACTAAATTTGCAATAGCCAGCAACCAACCCTGTCAGCAAACTTTTCACATCCACCAGTTATAGCTCAGCTCCCTCTCTCAACTCTGTCACTCAGGTATCACCTGCAAGATCAACCAAACCTTTATCCAAGTGTTTGGCATCTTTCTTGCAAAGGCATTCAAGGGATCTCACAGAGGAAAAGCTGTTCTTAGTTTTATTTTTCTGTTTTAAGTCTTCCTTATTTAAGAATATTTATCTCAGTGGTTAAACCCCCAATGTTTTACCTGTTGCAAGGGAGAAAACAGCAGCAATGCTTGCTCAGGAAAGAAACAAAAAAAACCTCCCAGGGGTCCAAATGATTTATTCTCTCTTTGGTCCTTGAGACTCCTCTTCTATTAAAAAATGGGTGAAGTTTAGCCCTCTGAAAATTAATTGCTGACAACTTCCTGCTATGATCTATCTCTCCAGAGGTTTTGCTGGCAACTGAGAGTTGCTGCTCTGCACATCTGTACTAAACACTGTCTGCTGGCCATAAATCCTGCCCACTCCCCCGAGCCACGTGTGCCTCTTGTCCCGTATATATTCCAAATGGGACTGAGGGCCAGCTGGAGAGGCAGGGGAGAGGGGAATTTGCCAGGCAGGCACTTCCCAGGCAGCCACAGAGCCCCAGCACTGCCTCCAGCTAACGAGGAGGGCAAAGCAGAGACAGCCAGAGCTTTATTGATGATTGGGGACAACCATCAGAAAGCCCAAACAATAAAAATCACTGGAATTGCTGCTTCATGCATGCAGGTTAAACCTCCTCCAGCTTTCCCCATCATTTCTTTTCTCACCCCCCCCTTCCCCTTCAGGTAAAAGGAAAAAGCTGTTTTTGAGCAGAACTAAAAAACCAGCAATGCCACCACCAAGGAAAACCTGTCAAATTCCACGCTCAGAGAGCTCAGAACTCCTTTTGTTCTTCTGAATGGGGCAGGAAAAGAAGTAATGCATGAAAAATGGAACAAGGTGTCAGTATTTATATCCACAAAGCCAAGGCAAAGGAACAGCTCCTTGATAATGGCTTTCCTGCCACCAGCCTGGGAGCCCTCAAAGGGAGGGATAAAAGCAGGGCACGATCTAAGCTCAGCTCATGCAGAGGAAGAAACTCATCTGAGACACATTATTTGCCAAGCATGACCTTTGTTGGCTTGATGGGAATCTCATGAGCTGGAGGTCTGAAGGCCTTTGGCACCTGGGAGGGGGAGCAGCATCCACCACATCGTGTGGATTTTCAGCCACACCATCACTATTGGTTCAATTTTCTCTCTGGTTAAGAGCTGATCTTCCTGCAGGTGAGGAGAAATGAGCAGGAAAACGTGAATGTAGCTCGGATTGACATTTTTGACTCGGCTACTGTGAGTTATTTCGATTTCCTCGTTCCCCAGAGTTGCAGTTCCAGGAGGGAATCGCTGCTCCCGCTCAGCTGCCCAAAACTCAGCGCCCTCTTCCTCACCCATCACTTTGAAATCCTTTCCCAACAGCTCAGGATCCACAGCTTGGTGCAGTTGGGGAAGCATCACCCAAAACTGGGCTCCAAAGTCTCCATCTCTGAGTTCACTTGAAGGAGGAGATTTTGCTCTCCCTTGCAGAAAGCAGACGCAATGAGGACATCAACCAGCGGGGAGGAAGGGTTGTTTAGTGTGCAAAATGAATAATAATATTAAAATGAGTGATGGAGAATTCAAGTGGAACATCAGGGGAAATATCCACCACGGAGAATCACTGAGCTCTGCCAGTCTCTGATGTGGAAAACACTCCTTGGTGTGGTGAAAGCATCAGCCCTGCCCTGCTCCAAAACCAGAATTTTTGGTCAAACCAAGAGTTATGAACCCTCCCAGCCTGTGCCATCCCTATTTCCAGGGCTGAGGAGACCAGGGAGTCTGAATCTCCTTCTCCTGCTCCCTCCCCATGGAGAATTTCTGTTTTCTTTAATGTGAACAGCTCCTGCTTTTCCTACCTGCAAACTCTGCAGTGTTTTCCAGCAAGAGCTGCCCCAGGAATATAAACCAGGCACATTTGTGCAGAAAGAATGACAGGATTAAGTTTTGTTTTATGTTTCCTTCCTCTCAGGTACTGTTGATGCCAAGAAGAGATGCAGATCCAGAAGGAGTGGAATATGACTGTACAATAAAACAACAAAAGGTTGGATTGAACCATTTTAGGAGTGAGAGCAAATTTACAAAGCAAAAAAAACCCAACTTAAAATAGAAATAGTTACAGCAGGAGCACATCCCAAGGAAGCAGATGGTACAGTCTGTTTTAGTAATTAGTTTTGAGACCCAGTTGAAGAAATTAGAAGTGATAAACAGCATTTCTCTGTCAGGATCCAAAAGTGTTTAAAACACTCTAACAGAGTTGAGTAATTGCAGGGGAATGTTCACAGAGGGATCTGAAGTCACTGTTTCACACCATTTCAGTGTGGGTTTTATTTCTTTAAGTGAGTAGTGATAGGCCACGTTCCTCCATCCGAGAAGGAAAATAGAATCAGGCAATCATGGGATGGTTTGGGTTGGAAGGAAATGTAAAGATCATCCATTTTCATCCCCTACCACGAACAGGGATATCTTCCACCAGACCAGGCTGCTCCAAGCCCTGTCCCACCTGGCCTGGGACACTTCCAGGGATGGGGCAGCCACAGCTTCTCTGGGAAATCCATCCCAGCCCTTCACCACCCTCACTGGGAAGAATTTCTTCCCAATATTCCATTTGACTCTGCCCTCTGGCAGTGGGAACCCATTGCCCCTTGTCCTGCCACTCCAGTCCCTGATGTGGAGTCAGAATTCATCTCATTCTGATTTTCAATTAGCATTTTTTAAATTATCTCCTTATTTATCCCATTCCTTCGTCCCCACACACTGCCCAGGCTCTCTGAGAGGCCAAAGCTTGGGAGATCCACAGACATCACCCACAGACAGACCCCAGCTCCTGATCCCCCCTACCTGGAACAAATTCCCCCAGCTCTCTGATCAGAACGAATCAGTCTCCAGCTCCTGTTTTGTAGAGCAGACAAAACAAAACGTAGCTATTCCCATTTCTCTCTGGGCTCACAGATGGGCTGTGACTTCACAGGGGCATTGACACCCCCAGCCATCCATTATTCAGGGAGGGGCAGAGTTTGTTCTCCCCAAATTCATGGCTGTGCCTGCAGTAATGACTTTGCAAAGGCAAGAGGAAGCAGAATTGTTCAGAACAATCCTTTCCCAGCCCAAATGCACAGAGATGGAATCTGAGCATCATAAAGGTTGGGAAAAAACCTCCAAGATCATCAAGTCCAGCTTTTGAAAATCTTCAAAATCTGCATGGTTTTAGTGCCTATCGAGAGAACTTTCTGCAGCCTTTTGAAAATTATCAGAACAGCACTTTAGGGGCAAAAAAATCTGCAGTTTGGCATAGAAAGAATTTGTTTCCTTTTGTGTTGGAACAGGCAGTACAAAAGGAATGGTCTGACATTTACAAAGAAAGGCATTTAGGGTAAGTCAGAAACAAAGAACAGGTTTCCTTCCTGGTGGACTGTGAAGCACGGCAAGGAAAACAGCCCTGCCGTGAGGAGAAATGCTCAATTCAAAGATTCTCTGGGAAAACGGCACCTCCAGCTCCAGCACTGAGCCATCCCCAGCCCCTCCTGGCTTCAAAACCCCCCCCCAGCACAGCTCCACATGTCACAGCAGCCTCTGTGCTCAGGGCACCAGGGAGGAATGGCCTTGGATCCCTGGGAAACCAGGTGCTTCAGGCAATCTATTCTATTTCAAGGAGAAGAAATTCTATGAGGAAGAGAAAAAAAAAAATAAATACAGAAATCAATGATTCTCACTCAAAAAATGGTCACAAGTCATAAATCCCATTTTGTACCAGCACAGCTGGGCTCGGTCTGTGCTCCCTCCCACTCTCCCTGCTTGCAGGGGTGTTGAGCTCCTTGATTTCAAACATATTTTAAGGAAGAGCAGACCAGGCTGCTGCCAGCACACTGCACCCTGCTTTGGCTGGGCTGCAGACTTGGAAAAGCAGAGGGTTCAGCATTTTCACCTCCAGAGCTTTGGGCAGGGGATCCTGAGCAGAGCCTGTGGCAGCAGCACAGCCCTGGGGTGCCCTGGCTCAGTCTGGGACCACACCACAGACAGAACCACAGCCTTGTGAAGGCTGGAAATGCCCTCCAGGATCATCAAACCCAACTTCTGACCAAGCTGGGCCCTCTTAACCACGCTTTGAGCACTTGGGACAGGCTGTTCCTCACAGGCACAGCTCTCAGCATCCCCCCACTCACAGACTCCCATTCCCCACAGCAGCATCCCCTGGCCCAGGAGCAGCATCTGCCAAAAGATTTGCACAGCCCTTCCAAGAGGCATTCAGGAGCCTCTCTGGCACAAACACACACCTGGAGCCATTTCTGTGAAAGCATTTCTTTTTAAACCCAGCAGGAGAGAGCAGCTGGATTTTATAGGGTTTAGGCTTTATGGGGAGCAGTGAATTTCTTTAATTGCAGCCTGGCAAGAGCACAATTCTGCTTCTCAACTCCAAGGAAAGGCTGGAAAAGTGTCCAAGTGTCACGGGGCAAATTCCCCCGAGCGTGGGCAGAGCTGGTGACGTTACACACGTCCCCTCTTTTATTAAAAGCCTACAGGAAACAGGGATTTAATTCCATCTGCTCCTCTCAGTGCCCTCCCTGGAGTGCTCCTGTGCAGGTTGAGGTGACAGGCACAGCTTGGTTGTGGCACCCAGCCAGGGTGCTGGGCTTGCTCCAACACTGAGGGACCTGAAAGGACCCAAATGTCACCTCTTGAGGTAAAAACTTCAACACTGCAGCCCTGGAGCAATAAAAGAGCAGATGGAGGCAGGAGATCAAAGCTGCAGAGAGCTGCTTCCAGGAGAAGTTACTCAGCACCTTTTGACTTGCAAAGAATATTATTGTGGCAGGGGGGGTGGGAACAGAATCCTGGCATCTCAGAACGGGTCAGGTTTATGGGATCACAGAGGGACACCTGCTCCAGCAGGGCCATCCCAGAGCTCAGGACACAGCAGCGTGTCCGTGTGGCTCTGGAATGTCCCCAGGGAGGGACAGTGCCCACAGGAAAGTTCTGCCTCCTGTGCAGGTGGAATTCCCTGGGATCAGTCCCTGCCCCCGGCTCTGGGCCCTGGAGCAGACCTGGGACTGCTCTGAGCCTCCATGGACACAGGGACACACAGGGACACCTGGGACACCCAGGGACACCTGGGACACAAAAGGACACCCATGGACACATAGGGATACTCAGGGACACACAGGGGCACACAGGGACACTCAGAGACACACAGGGACATCCAAGGACACTCAGGGACAGACAAGGACACTCAGGGACACAAAGGGACAACCAGGAACACCCAAGGACACGCAGGGACACGCAGGGACACACAGGGACAGTCAGGGACACCCTGGGACATATAGGGACACACAGGGACACCCAAGCAACACCCAAGGACACGCAGGGACACAAAGGGACACCCAGGGCCCCTCTCAGCATCTCCTGAGCCCCAGCTCCCTCAGCCTTTCCTGATGCTCCAGGCTCTTCCTCATCTCTGCAGCCTCCCCAGGAGCTCCAGGTCCCTCCTGCCCTGAGGAGCCCAGGACAGGACACATCACCCCAAGGACAGCACTGGCCAGGAGATGGGACACTGCAGCTGGGATTTGAGGTGCTGGGGGATCATCCCCAGTCTGGATTTCAGTCCCTGCTGCTGTCCCCACTGCCTTCAGTCTTGCAGCCAACTCTGCTGCACCCCAAAGCAGCTCCTCCAACCCCCCGGCAGGAAAACACCCAAACCAACCCCTGCCCCATCCCTGGAGAGGTGAGCAGGGCTATTTATAGAACACCTGATTGCATCTGTCTTTGTACCCCCCCTTTCCCATTACCTCACGTCTGGGGCTTGATTTCAATCACAGCCCTATTTTCACATAAAGCCCCAGCTATTTTTAGGGCTAAGTAAGTAAATGGCTCATAAATAGCTTCTTGATTCCTACCAGTTCATGTTGCTCTTACATGTCCTACTTCTCTCCTCTGAAACTTTTGTCCCTCCCTGATGACAACGTGTCACAGGGAGCTGTGCCCTTAAGTGTTTTCTAATAAGGGAAGTCAGGGAGGGAGAGGAACCAGGTTCCTGTAATTGCCTCAGCAAACAGCCCAACATGCACTTAGACACCAGGATTAGGGTGCCTGGGTGACAACTTAATTTCACACAGCTCATGATTAGACCTGGTAGGAAAATTGATTTCTCTCCCTGCGCTGCCCACATTCCAGTTTGGAACAAGGCACCCAAACTTTTCACAAAGGATGAATTGATAGAGAGAAATTAATTTCAATTGACACAGCTTGGGTTTTCTTCAGCTAATCAAAGGCAGCCTCCTAATTAAAGGAGTGTGTAAACAGCAGAGGGAAAATACAACTGCTGTCCTCTCCTGATGCTTCCCACCTGGCTGGATTTAGCACACTGCTCAGCCTGGAGGAGGAGGATGCTCTGCTCCATGAAAGGGTGTGCAATGATCTGCTGCAGGGCTGGCAGAAGGAAGGAGCTGGCTGGTTCCTGCTGGGCAGCCCCCAAAAATGTGGCTCAAAGTCACAAACCCACCCTGGGCCCAAGGAGTCGGGGTGAGGGTTGGCTGGGAATGGGAATATTTGACACTGCACAGGTTTCCAGCTGGGAAACAGGGACGAGCCCCCTTCCCTGCCAGTGCTGCAGGGAACACTGCCCTGGCAGATGTGTGGCACTTGGGGACAGTTCTGCCACTCCAGGCTGGACCATTTTAGCCCCTCAAAGCTGAGCATCTCTCACAACACCCATCCCAACCACCCAGCTGCAGCAGCGAGTCCCCTAACCCCACACCCAGAGTTCTGTGACCCCACTGCTTGTTTTAGGTGAACCTTCTTTAAAGAAGCTCAGCCTGACCCCCAAAGCAGCGTGAGAGTGGCCTCCCCTAACCCTGAGACTTAAAAAAAAGCTTCAAACACTGAAAAAATACACAAAGCAGCAGCCAGGCCAGGAGAAGAAACTTGTTCCTAATGGTGACAGCAATAAACCTGCAGCACGATTTGCTGCTCTGTGCCACGCGTTTGTTTGGAGTTAATCTTATTTGCTTTTGGAGGGTTTCTCGGGTTTTCAATAAGCAGAACATGAAAGCAGTGACAGGTTCAGCAGGTGCCTCGTTCCAGCAAGGAAATCCTGCTCTGGCAGTGAAGTGCTCAAACCACAATGAATATTCTGTGCAAACTCTCCAGCACAGGCTGTTCCCACATTTCCCTGTGCTTCCATTCCTAGGGGAGGGTCCCTGGGGGTCACCCCAGCTCTGTTTTGGGGGCTGAGCAATCCCCACTGCAAATCTCTGCTGGCCCAGGACCCCTCAGCTGCCCCAGGGCTCCCCCAAAGCACAGTGACACCATTTCACAATTTGTGTCTGTGCACAATGGGGGAGAAAAAGAAAAACAACTCAGGGCCATGGAGTCTGCAGAAACATTTTGGGATTGCAAGAAGTACAGGCAGCTGCTGTTACATCTCATCTGAGCTCCCTGCCCCAGAAAATAGTTATCAACAACTTTCAGATGACAACTTTATTTGTATATTTATTCGTAAACACAGAGAGCTGTCCTAGAGAGGAGACAATTTGATGTGGCATCCTTAAGCTGAGAAGAATTGCTCTGTCGTCTGCAACTTACTGTACATGTTTGCTTGTCAGGGAAGGGTACAAACCTATTTTAATTAAAAGTGGAGCTGGGGACTGACAGCTGAACTGAGCTGCTTTGAAAAGAAGTGCTGAGCAGAGTCTGGAATGAGTTTTAAGTTTCTAAAATAGCCCCATGTTTTCTATCAAAGGGAAAAGGGAACATCCCTCAATGGCATTTTACACAGTCACCACAGGACAATGGACAGCTGGAGGTTCAGGATAATTCCACTTGGAATTAACTCTCCTGTGGGATGTTTGTTTTATCAGCCAGACACCCAAGGCTCCTTACACTCTTTACACCAGAAGCACAAATCCCCTTTCTCCCCCCAACTATCAGAACCACGGGGCAGGGAGAGGGGGAAGAAAATCGCTTTGATTTCAAACACTTAAACTGAATTTGGCATTTTAAGGAATAGCTGCACTTTTCCATGGGCAATGAGTTGAGAGTGAAGCCCTGGGCTTCCCTGCACAGCATCCTCAGGGCAAAGGGAGGAATTTAATCTATTGCTGTCCTTTGCTGACCCCAAAAACCAGGGCTGGGGACCACCAGTGACTCTGTGCCCGTCACAGTTTGGCCACAGCTGCTCCTACAAAAACATCTTGTGCCAGCTCTCCAAGCACCACCTAATTGAAACATAAAACCACACTCCAGCTTTTTTATAGCATATACAAATACTGCTTCTCCTCCTGGAACATTTGAACGTTCAGGAGGAGAGCATGGATCAATAATTCTTCTATTAGATAATTGAAACATGCCTCTTGATTTACACTAATGCACTTGTTAAGCAATAAGTGATGGGGCTGTGGGCAGGTCTGCAGTGCTGGGGCTGGGCTTTGATTCATGGGCTGGCAGCAAGTGAGGGGCTGGCCCAGCTCAGCTCAGCCAAGCCCAGCTTTGCTTTTCAGAGGGCTTCACCCACCCAACATCTGCCTGAGCAGCTGGAGCCATCAGGGCTCTGCAGGGCAATAAACTCTGATCTTAGATTTAAAGGGTCATTCTCTCTACTTAAATAAAAAGCATTTTTAAACTTCTGCCAGCAGCCAGAGAGCCCAAAGGAGGCTCATTCAGGCAGCCCTGGTGCTGATTTCCCTTTCAGAGCCCCTGCTGACTCTTCACAGCCCAGCACAGCCCTGGGGTGCTCTGGCTCAGTCTGGGACCACACCACAGACAGAACCACAGCCTTGTGAAGGCTGGAAATGCCCTCCAGGATCAAAAAAACCCAACTTCTGACCAAACTGGGCTCTCTTAACCACGCTTTGAGCACTTGGGACAGGCTGTTCCTCACAGGCACAGCTCTCAGCATCCCCCCACTCACAGACTCCCATTCCCCACAGCAGCATCCCCTGGCCCAGGAGCAGCATCTGCCAAAATATTTGCACAGCCCTTCCAAGAGGCATTCAGGAGCCTCTCTGGCACAAACACACACCTGGAGCCATTTCTGTGAAAGCATTTCTTTTTAAACCCAGCAGGAGAGAGCAGCTGGATTTTATAGGGTTTAGGCTCGGACAGGGCAGGTCCCAGGGCAGTCCAGGAACCCCTTCCCGAGATCCTCACCCCAAATCCAGAGCAGGAGGGGCAGCCTTGGGAAGTCCTTCCCTGACACACACCAGGCCATGCCAAGGCCCAGCACTCTGCCAAGCCATTTGGTTCATCAAAGATAGAGATTTTGGCAGTGCCTGGAGGGAGATGGGAATGCCAGGATCACCACGGGGACACTGCAGCAGCTCAGCCCTGGCTCAGGGCACAGCTCTTGGTGCAGTTCTCATTGACTGCATCACTCCTGGCTCAAACTCCGTGAAAAGTTCAGCTCAATTGTACTTTCTGGAAAGTTAAGCCATAATCAATGCATGAGCAGGCAGCCTGGTTCTGCTCCAGCACAGGCACGATTAATTCCCATCGGATGGGAAGCAGCAGGATCTGTCTTGCACTCATTAGCGCGTTACTCAGCTCCTCGAGGAGCAAACACTTCATGTGCCATTTTTGGTCAGAACTGCCTGATCAGTCATCCCCAGAGCCTCAGGGGAAGTCATAAACGTAGGACTTGTGCTTGCTAGAAGGGGTGGGTGGAAACCTGACGCTCCAAGGGCTGCCCAGAACAGGAAACAAAACCTGCCAGAAAGGTTCACCTCGAGCTGGCTCATGAATCACCTGCAGCAGGAAAGGACCTTCAAAGGCTGTGCCCAGAGGCTCTGGCAAGCACAGCTACACAAACAAGGTTGTGAAGATCAGCTCCAAAAAGGCACCTGAGCTGTGTGCCTTCACCCCAGCCTTGCCTTTGCCTTGTTTATCCAGCAGCTTGTCCGGAATCAGATTGGATAATGGAGTAAATCCCTTCAATTACACTTGCTGGAGCAGAGTTTACCCTCCTGGCTGCCAGCACAGCCTCCAGAGGATCCCATCACCCTGGATTCGCTGGGGGACAACGGGGGGACAATGCCATTATCTTCCTGCCCTCTGATAACCACATGCAAATACACTCAGGCATTAAGGTGAAGCTGCCAGGCAGCCATGGGAGGTGCAATTAATCCCTTGCTTGTTAAAGCCTCTGGCGTCTTAAAGAAATGCTGACAACATTCCACGAGTGGTCATTCCATAAGTGTGAGTCCTTCCCCAGCCCCTCCTCACAGCGTGCCCCGAGCAGGAGGCATCCAAGGGCCTCACCTGGGAGAGGTGGGCTTTTCATGAAAGCGAGGTGGGTCTGGGACACATGGCAGAAATGTCACCAGCTCAGGGCCCACCCATGCCACCTGAGGGAAAGGATTCAAATATGCACCCCTCAGGTTATTGGGCTCAGGTAGCTTTAAAGGCTTTTCAGTATTTCGTGTTTCCCTCCCTTCCTTTTCATTCTGAACGAGAAACAGATGAGGAGTCGCCTTTTTTCCCCTTTCTGCTCCCCTCCTACTCCCACCCAGCCAGGAGAGAACTCAGGGACTTTTTTCAGATTTCTTCCCACTCCCCTGCTTGTCCAGCAGCAGCTGAAGAAGCAGCCACGTGTTCAGAGCTCAGGACAAGAAGGTGCAAGGAGATAACAAGGAATGTTGGATAAATAGAGCCAGTGGAGAGTCTGTGCTGGGCCCCCCTCCCAGCACCCCAACCCTCCCAGCACAGCAGGCACCAACGATTGCACCAGCCTGGAGAGTTTCCAGCTGATGCCAAAGCCCAGCTGGACACAGTTATCTCAGTCTAAGCCTAATTGTGCACACAAAAATAAATCCAAAAAGCAAAAATCTGCATGTGCTTCAGTGACCAACTACTGTGAGCAGGCAGGGCCAGGGGATCTCTTCACATTCTTTGCTTCAGCAACTGCAAGTAAATGCATCAACATCTCCTCAAGAAGAGAGCAGAAGTCAGGACAAGTCCCTGCAGCTGCAGGAATATGTGGGAAGATCCCAGCAGACTGTGCAGGCTTTATGTCTCAGCAAGGAATGAGGGAGGTTATTGTGGCAATTAAAAATTGAGAGAGCTGGCAGAGCTGCACTTCCCTTCAGCAGGGCACAGATGCTGGAGTTAAACACAGGTATTTGAATGAGAAACCTGCATGAAGTGAGGTGTGGGCAGCACACAAACAACTGCTGCTAGCAGCTGAGAACACTGAGAATCCCAGCATGGCTTGGGTTGGAAGGGACCTCAAAGATCATCGTGTTCCACTCCGTGCCACACCTTCCACTATCCCAGGTTGTTCCAAGCCCTGTCCAACCTGGCCTTGGACCCTTCCAGGGATGGGGAGTCAGTCATGGTCAGCCCCAGCCCTCCTGAGCCTGTGCCCTGCCAGTGGCTGCAGGAGGAGGAGAAAAACCAGAGCCCTTCCTCCTTAATGAGGATTCAGTGTTAATTGTTGTTGATCTCAGTCAGGGCCAGCAGTGGATCAGCTGGAAGATGCTGATGTGCTGATCAGAAATGATCCAGCACTGATGGGACTGACAGGGTGGCACTGAACCCGTGGTGGCAAACACCCCCTGCATGGGTGGCAGCTCAGCTCTGGGCTTTAGAGGGGGACAGGGAGAGCAGAGAAGCTGCAGAAGTGGCTTTGTGCCAGGCACGGGCTCCAGTGCCTGCTCTGCTCTCTCTCCTACATGGAGGAGTTCACAAAAACACCCCCAGGCATCCACCTTGCAGACACAATCTGGTCTCCCTTTTAAAAATTTGTATTTTTTTGGACATCCCAGGAGTATCCCTTCCCTGTCACTTTGCTGGATGTGCTTCTGAAGTGATACTTACAGGAGTTATTCATAAAGTGAACAAGGGGTTTCAGAGTCGAACACGAAATTGCTTTTATCCACTGCACAAAATGACAAATCAGGCAGCAGCACTGATGACTCGCTGGGAAAATCCACCTCCAAGAAGGCTCCATGAAGTTTCCTAATGCAGTCAGGGAGAGCTGCTGGGAAGGAGGGACGAGAGACGGGGGTCAGGAAAAGCTGCCTGATGTCAAACACGCTCCAGAGCAAGTGTTCTCAGCTTGTTTGCCAATCTCTTGTGACCGATTGCTGAACCAAATCTTCATTCCTGGACAGAGAAGGGAACAAAAAACCCCCAAAAAAGGGCAACACTTCAACAATAAATAGGATGTCAATTAAAGATGAGAGCATTCACCTGCACAGGCAGCTGGAGGAGGAGCCAGGACTCAGCACAGCCCTGGTTGTTGTGATCCCCGGGGAGATGAAAGGTCTGAAACCCCAACAAGCAAAGAAGAGCTTTCACAGTGAGGTCACGGTGCATCTCCTCTTAGATAATTGTTTCTTTTTATTTAGATAAATAAATAACAGCTGTCACTGTGGCTTGCAAATGGATTTGGTGAGAAAAATCTATGGGATGAGTTAATTCACAGAGCAGATCCCAAGGCTCTGTCCCTTGTCTGGCTGAGAAAGGCAGCTCAGATCACCTGGGCATTTCACAACTCTCCAGGGCCCCAGTACCTGTGGGAGGAGTGTAACTCCTCAGATTTTTATTGAAAGCCAGAAATCAGGACTTTCTTAAAAGGAGGTCCCTTGCACAAATGGGGGCTCTGTCCCTTCAGCCTCGGCCAGTGAGAGGAATGAGGGATTTGTCTTTCCAAACCAGCTGTGGGTCTGCTGGGGGATAAAACCAGCACTGAGAGATAAAAGAAATAATGGGAAGGATTCCACTGATTGATGAATGGAAAAAGATATTTGCCTTTACAAACAAACTGCAGGGCTGCTGATAAATGAAATTGGATATTGCAAGATGAAAGAAGAAATGGGGAAAACCCATGAATTCTATAAGAATTAAAAGAGAGGGTTGCACATTGGAGGGGAATCTCAGGTATCAGGGGTTTGGGAAATCTGGACCTCTCAAGTACCTCAGCCCATGGGGAAAGAGAGAGGGAAATTGGGATAAAAAAAGAGGCTGTGTCCTCCAAAAATGTGAGAGATCCCAGGGGAATGCCCCATGACCTCTACCTTTATTCCAATAAATTTCCAGGACTCCTCTGTCTCCTTTTTGGACACAAACCTCTGGTATTTGTGGATTCATTTTCCTGACAGCAGGGACCACATCCAGCCTTGGCCAGTTTGCATTGCCCAGAGATGGGGCAGGGATTCCCTGCTCCAGAGCTCCTTCTCCCACCTCCAGCTGAGCAAAACCTCATCCATCCCAGAGCTTTCCCCAGGAGACACTGACAGAGCTGCACTGGAAGGAAGTGCCTGGATGCTGCCAGAGCCCTCTGCAGATTGATGCCAGGCTCTGGAGTGACCTTGGGCACCTTCATTGTGGGCCATAAAGCACTTTGGGACGGCCCTGTCCCCGCGTGTGTGTCTGCAGCAACACCCCCAGCCTGTGCCATCCGCCTGGGAACGGGGAGCTGGGCAGGCAGATGCACACATGGATTGAAATTGCAGCTCCTGGGCGAGTTCCAAAACACAGGTGGTGATTTCTGGACACTGGATATGTTATCTGCTGAAAAGCAAAAATTACAGTGATCAACCAGACAGGAGCATTATCTTCCTTCCATCATCCCCCCCTCTGGAAACCCTCAACAGGTCAGCTGCTTCCGAGCCCGCCCTGATCAATCACTGCAAACACTAAAAGCGGGGAGATATCCTCATTCCAGCCATTTGTCAAGTGGAACCTGGCAGGTTTTAGTCCTTTTATTAGTTCTGCTTGTGAGAGAAATTCACTTGAAGCCAATGCTTAATGCAGTGAGGACACAGAACATATTTCTGTAGGAGAAAGAGCTGTTATCCAGCTGAGTGCAGGGGTGGGAAGGGGATTTACAAAGCCCTGGGCTGGAAGAGAGAGGAAGAGAGAGGAAGAGAGAGTGTCCCTTGCCTTGACCTGCTGTCCTGGACACACATTCCTTTATGCTGCACTCCAGCCTCTGCCTGAAATGTATTACAAGTGGGAAAAAACAAAGCAGCTGTGTGGTGGTGGAAGGAAAGAGAGCGAGCTCAGCACAGGCTGTGTGAGCTGCACCTGCTGCTTCATCCAGGACAAACCCTGGCTGCAGGGACAGGATCCAGAGGTGCAGCAGGGATGGGGTCACAGGCATCCCGCTGGCTTTCCATCTGTCCCAGTCCACCCAGACTGCCTGGCAGGGATCGTTAAGGCTGGAAAAAGCTCCCAGGATCATCAAGCTCAACCTCTGACCTGATATCCCCATGGCCACTAAAGCACATCATGAAGTGCCACGTCCCTGTGTCCCCCCAATGTGTTTTTTCCCAGTGTTACACATGGCCCCAGAGCAGGATCAGCTGTTCCTAAACCCCCTCCAATATTATTTAAGCCTGGAGAACTCAGGCACAAAGGGATTAAGAGAACTGCCCAGAGACTGCACAGAGGAGTGCGTGTCAAATTTGGGAATGGAACTTTTATCTCCTAAAAACCTCTCTGGATCAGTGCTCAGTGGTTTATGTCAAACCTCTTTTGGCTGCACAGCAGCTGCTGGAGGGCTTTGGGCTTTCCCCTCCCAGGCATTTACACCGTGATCAGCACTGCTGCTGCAAACCCAGCACTTTTATAAGCCCCAAAACGAGCAGTGCTGGAAGAACAGCAGGAGAGGAGGATCAGGGATGGGACACAACCCGCCTGGCACTGCTCCCTGCTCCCTCCTTGCTCACAGCTCTCATTATTTTCCAGCAAGGGCAGCCGTGTTTCGCTCTCTCCCGCTTGTCAGCACGAGCTGACATTTGAGCTGTGCTGATGAGACCTACCAGGGTGAGACACATGTTTGTGGTCGCTTTGGGCGACCAGCTGCCAAGCCCTTTAACTGCTCCTTTTTGATTTTCCTGCCCAGCCGAGCTCTCTCCTTCCCTGGCAGTCGGAGCAGCGCTGCCTCCCGGGGATGTGAGCAGGAGCAGGGGCTGCTCTCACCTCAGCCGGGCTCTGCTCTGCTCTGGTGTTTTTGTCTGGGGGTGCACACTCAGTTTTTGGCTCTGTCCCAGCTGCTCCATCTCCAGCAATCCTGATTAATGCCAGGCAGGGATCTGGCCCCCAAAAATCCCTTTCTGACCTAAGGTACGTGACAACATTGTCAGGAAAAGCTCTACCAGAAGCTGTGCTTGTGGTGACACTCTGGCACAATGTCACTCTCCCATTTATCCCAGTGAGGAACTGGCCAGCCCCGTGGGATGGACTGGGCAGGGGGAGGACTCTGCACAGGGACAAGGCTGCAAACCCCAACCCCCGGCTCTGGTGCAGCATTTGGACAGTGTCAAACATCAAACTCTGTCTGAGCTGCCATCAATCACCAAATTCACAGTGCCTGAGCCAGCCACGTGTCACACCCCAGATCCTGTCACATCCAAAAACTGTCACACCCCAAAAACTGTCACATCCCGGATCCTGTCACATCCCAGGTCCTGTCACATCCCAGGTCCTGTCACATCCCAGGTCCTGTCACATCCCAGATCCTGTCACATCCCAGGTCCTGTCATATCCCGGATCCTGTCACATCCCAGGTCCTGTCATATCCCGGATCCTGTCACATCTCAAAAACTGTCACAACCTGGATCCTGTCACAACCTGCAAACTGTCACACCCCAGATCCTATCACACCTCAGATCCTGTCACAACCTGGATCCTGTCACACCCCAGATCCTATCACACCTCAGATCCTGTCACAACCTGGATCCTGTCACACCTCAGATCCTGTCACACCCCAGGTCCTGTCACATCCCAGGTCCTGTCACATCCCAGGTCAGTGGATGGGGATGCTGTGGTGGTGCTGCTGTGACAGGGATCTGTACCCACAATCACTTTGGGCCCAGCTTGATTCTGCTTTGCACATTCCCTGACAATTTACATCAGTGCATAAATCAGAAATAAAGCAGAAATTCTCATTTCACTTTCATGGATGAGTTTCATATTCATTTTGCAGGATTATAAATGACAACACAGGATGTGAGATGAAGGAAGCTTTAAGGGAGAGATCCCAGATAATTTAATCCAGTGAAAGTGTGACCAGGTGCCACCTGTGATGAAGGCAGCCCCATCATCCCCAGATAAACCCACACCACCCCCAGACCATCTTCCTCAGGTCCCTCCAGCTCTAACACTCCCAGAAAAGGCAAATAAACATAAGAGTAAAATCCAATCTGCCCTGTGTGAACACTGATGTGTGTCACAGATCGAGGACAGCTTGTTTTTCCCACCATAAAGCACTGCTCGGAGCTGTGAACGATTTCTGAACTGGAGCTGTTCTAATTAGTAAGGAACATTTAGGTCAATTACATCAGCGTGCCGGCCACTACAATTACTATTATTAATTGTATTCGATTACACATTTGTAGCTATTAAATACAGTATCTCTCAAGTACCTGTGTGGAGTTTTAACCCAGCAGAAAACGGGGAAAAGTATTTAACACAGAGAAATGGCCAGGTAATGGCAGCCTAAATCCACCTCAGCCCCATGCATCATTTATCTCCTCTCTGCGTGTGCCTGGATGATACAGCACATGAGACACTCAAAGGATTTGTTTTCCTTCATCCTCCTTTCTCTCTGGACCAAAGTCCTCTTTCCTCAGCTGTCCTGTGCCTGCTGAGGCTGCTCGACTGCCCAGACACGTGGGCAGCACCTCACAAGGGCAGGACAGGTGATTTATCTCTCTCACAGGTGCCCAGAGTAGGAAAATGCTGCTTTTTGGAGGTTCTGGCCCAGCTTTCACATGGTTACAAAGGCTCGTGCATTCCCTCCCCCACAGCCAGGACTTTACACTACTTAAAAAAGAAAATCACTTTGAAGGAGTGTTTCTGTGTCCTACGATGTTAAACTGCTAATGGGAAAGGAAATGTATTCATGATTCGCTGTATAAAAGCAGCCTTGGAGGAATGCAGATTGTATTTTCCCTCTGCAAACATTTGATCATCCCAATAAAAGAGCGGCCCCACCTTTCCCAGCAGCTCTGTAAATCACGGGGAATGGAAACAACAGGTTTATGGTTGTCACGGCAGTCGTTACCACAGGGTTTTATGGCTTCTGGAGAGAGGGGGGAGCCTGTTTATGGGCACGAGGTGCCTCCTGAAGGACTGCAGGACTCTCTCGAACTCGTCCTGCTGCTCCAGTCTCTGTTTAATATGGAAATGATGCTCCTGATTCAGCCTGCCCCTCCCCGCTGCTCCAGGCTTGCCTTCCCAGGCAGTCCTGCCGAGCCCCTGTGGGTCCTGGCTGTTCTCCAGCCCTGGTGGAAATCCCTGCACTGGGATCTCTGCTGAAGCATCCCCACACCTGAGCCACCTCAGGGGACAGCTCTGAGCTGCTGCTGTCACCATTAATTAATGCCATTGATTGGGATTTGAGCTTACAGCAAGCATCAAGGCCATGTTCCACGGCTGGAGTAGAAAGCAGCTTCAGACCAGGAGTGGTTTTTGTCACCATGTCCTGTTCCCTGGGGAGCTGGACACTCATCTGCCACATGCCCAGGAATCATAAAATATCCTGAATTGGAAGGCACCCACCAGGATCCTCAAATTCCAGCTCTTGGGACCAGCAGAACCTGGGACTTAATTCCTGGAGGAATCCCCCTGGGACACCAGCAGCCCTTAGGAAGGAGATCACCTCCTCCCAGGCATCTTCAGAGGGAGCTGCCAGCGACCACCCCTGGCTTTTACCTCACCTGAAAAGTGCAGCATTTTGTACCTGCAGTTTCCTCTCAGCCTCCAAACCTCCAAGGAGACGCCGTCTGCTGCCTGGGCTATAAATAAGGCCAGCGAGTGCTGAGCCAGGACGTGTGGCAGTAATTTGGGTGATGATTTAAGGTCTGAACGCTGCTCCCAAAGCCTGTTCACCCTGAGTGATGCTGAGAGAGCCAGGAGCCCATGGGACAGCCCCACAGCTGCACCCCTGGGCTCACACTGTCCCCTCCAGCATCCCTCCCCTCCATCCCTCTGCCTGTGGCAGCTCTGTGTTCCTCTACCAGAACATCTTTCTCCCTTTCTCCACAGGATTTCTCCCTCTGGAATGACTCTGTACAGTGAAATATCCGTATTGTAACCCTTGGAAGTGGTTTTGTTTTATTGGAATCCCCTGCCTGTTTTATGGCCAGCTCTGCAGATGAGCTGACAATGAAGGAGGAGGAAGAGGAGTGTTTGAGAGGGCCTGAGCAGCTCCAGCTCCTGCCAAGTCAGTGCTTCCCAAGGAAGCACTCAGCATCTGGCAGGATTGAGATTTTGCATATTTTTTTTTTTTAAACTCTCTCTCGCCTTTTTTTTACAGTATAAATTAAGTTTAGCAGCAGAGTGAGTGTGCAGTGGTGCTCAGGGCAGGACGTGCTAATGAGCTGAGCCTCCCTGTCCACCTCATCTCCTGCCTTTTTTTGCATTTTAATACTTAGCCTTTTCTAAAAATAGCCCCAATTCTTAGTCCTTTTAATACGGTCTTCATAAAAAGTAGTTCTTAAAGTTCTCTAAAAGCTTTGCTTTGGATTTAAGAAGCTGGGCAGAGTGGCCATGCCAGGAAATGGCAGCAGAAACAGCAAGCTCCTGGTGCAGGGCTGATCCCAGAGACTGAACACCAACATTCCCCACAGGGTAATGCCAAGCACAGCTGTCTCAGTAAAATAATGAAGATAATAAATCAGGAGGCCATTTAGCACCTTTCTCCCAGTAGCTGTTCTCCATCTTCCACCAAGGAGGGAAGGGATGACAGATGGGAGCTGAACTGAGCCGTGGGAGCAGTGAAGAAGCAGTTTCAGACCAGGATGTGTGAGGAGCTCCCCGCTGCTTTCCCCAGGCTCAGTGACACCAGCTTTGCATCAGGAAGGTGTTGCTGCACCTGAAATTTGGGTTCCAATCCCACAGCTGCTTCTGACAGGTTTCCCCCCATAACCACGTGCAGGTGTTGGGTTCTCTGACCAGTTCCTCACTGGTGTCATGTCCTGGGATTGTTCCTGCCCCACCTGAGCCAGGATGGAGAACCAGGACAGGACCTGACCCAACCCCCTGGGCTGTTTGTGAGCTCAGTTTAAGAGCACTGCAACTATTTGCAGTGTCTGTGCATTCTGGCAAGTCACAGATCTGGAGAGGGGGTTGCTGAGAAGGCCTGTGAGTGACTCAGGCTCGTGGAAATAAATGGCTTCAGAATGGAGACTGTGAAAAGATTAATCTCTTTAAACTTATCAAGAAGAAATTCAAAAGGTAATTTGATTATAGTGCACAAACACTTTCACAGGAAGAAACTATCAGATACTGAGGGCTCTTTAACCTGGCAGAGATGAGCAGAGACAGAATCTCTTAGTGGAAATTAAAGGCAGGCAAATTCAAAATAATGTTTTTCTTAATGGGGTAGTGAATCACTGAACAACCCAGGAGTGTGAACTCGCTGTCAGCTGGGTTTGGGTCTCTTTGCAAGACACTTCTTGCAGGGAGAAACTCAGAGAAATCAGAGCAGGGCTCTCCAGTCCACAGCCAGAGCAGTGGGGATGAATTTACCCTCTGTGTGAGGGGCTTTGGACCCAGCTGGGTCCATGTGGGGCAGGTGAGGAGATGTTCACCCATGGATTTGTGTTCTCAGAGCTGAGGGAAACCAACAGCAGCTGGGGAGCAGAGCCAAGGAATCCACAGGCTGGGATGGTGCCTATTCCAGAAGAGGAAAACAAATGGGAAGAGGGAAGCCCAACAGCCAGCACAAATCCCAGAATCACTGGGATGCACCACCCCAAATGTCCTGTCAGTGATGCTCCTGTCTGGCAGGATCTCACTCAGGAGTGGAGGCACTTTAGAACCGATTATTTCCCTGCACAGCAAATTAGCAACAGAGTTTGGATGTTCATTGACAGGAAAATCTTCACATCCTTTATATACTCCTGGGTGGCTTCCCCCTGAATCCAGATATCACATCATTTATTTAACTTAGAGAATAAAGTAATTAATACCAGGGAGTTCTGACTGCTTGGCAGGATGTGCTGTTACAGCTAACAAATTTTATGTCTTTAGGCTTCGCAGCAGAACTTGATTTAATTTGTCCCAAGGTTAAGAAAGACGGCGAGGAAATTTGATGGCTCCAGATCACAAATTCACTACAATTTATCACCTTCACCATGTGGCGTGGACAGACACCACTTCCAGGTGGAGATGGCAGAAGTTTACTCAATCATCTTTGCTTTAATCCTGCATTCATCCATTATCTGCCACCATATGTCCCAAATATTCCGTGTTTCCCTGGGAGCTGCCTCCAGCCATCCCCAGCACCAGCCTGCCTGCCACATCCTCGGGATAAGGACCCCCAAAAGTTTGGGATTATGCAGTTAAAACATAACACAATCCCAAGGAAAGGTAGGGAACTAGACTTTTCCCCCTAAAAGTTCTGTTTCAACAGCGTTTTAAAAAGTCAGGAAATTCAACAAAATGCTTTAAATTGTGGAGCTGCTTTTAATTTTGGTGAGAGAAGAGAAAGGGAAAATGGTGCACAGGGGATGTTTCTTAGTCACATCCAGGTTGCTGGATTCATTTGTGTGGCTGGATTTCCTCCCTTAAATAAATGAATAAATGCAATAATTTCTCCACTATAAGCTGATGTTTTCTGCAGAGAAAAATCCAGGCATAGAAAGGAATTCCCCCCAATACCCAATACCAGCTTTGCAGAGCAGCAAGACCTCACCACAGAATTCTCTTTAGGACCCACCCAGCGCAGGGAATTTGGGAGCAATGAGGCTTTTAGAGCTTCCAAACCAAATGGCCTGGCCAGAATCTCCCAGAGCAAAAGGAAGGAAGGCAGAGTTTCCCTCTCAGAGCTGAACACCTGGCCAGGAGGTCACACTCGATTTGCAGAGCAGGGGCCACAACATCCCAACAGCTTCCGAGGGGCCTCAGCTCGTGAGCAGCATTAGGCAGCAATTATGCACCAAAAGAGCTCCCAGATGTGCAGGGGATGTGATAACAAAATGTCCCAGTTTATGGCATTTTCTCCCTCCCTCTCGCTCTCCTTCTGTCATTGTCCTTTAGAAAGTGAACATGAGGAATAAAGCTCTATTTTTAGAAACTAGTCCAGGTCCTAAAAAGCTGGAAAATTAAGTGCAGAGATTTCCATGGCATAAGGAAATCACACACTCCAGGCCAGCTCAAGCCTCCTTTTTGGGGATTCTCAGTGGGGCCAGGGCAGCTGCCACGGGAGCAGCACCCAGGTGAAATCCAGGGAACTCAGCAAGGTGGGAAGGCAGATCTTCCACAGGTTCTTCCACGGGGAGAGGTTCCTCTCCCTGCACTCCAAGAACTGAATTTGACTCTTCCTTGTCCATGTGGCAAACACTTGAAAAGCCAAGTCACTTTGTCAGGGCTTCAGACTGCCCTGAAGAGGACAAACCACTTCCTTAGGAGCTCTTCCTAAAGGTTAATCCAATTTTGAGGGCTGGGCTTCCAGTGTGGTTTCCCCAATGAATCTCTGGGTCAGATGGGACATTTATCAGCAAAAAGCTGGGCAAGGAAACAAGATGAAAGAAACATTCTGTTTGTGGCTAAGTTGTGTGAAGTTGTTCTGGATTAGAGTGATCAAAAATTCTGATGGAAAATCCAGAGTAATGCCTTTCAAACCACGTCTTCCCTGACATGGGGCTTCACCCCTGACACTGTTCTCTCCTGGAAAATTGTCTGGGACACACCTGGACCTGGATGCCCTTAAAGAGGAACCAAACCAGCACAATTAAATGACCATCAGTCTTCTCCCAGTCAGACCACTCCAGATTTTCCAACAGAAGAACAAACATCTCACCAGGAAGAGCTGCCCTGGAACTCCCAGGCTGTCCTGGAGCCAGCCAGGGCACGTGTCCAGGGGCTGGCTCCAATCCATGCTGTTCCTTACATGATTTATCCTACACATGACACAGAATTAGTATTGCTGATCACCTCAAATTGCATCCCTTGTGTGAACCTGGTGGATGGAACCTCAGAGCACACCAGCCCTTGGGTGAGGTGATTCTTTTGGGAGACAATGAAACCATTTCCTGGATTAATTCTCATTAATCTGTGGGTTAATTAGATCAGGAGCCTCTGTGCCACCTCCTCCATGCTCAGGAACCTGCCACAAACCCTTGGCAATGTTTCTCCATCCCAGCCCAAGGCTGGTGCTGCTCCCCAGCACCTCCTACAAAAACCTCCTCGCTGCTTCTTGCACTTTTTATCTCACTTAGTTCTTGTCTCTCATAATATTTAGAGGCTCTTCGGGATACAAATAGTATTGATTTGTATGTACAACCACCTAGAACAAGGAAGGTTCGGGTCCTCAGCCCAAATAATAAATAATAGTTAATATAGTTCAGACATGACCAGCCAGTTTCTACCTAAAAATGTCAATAAAGCAGGGCCATATTGATGCAAAGAGATATAAAATGTGAACTCCTTCAATACAGGCACTTATTTGTCTCTGTTTGCGAGGCCAGGAAGGAAAGAGCTGTTAGCAGTGAATAGTATTTTATTAGCATCATAAACCCCAAGAGCAAAGTTTGTGTCACAGAGAACTGCACATGCATTTGAAGGCTTGATTTATGTTCCTGAGTCCTCTATTTTTTTTTTCCCCTTCTCTTTTTTATTTTTCCAAACAGGGGAATAATTTAAAATAAAGCCCAGTAGTGTCTGAAGACACCTTTGGGTGAAGGGGATGTTCATGCAAAACCAAACTCACACCCTACAGAAATCCTGTCTGAGAGAGCTCAGTGGAATTAGTACATAAATCCATTCTGCAGAGCTCCATGGAAACTTCAGGAAAACCACATTTTATGTGCACCAGGTCCTGAGCACCAGCACTGGGGAATGCCAACAACCCCAAGGAGGATCCAGATGGAGAAGAAGCAACTTCCTGAGTAACTCCACCAAATTAGCAGTGGAAAACCAGTGAGGATAGAAAAGCCAGCATAGCTTTGGTGGCTTTCCATGAATTGGAGATCTGGAGCTGATGGGAGACACAGCAACCACAGCAGCACAGTCCCATCTCCACCCAAAGCAATCCAACACCAAGGGTCAAACCTCCTGCAGCTCCTGCTCATTCTCCTGCATTCCCAGCATTTCCCTCTGATCCTGCCCCTTTGGAGAGGGGTCAGGTTTCTGGGGATGCTTGGGAATAGGTGTTGCAATATCACCACAATCAAGCCCTGGTAATCAGCAAATTACAGCTTTCCACACATCCCAAAGCTTTTAACTCCCAGCTGCTTATTGTGGTCTATTTACAGGGTGACAATTCTGCAGAGCAGGTTCTGTGCCTGTTCCAGAGCTCTAAACACGAATTTAATAACCAACAGGCATTTATTTAACATTCTGCTTGTTTCAGAGAAGGAAATCAGACAGGGTGAGTGCTGAAAGCACAGAATTAAGGCTTTATGGCAAAGAAAAAGGCTGCACAAGGAGCTGTGGAAAAGCTGAACAGCATGGGGCAGGTTCTTCAGGAGCCTGGGACTGGCTGCCTACAGAGCAGGGAAGGTATTTGTGGCTCTGAACAGCGAGGTGAGGCAAATGTCCTCAGTCACTGCATAAACACAAAGGTTTGGGAGTTCAGGAAGGAGCAACCTTTGTTGGTAAAAATATTCCCGTGCTCTCTGCTCGAGCAAGGTCTGTGAACTCACCCCCCAGTTCAGCTCTGCAGCCCGGAGGGAAGGGAAATGTGAAATGAGAGCTGAGCCCAGCTCTGGCCCCTCCTGGCAGGAGAGCCCTGGAGGGGCTGGAGGGTGTCCAGGGCACGGAATGGAGCTGGGAAGGTGTGGAGGGAGCAGAAACCATTTCTGAAGCAGAAACTCTCTCTAAGTCCCTGGAAGGGGCCCCATGGAAGACGATACCTTAAAGATAAGAAATTGCTTGCTTAGAGTGACTAATACCGAGAAGTATTTTGTCGTCCCGTCCCCCTCCCCCCCCCCCCGCCGTGTTATCTTTCTGTAATATTAGTGTTTCATTTTCCTCTTAGACAATTGGTTCTTTTCTCCCCTAAAGCCCTTTGGAGATTGGTTAGTTATAGAATTCCCTTGGTAATTGGAGCAAAATGTAAAACCCTTAAACCCTATAAAAGACCCCTTAGAAACCCCACCCAGTGGATTTGCTAGACTGGACTCTCTTCCAGAAGAAATAGAAGAAATAAACTCTATGGAACAACCCTGTCTTCAAATCTCGATCTCTTATCCCTGCTGGCTAAAGAGGAAATTTGTGAGCCTGAATTCTATCCGGGCAAGGCTTGCAGAGGTGCCTTGTAGCCAAGAACTGCCTGGGCAGCTTTGGGGCCTCACCAGCAACAGGAAGGGGCTGGAGAATTCCTGAGGGAGCTGGGAAGGGGCTGGAGAATTCCTGAGGGAGCTGGGAAGGGGCTGGAGAATTCCTGAGGGAGCTGGGAAGGGGCTGGAGAATTCCTGAGGGAGCTGGGGAAGGGCTGGAGAATTCCTGAGGGGGCTGGGAAGGGGCTGGAGAATTCCTGAGGGAGCTGGGAAGGGGCTCAGCCTGGAGAAAAGGGGGATCAGGGGGGACCTTGTGGCTCTGCACAACTCCCTGACAGGAGGGGACAGCCGGGGGGATTTGGGATCTGGGAACAGGGACAGGAGAGGGAACGGCCTCAGGGTGGGCACCAGCAGGAATTTCCCCATGGAAAGGGTGGTCAGGCCTTGGAAGTGCCCAGGGAGGTTTGGAGTGCCCATCCCTGGGGGTGCCCAAGGAATTCCTGGAGGTGGCACTGAGTGCCCTGGGCTGGCGACAAGGAGGGGATGGCTCAGCACAACTCTGTCACTGCCTTTGCCTTTGGATTTCTCTCAGCACAGCCAAAGCATGGCTGTTTACAGGGGCAAACCCACCCAGCACAAAAGGCTGAAGCCCCCATTAAGACTTGATGATGTTTTTAATGACCTGCTCTGTGCTGGTGCCTGGGGACTCGCCTGCCCTTTCCACCAGGCTCTGCAATCCCCCGTGCTGGGCCCTTTGCTGCTCAGCCACGGGACAAATGGGGTTGGCTGCCACAGGGATTTGACTTTTCAGGGCAGCAGAGCACAGAAGAGCTTTAGGATGTGATTTGCACAACACCACAAAGGTTGGAGGTGCATTTCTTCAAGGCACAGGGAGTCCAACCATTTGCATGGCCCCCGAATTGGGCTGAAGCAAAACTAGCAGGGTCACCACTTCCTATCTGTAGTTCTGAAGGAGAAATGAGCAATTTCGTTGTCCTGGAATGGCTGCAGGAAAAGGAAATGAGAAAGGATCATTCTACTTGTCTTCCACCTTGAAACTGCAGATATTGCTCCATATAAAACCACACTATAGAGCAGCATCGTTCTCCTTCCCCCTCTTCTCGCAATTTCAACTTTTTATTTTTCCCTCTCTTTTCTTTCACAGCTTTTAACCTTGCCCAATTGTCCCTCTTAAATAATAATTAACTCCCTGGTTCAGCCACGGGAGTGCTTTAAGGCTCCAGCAATTTTATTTTCTCTGTGATGCTGTGGGAGAGGATGAGAGGGAAAAGTTAAATCAGGAGATTCCTCAAGAGTCGCCCCTCTAGAAAAACCATTCCATGCCTGTCCCTGGTGAAAGGATCCTGCCAGATCCCAGAGGAGCCAGCAGAGTTTGCTCAGTAATTAATGGGCAGAGAGGACAAAAAAGGCAATACACGAGTGGGCAATGCTGTTGACTGCACTCTCCAAAATGTTGTCTCCCAACAGAGCCACATCTTGAGTCATGATTCTACACAACAAAACGATGCCTGGCACTGGGTGACCCAGAAAAAAAGAGGAGTAATGGGTTGTCCCTTGTGCTTTGGGGCTGAACACGGCACTGAACAATTTGGGGCTGCTCTGCAGCACGACATGGGTGGAAAAACTCAACCACGCAGAGTGGGAGAGCACTTCCTTTAATTACAAACTGCACCAAATAAATTATAAATTCAATCACAGCACCACTCACCGACAAGGAACTCAAAACACTCAGGCTCTGAGTTCCATGAATTAACTGTAGGAGAGAACAGGATTTGTGGGGAGCCATCCTGTACCCTCATTGTAATGAAAATAATGAGGTGTGAAGTGGGGCAGAGTGTGCTGGGTACAGCCTGAGACACTCACTGAGAACCAGAGAAGCAACAAAGCTTCTGTTCACTCAGAGCATTTTTCCCCTGCAAAATCGCACCTGTGTGTTGGAAAAGGGAGACCTGCTCTGCTGTAGGAGCATCTCTGTGCTTACAGAAGTGTTGACAGCAAACAAACCAGCCTCACCTCCAGCAGCCCAGGGGCTACAGCGTGTTCCAGGCACCGCGTCCCCGGGGGAGCCACACGGATGCACATCCCCAGGTGAGAAAAGGATGTCTCAGGTTTGCCACGACTGAAACTGAGAGCAGAGGCTGAGCTCCTGAGCTCCCCCTGGTTCCCTGCCTCGAGCAGATAACCCCAGGAGCCAGGGATTATTAAATCACATCCCTGTGCCGGGTCGATATCCCGAGCTCTCTCCTCTTCCTGACCTCTCCCACCATGAATAATGCAGGAGCTGCCGGTGGGGCAGTTCTGGCTGGAGCACGGCCAGCCAAAGGGCTCTCTCAGCAGATCAAAAGCCAATCAAGTTCATTTCAATATTTATGTGTAATCTTTCATTCTGAAACGATAAATATTTCATGCTACGCCCTTACAGGAAAGCAAAGCCAAGCAAAAGCAGAGGAGACACCAGCCCAGACACAGCGGCTCTTTCATGCTAATTCTGCCCAGGCAGACACAGCTCCTGATGCCATTCATATTCCTCCATCAACATGGATTATTTATTTGAGTCCTGACAGAGCCTGCAAGGACAGAGGTCAGAGCAGAGGAGCACAGCAGGCATGAAGGCAGGTTTGATTCCTGGAGCCAAGTTTGATTCCTGGAGTCAGGATTCATTCCTGGGAGCTTTCACCAAGGTTTCCTTTTCTGGCCTGCTGTGAATATTCCGTGGCAGCATCGTGGTGCTGGCAGTGCCCAAATATCCTGATGCCTCCCCATCCCACCCTGGCCCTCCCCAGGATTATCCCAACCCACAGATCCTCTCAATAGACCCCTCAAGCAGCTCCCTCCTGTCAGAGCCCTACCAAAGGTTTGGATATTTTGATATTTGATATTTTTAGATCTATTTATCGCAGCAGACAAACCCCTCAGGCTTCTTTGCTGATAATCTCCATCACCTGTCCGTTCTCCACACACCTGAGGATGAGAGGTGGGAGCAAGGCCAAGTGTGGATGCACAAGGAGGCAGCACCGTGGGGCTGCACAGCCCCGTGGGTTTTGTTGGCAATCAATCCCTGCCTCCCTGGCAAGCAGCGAGGAGGAGAACCCTGCATTAAAAAAATGTAAATGAACTGAGGATGGAGGAGAAGAGGCTGAAAGGTAACTCAAAGTTTTCTCAGAACCCACCTGCTGGCTTCCCTAATCATGATTTAAAGACAGCACCCAATTCCTAACTAACAGTGTGAGGAACAAAGCCTTTTTGATGGGGATTCTGTTTTCCAGGGAGAACCATTTAATAAGTTTCACTCAGGAAGTCTCTGTTCCCAATAAAGACTTAACAAAGTTAATTAGACTAAACAGTAATTATCGTGTCTCTTCATTGTTCAATTATCTTGCTGAACTGGTGTTTCCTGATTAATTTTCTGATTAAAATGTATTAAATTGAAAAGCACTTGCAAACATGAGATGACAGGCTGTCTCCCACGCAGCAGGATTTCCGGAGGTCAGGGAGGCAGGGATGGTTGGCACCCACCCCCCAAACAGGCCAGCTCCACACCCCACACAGCCAGGAACCCAAATCAGAGCCTTCAGCGAGTGCTCTGAGATCCACCAGCACGTCCCTGGTGTGTTCCTCCTCTGCACAGCTCCTGCTTCCCTCCTCCAGGCCCTGCACTGGCACAGGGAAGCTGTGGCTGCCCCTGGATCCCTGGAAGTGTCCCAGGCCAGGCTGGATGGGGTTTGGAGCAGGCTGGGATAGTGGAAAGTGTCCCTGCCCACGGCTGGGGATGGAACAGGGTGGGCTTTAAGGTCCCTTCCAACCCAAACCAGTCTGGGATTCTGTGATTCCTGCTCCTCCACAATTTTACCTTTCTCTGAGGTTTTTCCAGTGCAATACAAGTCCCTGTGCTTGGAGCAGCCCTGCAGCACAGGAGGGAGGTCCTGGAGCTCTGTAAAGCTGTTTCCAAGTCCAGTTTCTCCCTCCAGCTGGATCCCACAGCCTGAGCTCCCACCCAGCTCAGGCTGTGCCTTCCATCAGCAGAACAGCACAGAGGCACCCTCTGCTCTCCCACCTCCACAGCAGCCACGAGAACTCCCACAGCTGAGCTCACACATGGGATCTCTCCAGCCCAGTGAACATCTCTGGGTCTGCTGCTGCATCTCCTGTGGCTTCCAGCATCGTTCTGCACTTCTCCCAGGAGCTCAGCTCCCGTCTGATTGTGTTTAACATCCCAGCCTGCCTAAGCTGGCCTGACCAAGGCTACCCCTTGCATCCTCAGCCAGATTCTTCTGGTGGGATCACCAGAATTCCATGGATCATTCCAACCTGCGGCACTTTGGTACCGAACAGCAGAGACACCCCTGGTGCTCCCGAGCCACCACAGCCTCACTTTCCAAGGCACTGCTTTAATATTCACCCGTGACAATCCAGCAATCACCGGCATTTTGAGCAGCCCCTCACATCATTTGCATATCTTTTATAAGACAAATCAGAAAAGGGGATTAATTTTCCTTTCTTCACTTGACTATCACCTGTTGGCTGGCAGGAAACAAACAAATCCATCGCCTCCTTCCCCAAATCCTTGCGATTAGGTTATTAGAACCCCAGCCTTATTATAAATTATTGAAAGGACACAGCTGAGCCCAAATCCCACAGCGGGCTCTCTTTGTCTTCCACAAGGCTGGCAATTCTTGATTAACTCCCGTGCAGCACGAGGCAGGAGGGATGAGCAGCATCGCAGCCGTTCCGCGGTGGCGAGCGCGCTGCACGCACGGCTGTGCAGGGAATCTCAGCTCCCAGCACACAGCCCGGCAGCTACAAAGGAATTTTCTTCCCTTTCTGCACCTCCTCTGGGAAATTCGACACCAGCCTGGCTGGTGCTGCTGGGACCAATCCAGGCTGGGGGGGGGGCTCGGAAAGGCAGAGAACTGTCTGTCGCTTTTGGATATCCACCCTCAGCTGTAAAAGGGCCGTTCCACAGTTTCAGCTCCAAGGGAGTTGTTCCATGCTCTCTCCAGATGTGTGAATCTGGAATGGCAGCGGCAGCGTTTCAGGTTCCTCCTGCTCACTGCCTTGTTTTGCCCCGTTTTAAGTCACGCTGATAAAAGCAGAGGAGGTTCTGATAAGGAGTTAACTTTGTTTGTGATGTAGGAAGCCTCCAAAGGGAGCTGCAGCTCAGCTAAGAATAAGTCTCTGTCTATGAGCTAAGAGCTCACACCTCCAGATAAGATAGAGACAGAACCAGCATTTACAGCAGCTCCATCAAACACACTCAGGCTGAAGTGTTGTTACAAACATTTACCACTGGTTTAGACTCATTCCAGAATCTAAAAGCCAAAAAAAAAAATTTGAAACCTAATAACCCAAGTAGTTTTGCTTTTCTTTCTTTCTTTTTTAATTTTATTTTTTAATAATCATATAATCATAACTAGTGTATCCAAGGGCTTCCTGGCTCCTGAGCTATCATTTGGCAAACAGCTCCAATTATAAACCCCAAACCTAATGACTGTGCTTTGCCCGTGTCCCTGTGTGCTCACAGGAACGTTCTTCCTGCACCAGGCTGAAATTCGGAGATGTCCACAGGGAGTTCGCTGTGAAATGCTGGATTTCAAAAGCCTGCGGCAAGTTGATTCATGTCTATTTAATTTTTCCAGGCAGTTTCACTGGAATGCTGTATATAAATCAAATACAAGGCTAGCAGCAGAGACGGACCAAGCTGTGGAAGGACTGTATGATTTTAATTAAACTACACACACAAATCAGGCAGGAGTGAAGGTGGAAGAAGGGAGAGAGAGAATTCTATCACTGGGGATAAGCCAATATTTTTGAGCAGGAAAACAAATAACCATTTACTGTGAAAAGTCTGATTTCAAAAGCAGCGTTTTGTCATTGTGCTGATTTTCATAATCAATTTAAATCTGGAAGAAACCAGGCTTGAGCACAGCAAACAAAGAGCCTGAACGGAAGTTAATTAGACTGTATCAGCTCATCCTTTACTTACTGTCGAGCTTTATGGGCTCCAGCAGGCTCTTCACTGCCAATCCTGCTCTGGACACAGCAGAGCCAGCTCTGCTGGGCTACAAGGCCATCTCCTGCAGTGTCCTGTGCAAAATCCCAGAATCCAGACTCGTCAGGTTTAAGGGACCACAGAGGCTCACCTGGTGCCACCTCAGGGGGGGGACAGGGCACAGCAGTGTGTCCGTGTGGCTCTGGAATGTCCCCAGGGAGGGACAGTGCCCACAGGAAAGTTCTGCCTCCTGTGCAGGTGGAATTCCCTGGGATCAGTCCCTGCCCCTGGCTCTGGGCCCTGGAGCAGACCTGGGACTGCTCTGAGCCTCCATGGACACAGGGACACCCAGAGACACCCAGGGACACCTGGGACACAAAGGGACATTCAGAGACACCCAGGGACACCCAGGGACACAAAGGGACATACAGGGACACAAAGGGACATCCAGGGCTGAGGGCCCCTCTCAGCTGGGGCTCCTCTCCAGGCTGAACAGCCCCAGCTCCCTCAGCCTTTCCTGGCCACAGAGATGCTCCAGACCCTCATGGTTCACCTTTTGCTGGACCCACTTCAGGAGCTTCTTGTCCCTCCTGTCCTGAGGAGCCCAAAGCTGGAAAAGTGAAGATTCCTCTTCAGAGAACTGATCCACCCACAGCCATCTCTGTGTTTGTGGGGTGTCACACCAAAATTGGTATCAGCCAGACTGCTAAATGGGAAAATCACAGGGAAGCCACACAGTGGCCCTTTAAAGGGTGTAATTTCTGGGAAAAAGCACCAGGAAAGTTATTTCTGTTCTTTGACACCATGGGACTTGCACCTGAAGATTCAGTGATTCCACAGTGATTCCCATACAGGAGAATGATTCAGTATCTGGAGAGCTCTGGAAGATGCAGGAATGGGGCTCCACCTTAAGCTCCTCATTGAGAAGCCACTGAAGAGCCTGCATGGACTTCCCCCTCTCCCCACATCCTGCAAAGTATAAACACATCTGCTCTTAATAACCAATAGGCAGTGCAAGGATAAACACAGGATATCAGCTCCTCTGATAACAGAGCCTAAATAAATTCCTGGGATAGATTGGCATTGCTTTCTCCATCAGCAGCCTGGGGAAATACCAAAGTCGGCTGCTCTGAAAACCAAAGTAATGCTCCAAAACCTCATCCAAAAACTGAATTACTGCCTGCAGCCCAGGGGACACCCAGGGATTGGGGAATCACTGCCTGCAGCCAAAGGGACACCCAGGGATTGGGGAAATCACTGCCTCAGCCAAAGGGACACCCAGGGATTGGGGGATCACTGCCTGCAGCCCAGGGGACACCCAGGGATTGGGGGATCAGTGCCTGCAGCCCAGGGGACACCCAGGGATTGGGGAAATCACTGCCTCAGCCAAAGGGACACCCAGGGATTGGGGAAATCACTGCCTGCAGCCCAGGGGACACCCAGGGATTGGGGAATCACTGCCTGCAGCCCGGGGGACACCCAGGGATTGGGGAATCACTGCCTGCAGCCCGGGGGACACCCAGGGATTGGGGGATCAGTGCCTGCAGCCCGGGGGACACCCAGGGATTGGGGGATCAGTGCCTGCAGCCAAAGGGACACCCAGGGATTGGGGGATCAGTGCCTGCAGCCCAGGGGACACCCAGGGATTGGGGGATCAGTGCCTGCAGCCCAGGGGTTGTGCTTGTACTGCATCCCTGCTAAACCAGGGTACAACAATTCCTGTGGCTTCCCACTGAAGGATTGCAGCTGGAAATGTGTCAGGCACTGCAGGGAAAGCTCAGTGCCGTGCTCCCTGTCCTCAGCAGACAGGCACAAGGGTGAAGTGACAGCGAGCCCTGTGTCACAGCCGGGGCACTGCTCCTCCTGTGACTCACCTGTGCCAGGACACCGGATCCTGACCTGCCCAGCACTCCCAGCAGGAATTCCAGCACTCTCAGCAGGAACTGCAGCTCTTCCATCCACTCCAAGCCATCCCTGAAGCAGCAGGGACCCATTAACTCTGGTTAAAGCCCCAATATCCCAAATCCTGCCATCATGAATGTTGCAGGGTTTTTCTCCTCCCTTTCCCCACCTCAATCACTCTCAACTACGGGGCATGAATAATACAACAACGTGTTGCCTGGTGATCGCTGTTGTCTTTTCATTTACAAACACGCCCAGGGAAGGGAGCAGACCCCGAACTGCCTGGAGGAATTTGGGTGTTCAAGGGGCTGAGGTGCTGCAGACACAAGGTGATCCAAAGGCTGATGGCAGCCTCTGGATGGGATTTTGGGAGCCCACCAGCTCTATCCCATGGCAGAAGTCTGTTCACAGCCCCAGGGCACAGCTCCCAAATTACTGCAGCACTGGAAGGGAGCAGAGGGCTTGGCTGAAGCCAGCGTGTGGAGCTAACACTGCTGTGCCAGGTGCTGCACCAGCTTTTACAGCAAAAACAAACAGGGCTGTAAAAAAGGAAGAGGCTCTCAATAAAAAACAGGATATTTGGAGCTGAAGGGTTGTTTTCCTACACGAAGAGAAGCTCCCAGGAGGCTTGGAGTTGGTGATGTGGATTGGAATTGTGAAGCTGTGTCAGGGGAGGGTTTGGGGTGGGTTTAGGGAAAGGTTCTTCTCCTAGAAGGTGCTGGGGCACTGAAATGTCACATTCCCATGGCTGCCAGAGCTCCAGGAGCATTTGGACAATGCTCCCAGGGATGCACAGGGTGGGATTTTGGGATGCCTGTGTAGGGCCAGTGTTGGAGGGCTCGATGATCCTCGTGTGTCCCTTCCAGCTCAGGATATTCCATGATTCTGTGATTTTCTGCCACTATAGGGTTGCTCCCATAAGAAAGAAAAGCTCTTCCATCTTTTTCTTTCCTTCAGCACTGCAGATGCAGGTTGGCATTTTTAAAAGAACACTGGAGAAGTTCCCATTCCTCTTTGAAAGCCCCTTTGAGTCCTGTCCTGTGGATGCACAGAGACCCAGAAAATGCAAGTTCTCAAGCCATGCTCCGTTCAGAACCCAAGGCAGGGGGGTTTCTGGAGCAAATTCTCTCTCTCTGAAAGCAGCAGCAGCTCCAGCCCAGCTGCTCCAGCCTTGCAGCTGAGGTGATCAGCAGGAAAATGGGGCTGGGCTCCATCCCTGGTGCCTCCTGAAGCGAGTCCAGCTGTGACCTGGAGATGGATTTGATTCGTGCCCTGCCTTGGAGCTGTGCCCTGCCACCTGATTGCCTGCTCAGGCTGCAAACTGCACTTTGGGGGGCTGCTCCTGCCTCTGCACACAGCAATCCCAGCTGCAGCCTTCAGATAATGCAGCACTACAGAGAAATATCAGCACCAAATGGTCCCACAAGGTGTTCACTCCTCCAGGCCAATGATGCTGCTCTGTACAAACATGTTTGGCTCAAATGGAGACACTGGGACATCTCTGCTGTGCTGTGGGGAGGGAAACCCACGGATTGCAGTCAGGTCCAGCCTGATCCCACATCAGAGGAGTCATTAAGAACTGGAATATTTCAATAAACCCCAAAACCTCAAGGAATAAATGTTCCCGGTGTATTTAACAGCACTCCAGCCTCTGGTGTGTGTAAAGAGCAAGGCAATTAGTAAGGTATATTTAGCATGCCAGGCTGAGGTGTGCAGCTCCCACAGCAGCTGAAACACAGCAATTGAAATAACATTTATCATAAAGATCAGCCTGCCTGAGCTGGGGCTGCTGCTCTTCTCACCTGGGAGCACCTGGTCACTGCCTCACCTGTCCCTCCAGGAGTCCCAGGGCAGGGCTCTGCTGGTGGCTGCAGCTCAGACAGGAGGGTTTGGGTGCTGTTGGTGCCCTGGGAGACCCCACTGAGACCCCATGAGTTGTTCTCTGGCTTGTGCAGAAAATATGAAATGAGCAGATGGTGCTTTTCCCCCACTGCTTAGTCCCTGCCCTGGGTTCAAAATCAAGGGAAGGAGAGGCCTTTTCCAAAACAAAAAAGAAGTAGAAACTAAGTTCTCCAAGCTATAGGATGCCATGGATGCAAAAGTTTTCATGGTCTCATAAAGCAGCTTGCTGAATTTGTAAAACACAAGTCCTACCAAGAAAACAGACTCACAAAGCTGATTGTAATCCCAACGTTCAAGGCCAGATACCTGAATAGACAATAAAAGCCACAATATCTTTAATCAGCTGTGAAACCTGACTAAATCCTTGTATTCCACACTAGCTGTGCCCTGACATGCCAGAAAACATCGTCCAGCAGAATGCAGAGTCCTGCCTCCCGCTAGAATCAGACTTTTCCAAGCATTAAAAAAGATTTAAAGGGTGTTGAATATTTGTGCAGAGAACAAGGACAGGCAGAGTTATTGATTAGAACGATAAATGTTCGGGATGAGATGGAAAACTTCATATTCCAGGGTTGAAAAGATGTTTTGGTTACAAAGGGAGAAAGCAAGGCCTCCCTGAGTGAGTTACCCCTGCTTGGGTTGGGAGCAGGATCAGGAAGGACAGGAGGTTGGGAACACTTAGATGAGCACCCTTTTCCTGGGAAAATCCCACTTTTCCCCTCAGAAGCAATGATGCCAATTGTCCCCCAAAGACAGAAATCCCCCTGCTCTGAGTCAGGCACAAACATCACATCCACGCCAGGGAGGGGACACAGCCACACCCAGCCCAGCAACCTGAGCCCAAACCCCTTCTGTGCTGTTTATAACAGTTATTTTTTAAACTTTTGGTAATTAAATCCCCTCAGTTTTTATGAGAGCCACTCAAAAGCCCAGCAGTCGGGACTGCAGCTGGCTTTGAACAGATGAAATGTTTTCCCTGCCTTTGAACTCACTCGCTGCCTGTTCCCAGCCTGTGGCCACCCAGTTTGCCCCGAGGTGCCTGGCACTGGAGTCTCCAGGATAAAAGGAGCTGGTTGGAAGTGGAATTAGTATCCTGCATGGAAGGCTGTACTGCAGATGGAATCAAAGGAGGAAATAAAGACCTGAGCTAAGCAAAACCCGCACGCAGATAATTAGTTAAACTTCCGAGTCTTGACATGAAGCTTTTGGAAGCAGAACATTTTGGGAATCACGTAGAGAGTCTGACTGTCCTGCCAAGCAAAGGTTTGGGGGACAGGTCTTGTGTGGGGTTGTTTTATTTGTGATTTTCAAAGTGTCTGCAGGACCTTGGGTGTAACTGAGGGGTGACCTGTCCTTGAGGCAGCCCCAAAAGCAAAGGAGGGGGACCTGCTCTTGGTGGAGAAGGTGGAAATGCCCCAGTCCTGTTTTTCCTGCTGGCATTTGCACACCCCAGCCCCTGCAGCAGGATTTGGTGAGCCTGGCACCGCTGGCACACTCCAAAACATCGTCCCCAGCCACCCAAAGGGAGCTGTGGACCCACTAGGGAGTCTCTTTCCAAGAAACTTCTGGGAACAAACATTTATGGCTCTCAGGCTTCAGGAGAAGTTGACAACAGGGAGCTGCAGACCCAGCCAAGTCCATGCAGGGCTTTCACAGCCGGCCAACACTCACAAACGCTTCCCCTCCCCTGGAAATACTTGTCCCAACTCTCCCCTGCACTAACAAACACTCGTTTTCCTCACGATAAAATCAGCCCCAGGCTGTGGCAGCTCAGTGCTGACCTCAGCTCTCTGCTCCCCAGGATCTGACAAAACTGTGAGAGCTCCTCAGATTCGGGAACAAAACATCTGTTTCCTCTGGAGCAGCTGCCACCTGGCCGGGGCAGCCGGAGCCAGAGCTTTCCTGAGCAGAGCATTACCTGCCTGTGGGGGATGCAGCCCCTCCACAAGGACACCTGGCACTTGCACAGCCCCTGACAGGATTGGCAAACACCACAGCAGCCCCACAGCTGGAGGAGATGCTTTTGGGAGGGAGGCAGGCTGCCGTGTGGGGATGGTTTCCCCTGGTAATGTGTGGGAAGGGGCTGAGAACGCTCCAGCCTCCCTTTGCTGCTGTGCAGAGGGGCAGGCTGAATCGTTAAAAATGGATATGATCATGGGCAAAGACCCTCTAACTAATTAAAGTTAAAAGTTTTATGATTATTCATGTTTGTTCACTGGTGGGCAGCATGGGAGTCATCTCTGAAAGGCGTGACTGCACCAAACAAGGTTCTTTGCCATCTCTTTATTCCCCAAGATCTTACATACAACACAGGTGCATAACCCAGCACCTCCCATCCCCACCCCATATTAAAATAAGGCTATTAGTCCTTCACAGGTGTGCAATTCTCTCGAATTGGGTCGGTGGTCTCAAAGGATGAAGTCAGGAGAGTCTTCATCAGGTCTCTGTGACCCTCTGGCACAATGCAAGACCCCCTGCTTTGTGATTAATTGATATTATATAATTAATATATTACATAATTATTTGATTATTAATTGATATGATATAATTAATTGATCCAGGTGCTGGACATTATTCTTACTGGTTTCAGTCTATTCTTATAACGGTTCACTTGCTCCACGTTCTTCTATAAGCAAGCTCATAACAGCAAACAATATAACAATTAGCTCTAGCTTAAGCATCTAATAATCATTAACCTACCATTTGCCTACCTAATGTACATCCTAATCAATATAAATAGCTTCTAACCCTTAGCTAAAATCTTAACTCTTTAAAGTCATGATTCAAGGCTGGGACACCTCTGGGGTGGGTGATGGTGGTGGGAGCTCTCCTGAGCTCTGATACCTCACCTGAGGGATTCCTGCTGCTGCACCTGGCAGAGCTGCACTGGCTCTGCCACTACAGCCCCACGCCCAGAGCGGGTCACACCCGGGAGCAGAAAACTTGATTTGCTGACTTGGTTTGAAGGACAGGTGTCTGCCAAGAAAGGCAGGAGCCTCTTTTTTTAAAATGGAGAATGCAACCCTCTTCCCTTCAAATTATTATAATTTTGAAATTAGGGGGCTGTCAGGCAAAGATATGGGAATAGGAACAACAATTCTTTACTAGGGAAATTAGAATAGCAATCCAGTATTGCAGAGAACAAACCCAGAGCAGTGTCAGAGTGAGAATCCAAGGTGCCCCCGTCAGTCAGGCAGGGTTGGTGCAGTCCCATTCCATGGTGGCTGCATCCTCCTGCAGTGCCAGATGTGGTTCTGCTGGAGCAGGGCTCCTGCACAAGGTGCAGTTTTCCTCCAAAGCTGCAGGGATGATGTGCAAGGCTCTGGTTTTCCTCTGGGATCCAGTGGGAAAAGGCTGCTCTGCTGTTCCAAATCTCCCCTTTGATCTGGGTAGGAAATGCTCGGCTCCTGCCCTGGCTGGAGCATCTCCCCATGGGATGATGGAATTTGATCAGCCCTGCCCTGGGACTGCATGGCCATGAACAGGAGAGATCTCCTGGAGGGAGGATGGGCTGTGGGCAAGATAAAGAACACTGCAACAGCTGGGTGAACAGCTGGAACATGAACAGCAGAGATCCCCACAGAGATCAGGATCACTGCCACAGCTGGGTGAACAGCTGGAACATGAACAGCAGAGATCCCCACAGAGATCAGGATCACTGCCACAGCTGGGTGAACAGCTGGAACATGAACAGCAGAGATCCCCACAGAGATCAGGATCACTGCCACAGCTGGGTGAACAGCTGGGGATAAAATACAAACTTTTGGGCACATCCTGTATTGCAGCCTAGGACATTTACCAAAATATGAGTATTGATCTAATACCAATACTCAACTGTGACAGACAAAAGACTCTCTAACAGTTTAAAGTTAGACAGTGCATGTTAATTCACTGTATGTTTATCCAGTGCTGGGCAGCAGTGTGGGATAACCCTCCAATACACACTGCAAAATTACAGCTGATCACAGAGTCTATTTATTGACAAAAGCTTCAAACAAATAAATATTCACCATAACAGCCCCTCCCATCCTCACTTCCTATGGTAATTAGGTTGACTAGTATTAAGCAAGCGTTGTTGGCTTCTTGAATTAAGTCTGGGGTCATTTTTGTGGAGAGGGGTCTTAAAAAGAGGAAGTAAGGGGAGTCTTCCTCGTCCTGAACTCTCGACCTTTTCACTGATGACAATACAAATGGCTTCTAGGGGAAGTCAAATTTTCTGAAGAATAAGTTTCTGGTTGCAATTGTTAGTGTTTCTTTGGATCTACTTACTAGTTTCATCTTTTCCCATTGCAAGCACAGCTGAGCAAACATAAAATGACAGGCAATCAATTATTTAAGTTACAAATAACTATCTCAAGCCTGCTTTTCTTCTAACTAACTTCTAACTTTTAATTATTTTCAGCAAGGCCTATCTATCCATTTGCTTTTGAATTAATTCTAGTAAATACCTAACTTTTAACTAAAATCCTAATTTTTCTGAGATTAGCGTTTCAAACTCAAGATGTGGTTAGAGCAATTTCTCTATGGCCTTTTTGGCTGTCAGTGTGCACTCTGAGGAGGCAAGGAGGATGGAGAGGTCTTTTGCATAGGATAAAAGAGGAATTTATTACTCTGGGGAATTTGGAGGCAAAAGACAGAAAATACGAGATTGCAACAGCTGAAATATGGGGGAGGTTCAAGGAGAGGGTAAAAATCATCAGCAAATTGGAGAAATTCTAGGGAGGGGTAAAAGGCAGGGTTCACAAAAGCATTGTCCAATGAGAGAGGCAGGGTGGGGAGATTGAGTCACATGGATTGATGGGACATGGAATTTTAGGGGATTTCTGAAGGGGAATTCCAAGCAGGGGGCTGGCACAAGGTGGGATTGACAGGAAATTCAGGGTAGATTGACACGGTGCATGGAAGGATATAATTTTTTGGACTAAACTTGGGCAATAACAGAACATGCCATTAACAAGAAGCTCAGTGCAACAGAACCCCTTGATTCTGCTGCTCCTCGTGTCCCTGGAGCCAGGATCCTGGCAGGATCCATCCCCTGCCACCTTCCTGCCCACGGGCATCTCGCTCTGGAGTTTAGTCAGGATGTGTCCCCGGCAGCCAGCCAGCCAGACAGACAGACACTGACTCAGGGCTGAGTCACTCCAGGGAGGGTTTATTCCCTGACTTTCACTCCCCACTGATCCTGCTGCTGATCAGGAGCTGGGATGAGCCCTCAGGAACATTCCCAGCCCAGCTGAGTGTCACATCTTCCACCCGACACAAGTGACTCCCATGTAAACAAGGGCATGTGGTGACAGGACAAGGGGGAATGGCTTCACACTGAGAAGAGACATTAGGAAAAAATTATTCTCGCTGAGGCTGTGGCTGCCCCATCCCTGGAAGTGTCCAAAGACAGGCTTGGAGCAGCCTGGGACAGTGGAAGGTGTCCCTGCCACGGCAGGGGTAGGATGGGATCATCTTTAATGTCTTTCCAACCCAAACCATTCCAGGATTTTCTGGCTCTGTGATAACTGATCAGCAGCAATGAAAGGAAAGAGACCATTTGGATTATAGGAATTAAAGCTTTAGAAAGGGGTAAGATAAGAAAAAGGAAAAAATTGAAAAGATATCGACTATTCCGAAGCAAACAAAAGCCACTATAGATTAAACAAACAATGCAGCCCAAACTTCTCCTTACAGTGGTCTGACAGATAAACAGCAGCCTGCAATAATTAATTGTGTCCTAGCACAGCTGAATGAGCCACCATATGGGAGTGGTGACAAAACAACCTCTGGTTTTTGGTGGCAAATTGTGCAAATCTGTCTAGAGCTGAGAACTGACACAGCTCACTCCTGCTGTCAGAGCAGAGCAGACACATCTGGGAGGCACAGGGTTCTCTGGGGGCACTGGAAATCACTGCAGGCAAAATCTGGGGTTTGATGGAGGTGAGGATTCACTGAGAGGACGCTGCATGAGCTGTGGTCACCTCCCTGGTGCTCACTGAGGCTGCAGCGATGGCTTTGTCACCCTCAGAGCCCAGGAGGAGGTGGCAGCATGGCCACAGGGGAAGAGACTTGAAGGAGAACTGCAAAGGATCCTTGGGGATGGATTTTGTGGGGCTGTTGGCAGAGCAGGAGCTGCAGGAAGGAGAGGGAACATCAGCCCAGCTCAATCCTTGTGCTTTCTCATTCTCCACGAGCACTGAATTTACTAATTTTATTTTCTCTAGAGGTATCCATTAATAATTGCACTTGAAATGGCTGAGGAAAAATGATACAGCAAAGCCAAGGAAGCATCTTGGAGATGGTCCAGCCTGGCAGAGCTGAGATGCAAATGTGGAGTGACTCTTGCAGGGTTGGGTCGGACATAAATCCACAATAGCTCAATTAAAGCTGCTCCCAGTTCACACCACAGACAGGGAGCCGTGCTCCAGTCCTGGGACTGATCCTGAATTTTACCCTGAATAAATGACAGGCCCTTGGAGAACAAAGTCCTCTGAAATCCTGGCACTCTGTCCCTCCACGCTCACAGCTCTCCCCTCCTCTGCATTTTCATTTCAAATGAGACAAAGCACCACTGTCAATTTGGCAGCCAATGATGCCCTTAAAGCCACCTGCCCCTGGCTCCATCCCTCAGCCTGAGCACCAGGCAGGACCACACACACCTGGAGCTGCAATGAGGGGGGAAGAAGGGGGGAAATGCTGCAGCGGGAGTGCTCACCCTGCCCCGGAGCCTCCTCGGCTAAAAGTCACCTGGGAGCCCTCAGTGACCCCCAGCAATGCCCTCCCCACTGCCAGGGCAGGGTAGGACAGGTTTAATGGGCAGGTGATTCACCAGTGCAGTCTCTCTGTAATGAATTCCTTCTAACTCCCAGCCTCTTCCCTCCAGGAATCCCCTGAACACCTTTAATTTAGAAGTGCCATAATCCACTCGCCTTCTGCTGCCTCTTAAAGTTGATTTCCTCCTGGGTGCTTTGCAGCCATGACATTTTCATGGCACTGCCTGTTCCTTTTGCTTGGATCACTTTGGGGTGAGGAGCCACGGGCTCCTGTCCCTGCTCTGTCTCTGCTCCCTCCTGTCAAAGCCCTGACTGGATTTTTTTTTTTCTTTTTTAATTTCCTGCCTTTTTCCATAGCTCAAAGACACAGAAACTGCTGTCAGGGACTGGCACATTCCCATCTATCCCAAGCATCGTTGGAGTTTATGGGCTCACTGTACAGGAAGAAATTAGGTAATAATAAAAAATACACACTAAAAATACTCGGCCATAAGAAAAATTGATCCTGCCCTATGGGATATTTTAGTGCCTCATTATGGCACCCAGACCTCACAGAATGGCTTCAGTGACAGCAGAGGGTTTTTAAATAAACCAGTGGGAACTTGCTGGCTCCAGGTCCATGAATCCTGGTTCCCCACTGACTTCCAACCCAGTTCTCACCCCGTGCTCAGCAGCCCTTCCTTCTGCAAAGGTGTTTCCCATCCCACAGGAACTTCCAAGATCAGGGAAACAAAATGTTTTCTTTGGTCCTTCTTTTGAAGGGGTCAGGGAGAGGATGACAGGAGACAGAGCTGTGAATCCAGTGCCACTGGGAATGTCTAAACATGATTTAGGAAGAGGAGAGCATGGGTTCAGGTCACGGAGGAGGGACTGGGCTGAATTTTAGCCCTTGTATTTGTTAGTCTTTCCACCACTGCCCGGTGAAATCACAGCTCTTTTGGCACAGTCCCCTTGTCCTTCCTCACATCTTCAGTGCCAATGGCAGCACAGAACTCCTGGAAAACACGAACTGGCTCTCCAGAGCACTCCAAACCTCTGCTCTCCATCCCAACCCAGCAGGGACCCAGGCCTCTTGTTTGGCTCAGATAATCCAAGGTGCCTACTCCAGCTCTACACCTAATGTGGCATGTGTCTCCAGGAGATTATTTGAAGTGGTTATTTTTATTCCTGGAACCTTCAAAGGCAGAGTTATTAAGTGTATTTAAAAGGAAGAACGGGCCCAGATAAAGCAGGGATGTAATTAGTTACAAGCTACTGTACTTTGATGACAAAGCAGCATTTCTGTGGAGCAGCAGCTCGGTGGGGTGTGCTAATTACTGATAGCAGTCACAGCCAGGGGAAGCCTGACACTCCTCTGATAAAGCAGAGCTGTCCACAACACCACGGGCTGGGCTTAACTCACGGGGTTTGAGCCAAAGCCTGGGCTCTGTAAAATTCAGCACATGTTGGAAAGGGCAGAGGGGAATAAACCCCAAAATTTCAATGTGAGAGGCCAGGTCACAGCCCGGGATCTTTGAGGGGACACATCAAAGTGATCAGAGGGACGGGGCAGCTCTGCCATGAGGAAAGGCTGGGATTGTTCCTGGAGAAAAGAAGGCTCCAGGGTGATCTAATTGTGACTTCCAGGACCTGAAGGAGCCCACAAGAAACACGGAGAGAGACAATTCACAAGGGCTTGGAGTGACAGGACAATGGGGAATGGATTTCCACTGTCAGAGAGGGCTTTAGGTGGGATTTTGGGAAGAAATTCTTCCCTCTGAGGGTGAGGAGGCCCTGGCACAGGGTGCCCAGAGCAGCTGTGGCTGCCCCTGGATCCCTGGAAATGTCCAAGGCCAGGCTGGACAGGGCTTGGAGCAGCGTGGGATAGGGAAAAGTGTCCCTGCCCATGGCAGGGGGTGACACTGGATGATCTTTAAGGTCCCTTTCAACCCATGATTCCCAAAAATCCCCCTCTCTTTCCTCCTGTAGCTTCTCCCTGGCCCTGAGCATTTCCCCAGCTGAGCCCTGGAGGGGCTGGGATTAACATCTGGGATTTACCAGCCTGGGATTTACATCTGGGTTGACTCAGCCTCACTGATGTCAGGAGGAGCTTTCAGAGATTTGAGTTTGGCTCTGTCCCTAAATCAAACCACGTTACTTGGCCCAAGAGAAGATCAGTGATGGATTGTAGAGAGGTGGGAAAGGGCTGGACCTGTGCAGAGATGAGCTGCTGGCAGGAGGCACAGGAGGATTTTGGGGCAGGGCAGGATGCAGAAACAAGTAATGAGGGTCAGTGTTAAACACGGCTCGTTGAAGTGCAGAGGTGCTGAGCAGCTGGGGGACACTGAGGTGGCTGGAGGAGCTGAGAGCCACAAAAGCAGAGGCAGCAGCACCCTGAGGGGGCTCAGCTCTGCTCCTCGAGGCCCTGGGAGCACTGCAGAGCAAAGCAAGTGTGAGTGTTTGTCACAGTGTGCCTGTCACCAGGAGAGTCTGTCACAGTGCCTGTCCCTGTCCCCGAGGCACTGCCAGCCTGCTGCTGGCACAGGGAGCTCACCTGGCCTGGGAGAGCCACCAGCACAGCCAAACCCAGCCCTGAGCTCACCTGGACAAGGGAGAGAAGAGCAGAACCTCCCCAAGGTCTTCCCCTTGCAGACACTCAAACATGACACAGGAGGGACAGCTACTGCTCACCTGGCAGCCAGGTGTGTGTTAAGGGGGAGGACAGCTATGAGCCAAGGAATAAAAATCCCCCAAACTCCACTAAACCAAAATATCAGAGCAGTCCTGGCAGGATTGATGGGATCACAGTTCCCAGCAGGGTGTCTCTGCTCCCCAGGCTAACGACCCTGGAGTGATAAAATGAAATTATCTCTCTATTCTGATGCTGGGGTGACTTTTTCCACTTATCAAAGTGATGGGATTGCAGTTTTGATAGGTTGGAGTTGTTTGGCCTCTCTGGGAGGGTCTAAGGGCTGCCTTTTAGCTCAGTTTCGTGTCCTCAGAGTTCACCTTCTTCCTTCAAGGAGCTGCCTTCTCCTAAATCCAGCTCCCAACACCGGCAGCTGATGGCTGAACAGCCATTCTGCAGACACTGAGGAGCAAACAGACATTTTACAGCCCATTTACACCCAACAGACATTCAACACCAAAACCATGAGCTGAAGGGACACAGGACAGATCCAGGCACTGGTTCCTAATCAAGGAATCCTCATTTCTCCAAGCCATGGAAGGGCAGTGCCCACAGGCAGGCAGGAAAATCCAAAGCCAGGGCAGCATCTCCCCATCACATCCCCCTCAAAACGCAGCTTTGCCACCCTAAAGCCAGGTGACACAATTGCCACACAGTGAATTGTACCTGAGTGTACCTGTGCAGCACAGCATGGGACTGGAGCTCCAGGACTGGAATTAGGACTGAAATGGGAACTTCCACAGGCACCAGAACTTGGAATTTCACCCAAGGATCACTTGCATGGACCAAAGCCTGATGGTTGTGTTGTTTCCTCCACCATTCAGACATTTCCAGGAAGGTCAATTGCCCATAATGCCTTTCTGAGTTCCTTAAATGCAATTTTCTCCTTCCAGACTTTGTTCCTAAAGGATTTTTATTGTTTCTACCCCTGACCTGAAGAGGTGACAACAAATCTCTGGACACTGGGGATCCTCAGCCACAGCCAGGGCAGGACCTGGAAATTTCTCTTGCCACACCAGTGACACAGTACCAGATTTCCCAGTGCAGTTAAGACAAGGAAAACGGGAACCATTCCCATAATTATTGACAAATTCAATTTACAGTCTGCTTCCCACTTTGGAGAGAATATAAATTTCCTCTCTCTGTGTATCAGTCTTTAGCAGTGGCTGGTGCTGATGATTTCTGTGCCTGCAGACACTTTTATATGGGCTACAGCACATTTATAAGTAACACTTTTGAAAGAAATCGCCTTTAAAACCCCCTCATTAGGAGTGAGCTGTAAATTAGCTGTTACTGAGCAGACAGGGGTGGAACAAACGCTGTGTGTGTTGGTGGCTCCGTGTCTGGGCCAGCTGAGCCCCCTGTTCTCACCCAGAGCCTGACAAGGGCTTGACTCCCTCGCCCTTCTGTGTTGAAGTGGGTGAGAAAAAAAAAAAAAAAAAAACAGAGAAGGTTCTGGCAATTATGTGACAATTTTAGAGCACTTGACAAATAATTAATTGCAATGCTGGTGAGCAACCTTGTGAGCACACCCTGCCTGGTGTGGGTTACACCAGCACGGAGCAGGTTTGGGCTGGGGGACAGGGACAAGGGAAATCCAGATTCTGCCTTGTTCCTTCTGGGAAATTCTTCCCTGTCAGGGTGAGGACGGGCTGGGATGGAATTCCCAGAGAAGCTGTGGCTGCCTCTGGATCCCTGGGAGTGTCCAAGGCCAGGTTGGACAGGGCTTGGTTCAGCCTGGGACAGTGGAAGTGTCCCTGCCCATGGATAATCTGGATAATCTTTAAGGTCCTTCCAACCCAAACCATTCCACGATTCTACAAAAATTCAGGACTCTCAGCCTCACAATGTAATGCTTTTGTTGGAAAGTATTTCTTCCCCACCTACTTTTGCACTCCAGCAGTAGAAAGGTTCCTTCACCTTTGTGTTTACAAAGGGAACTTGGGAACAGAAACCCTCAAGGCCAAAAAAAAAAAATTTAAAAAAATTAAAACAAACAATCCCTTCTGTTCATTTTAACTGCCCTGGTGTGTACTCACTTCGTGATGGCAGGACTGCTCTGCAATGTGTTCTTTTTTTTTAATAGCTGGATTGTGATGCCAACAAGGACACAGAATAAATGAGATTTGTTTTTTCTTAATATCATAGATGGGTCTTCAGCTGTAGAAATTGGCACTGCTCCTCCAGAGTCGTCAGAGCCAAATTACGCTTACTCAGGGGCTGGCCTTGGGACAAAAATATCTTTTTAATTTCCATCTTACTTCAGGAAGAGCCTTAAAAATGCCCCTTTCTGCCCACACGTTGCAGTCCCAGCAGAGCATTTAGAGCTTTGCTGGCAGCTCTGGCCAGGGGCCATCACACACTGCTAACAAATGAGGGCAGTTCTTTGTGTTGGAGCAAGATCTGGAGAATTTGGGGGTATCCAGGGCAAAGCCAGGCCAGGCTGCTCTCCCAAAGCACAGCCCTGTGCACCCTGTGTGACCATAACTGTGCTCATTTCCACTCTGACGGGGCTGGAGGGACCTCCCCACTTCTCAAACTGTTATTTCCTTTAACTGAAAGATTCATCGTGTCTTTTTGAGCAAGAAAACAATGATCAGGTAGCCCTGGAAGCTGCTATTTGTTGTGCAGCAGTGCTCATTGTCTCTTTGCTGGCTGGCCATGCAGCAAGGGGGAACCTAAACCTACCAGGAGATTAATGACAGGCTGCAGATGTGTGGGAATAGCAAACGAGGCCACTCCAAGCTTCCTAGAAAAGCAGAGAGAAGAGACTTTGCTGCAGCAGAAACCAGCAGAGACAGAGGCTGAGGGTTACAGGTGTGACACCCCCAGCTCTGTGCCCTGAGACAGCAAAGCTGAGCAAGAGATCAGCTCCAAACTGGTGAAATCACAGGATCAGGGAATGGTTTGGGTTGGAAGGGACCTTAGAGATCATCTTGGGGACACCCTCCACTAGGCCAAGTGGCTCCAAGCCCTGTGCAAACTTTTGTGGAGCTTCTTGGGTATCAGATCCTGTCCATTCCTCTGGTGCCTTGGCTGGGCCCCTGGAGCAGAGCCTGGGCTCTGCTGTGACCCTCCCTGCACACAGGGACACACAGGGACACAAAGGGACACCCAAGGACACACAGGGACACCCAGGGCCCCTCTCAGCATCTCCTCAGCCCCAGCTCCCTCAGCCTTTCCTGGACAGGGAGCTGCTCCAGCCCTTCCTCAGCTCCTGTCCCTCCTGTCCCTAAATACACCCTGAGGATTCATCTGCAGCCCCAGTGATGCCAGCCCCACGTGTCCCTAAGCTCCCAGAGTGTGACAGCCCCAGAGCAGTCTGGCAGGCTGAGCAAGGCTCAGCACCAGGACAGATGTTTGAGCGTCTTTCTGCTTCCTCTGGGCTCAATTCACACTCTGAGGGAGAGGAAGGAGCAGCTCACAGCTCACAGCTCCCTTCCCGTGCTGGAAATGAGAGGAGGAAGGAATCAGTGGCTTCTCAGTCTGGCAAGAGCTCTGAGAGATGATGAGTTGTCAGCATGGGGAATGTCACCAGGTGCCAGGCTGCTGTCACCAAGCTGTGACACAGGGACAGGGGGATCTGCTCTGATGTGCCCTGGTGAAAGTGGGGAGACTCTGCTGCACCCAGCCCTGACCATTCAGCACAAACCCCCAGAGATTCCCAGGCCAGATTTTGCCCTTAAGGGAATAAGGAGTGAGGGAGTCCATGGGATCTTCTGCTCTCCCTACAAACCAAACCAGCCCCAGTGGGTGAGCACAGGGGTACAGACAGCTCTGTCCATGGCTGCTTTGTTACCTCAGCCAGAAAATTAATAAAGAGGTAAAGAAATAAATAATAAGTAACCTAAAGGCTTCACTGAAAATCTAAAAAGAAATCCTAAAGCCAGGCTGGTGTTCCTGAAGCCTCTGCTGAGAGCCTGGAGCTGTGGAATGTTGGGGATGCTGGTGGCTGCACCTGGGGAGGAGCCAAGAGCAGGGCTGGGGGGGACAGACACCAGGGACAGGCAGAGCAGCAGCATCAGACCTTCCTCAGACCTTCATCAGCCTCACACCTGAACCACACCTTCATCAACCTCACATCCGAACCACAGCTTCATCAGCCACAGCTTCATTCATTCATCAACCACATCTTCATCAGCCACACCTTCATCAGCCTCACACCTTCCTTCATCAGCCACACCTTCATCATCTACACCCTCATCAACCTCACACCTGAACCACATCCTCATCAACCACACCTTCCTTCATCAGCCTCACCTTCATCAACCACACCCCCTCCCACCTTCATCAGCCTCACCTTCACCAGCCACATCCCCAGCCAGAGCTGGGCAAGCCCTGCCCTTTGCTCAGCCGGCAGGATCAGATGGAGATTCCCAATTCTCCTCCTCTCCTCCTCCTCCTCATGGCTCCCGATGGATGTCCCAGCCCGGGACGCCCTGCAGGGGTGGGCTCAGCCCCAGGGTGGACATTCTCCAGCACCATCTGCTGGTTTTATTTCTATTCACAGGCGAGTGACACCGCAGCCACTCCGAGAGGGAGGAACTCGTGTGCCACCTGCACCAGAACCACGCAGGTGTTTCCCTGTGAAAAACAACAGGTTTTGTTAAATGAGATGTTTTACCTGGCTGAATGTCACTGCTTGTCTCTGTTTTTCAGTGTGGGATCCTCTCATGTGAGAAGAAAATGTTAATTCTCGCTGTATTTTTACTTTGCTGCTTCTTGGGAATTATAAAATGAATTATTTTGATTATCTGGGAAACAACGGAGAGAGTTTTGTGTTTTCTTTTTTTCTTTTTCTTCTTTTTTTTTTGGCAGAAACTGTTTGCTGAATCTGACCCAAATTCACAGACAGCTTTGCCTCCTCCACTCCAAAACTGCATTTCTGGTGAGTAAAATTCTTTGTCACCCAAATTACCCAGGTCTGCTGCTGCCACTGAGCCACCCTCTCCAAGCAGGGTTCAGCCTGCATGCTCCTGCTGGACAAAACAGAGAGTTCAATTTGGGATTAATTCTCTTGGAGCTCAAGAGGGGAGGGAGGGAACATTTTCAGGCAGTGCTGGTATCAGGAGGGCTGTCTGCATTTCTGTCCTTCCCAAAGGATTACACCTCTGGCTCACACAAATCCAGATTCTCTCCCCTCAGTCCTTCTCAGTGGATGAAGCAGAACAAAAATCCAGAACGCAGGCATGGAATTGGAAGAGAAAGTTCAGTTTGCAGCTCAGTGGATGCTGCCACAGGTGAACCTGTGCCCAGCATCCCCATCCACACAGGAGATTTATGGTTAGACTGGAGGTAAAACATTGCAGCTCTCAGGATACTCAAGCACAGAAATAAATCAGCGAGGGACAGCCCAGGGGTTGAGGAGCAGGTAACAAACTCTGCCCACCTCTCTCCTGGGCAATGAAGCTGAGCCCTTCTCATATTTTATTCACCATTTCACCTTTACCTGTGGAGGCCCCACATTTCCCAAACAGGAGAACTTTAAGTACAGCTTAGACAAAGAACCATCCAGAATGACTTCACTGGGTTTGTATTACCCGAAATTCCAGTGCTGAACCTCCATCTCCACCAACCTTCCGAGGAACTGGAACAGCAACACTTCACACACTCCAGGGGAGGCACTGAGGAGTAGGAATCCAGGTCAAGAGGCAGAACTCGGGATAAATAAAGTCACTCCATAGGAGGACTCTTCAAGAGGGGCCCCAGAGTGCTGTGCCTGCAGGGACCAAGGGCTCCACACATGGTCCCCATCCCTCCTCCCCTTTGTGAACGATGCCCAAAGAGGAGCCTCGCCTTTAATCTGAGGCGAAACTGGGATCGTCACACATCGCAGCAGCCTTCACACACAATAGGGATGAATAAAAGGATAAGAAAAAAGTAGATGGGCCTAAACAGATGGATTCTATATTGGCATTAAAAGTCAAACCTCATTTTTCATCCAGCCCTGCCTGTAAAGCACTTCCGATGGAATCCGCTCGACGCAGTCGTTGCTATTTTCCCCGGTGTTAGTAAATCTTCCTTTGTGACAAGGCTGGAGATAGCAATCAGTAACCTCTCGGCTCCATTCTTCCTTCACAGGCCTCCTTTTGACGGGGAATAAAGAAGAGCTCGCAGGAACGGGAGAAAAATGGGCTGATCTATTTTGCCATTAAAGCCGAGCTTGGCTTGGGGTTATCGTCAAAGCAGTTCCCCAGTGAAAAGCACATCTCACTTCTCCCCATCCCAGCCCTGCTGCTGGCATACATCAAACCCACCAAGCTGAGAAGTCAAAACAAGATTACCCCGTCCTAATAAATATTGATCACCTTACAAGTCCTTCTTTTAAAGTCCTTAATTAAACACAACACCCAACTCTGCCTGTTTTCCCGTAAAGGGGATCAATATTTTATCGCTAATGCAGCCAGAAGGAAAGAGCCTGGTGTGGATTGTCCACCCTGTGTGTTCCAGGGGGGATCAGGAGCCCTGGTGAGACCCAGCCCTGCCCTGTTTGCTCCAACTCAACCAACACCAGGAGCTGGAGGGACTCCCCAAGAGCAGAGCCAGACCTTGGAGCATCTCCCCCCATTTCAGATCAATTAATCCCTGATAGGTGGCTTGATCAGCTCCCAGGGGCACGGGAAGGAAGGCAGGCAGGCAGGGAGAGGTTCCCAAAGGCCACCCCAGTGCTCAGCACTCCTCCACTCCCAGAACAGGTGTGTGCACTCTCCTCACCCCTGTTTGCACCTCCTTAGCCCGAGAAGGAGTCGCAGCTCCAGTGTTTGACAGGAGATATTACAGGTGTTGTCATGGCAATGATTTATGCAGGAATTAGTCACTGCAGCACTTCTACAATAGACTGAAGAACAATAGGAAAAACCACACATTTCCAAGTTCCTGTGATACAGAGGCTGAGGGTTGGGGTAAAGAGATTAAATTCCTTTCACCCCTCTGATTCTGGCGGTGACATTTAAACAGCTCAGGGACAAGTCAGTGCCTAATCACCAGAGTTATTAATAGCAATGTGACAATAACCCAAACTTCATATTCAACTCTGCTGGCAGTTGCAATTGTATATTCACTACTGGCCCATTTCTGAATTAATCGGGGATTGAGTAACAACTGGAGCAGAGAAGAAATTATTACATTTGCATTGTTATATAATGAGGAAAGAATCAGAGTTTACTGGCACTGGAGTGGTTTATCCCATGGGCCTCACTGCTGTCAAAAGTTCTGCTGACTGTTTTAAGCCATGGATCCGTGCTAGGTTATATTAAGCTTTAGCAAAAGATAAAAAAGAAAAAAATCACCTAAAGCTGTAAGAAAGAAAAAGATTTGAAGCATGAGCACTCAGAAGCTGGGAAACTCCAGTGCTGAAAATGAACCATCTGAATTCCCACTTTGTTATTACTGACTGGAATATGGTTTTGCACTGAAGGATGTGTTGGTCCATACATATTTTGGCAAAGGCACGAGCCAGGTCAAGCAGGGCTGGCACTCAGATTTAAAACCAGGTAGAGCCTCTCCCTGTAATGCAGGGAATCCTTCCTGAGTGCCACATCCCTGGATTCCAGGGCAATTCCCCCTCGTCCTTCCCATCTCTGGGGAATCAGCTCTGAGCCTCACAACAGGCAGGGTCAGACCAGAACAGAACCCAACCGAGATGAAAAGATTATTTGTCACATCGCTGGCCCAGCCCCACGAGGACAGGTGACAATTGTGAGGGGTTGGTGTGAAAGAAAAGAGCAGGTGCTGGATCTTGGGTGGGAAATCCAAGGGTCCTTTATTCTTCTGTGTAACACAGGAGCACTCAAAATGTAGCTGAAACAGGACCCCAAACTTTTAGATCCCAGAAATTTGGGGTTTTTTGAGCTTTTTGTGCTTTCTGGCATTGATCCCCTGGAGAACACTGCTTTGGAGCTGAGACCTTGGAGAAAGCTTCTAAATTTGAGTGATGGAGTTAAAATCATGGGTGTGTAGTTAAATAAAAGTGTGTGATTTCACATGGTGAAGGGTTTTAAATTTGAGGTTTTTACAGTACAGTAATAGGGATGGGACAAGATGGAGGATTTTGGGTGGTGTCTCTTTTTGGTTTTCATTTTCCTTCTCCTTCATGGTTTCAGGCAGTTTCTGGTTGGTCAGTCAGTGTCACACTGAGGGTCATGGGAATTTGGTTATTGGGTTAAAAGTATAAATAATATTGGTGTTAATTCTCTATTGGACTGTTTAAGAGGCCTTGTAGCAGCTGCATCTTCCTCCATTTTCCTCCCTTCTGGCTGGTAGCTGGAAGTGCTGCTGAACTTTCTGTGCTTTTCGATAAGATTTAATAAACAACTAAGCCTGAACATGAGAAAATCCATTTCCCTTTTGCATTTTTTAATCCTGACTCTGAGTGGAAGAGACTGAGACAAACCACTCATCAAGTGGTGCAAAACTCCCACTGCTGTTACACCCAACAAGGGGTGAACACGACTTACAGACTCTCAGACTGAACATTCTAGAAACATTCTAACCAATCATAAGTGGCAAATGTGACCCTTATTTACATAGAAACTCCCATGATCCTGTGCAAACAAATTTTAACTCTCCCTAACTTAAAGTCCCTGAATTTAGGGTGTTGCTTTTCATGGCTGTGGCTGGGTCAGTGGCACTGGGCCACCACAATTAGAGCTTGGAAATCCACCCCTCCCAGTCTTCCTGTCCTCAGGGATTTGGGGTTTTCTTCTTCTCCTGCAGCCTCAGATGGAGTTTTCCCATTTTCATGGAGTCACAGGGTGGTTTGGGTTGGAAAGGAACCCAAAGCTGGCCCAACCTCCTGGGCAGGGGCACCTTCCCCTCCCTCCTGGCTCCCAGGGTTGGAGTGAAGGCTCTGGGTTGCACTTTCAAGCTCACTTCATATTTCACAACTTTGGCCAAATGGGAGAATCAACCCAAGAGCTGCCACTGCATTTCCCAGCCCATGGAATCAACAACCCCTACATTTCACCATCATTCCTGAGGCCAGGGGAGTTACTGCCACGCTCTCCCTTCTTTGTTTTGGGAACCTTTCCCAACTTTTTTGTGGTTTCACCATCAAACTCAGCAGTTCTGCCCAGTGAAAGCAGCTGAGCACAGAAGGAACCCACCCAAATGACACCAGGTTGTGTGGATGCCTCTTCAGGAAAAGGAATTTTTTTCTCTGGTTGCTTTTTATTTGTTTCCCTTGAAATGTTTCTGAATTGAGGAATCACCTGTCAGGATGAGGAACTGAGCAGGGGGTGGGCAGGCTTTGCCAATTTAAAGCTCTGAGCAGGGGAAAATAAACATCACTTTGTCCTTATTCTCTTTTATTCTTCCAGCCTTCTGCACCATTTCCATTCACAGGAGTGCTTTGTGCCCTCCAAATTTAACTCCTGACAGGAGAGAAAAAATAAACACAGAGACAGCAGAGCAGCTGCTGAGAATTTAGGGATGTCAATGTTCCACAGTAAACATGACAAGCTCTGATGATGGGTGGGAATGCCCTTTCCCTGGAAAATCCCCAGCTTCAGGCATTTCACACTTAAAAAAAACCCCAAAACCACAAAACAACCAAAAACCAAAAATATTTTGGAGGAAATATTTTGATAGGTGGCACATGGAGATGTAAATTTGGAAGAATCCAAACCAGCACTGGGTTATCCTTGTGTCCTCACAGGCTCCTTGGTTCTGGCACTTAGCTGGAATTTCCTCTCTACCACATCTCTCGAGCATGGAAATTCTCCAGCAGCACTGAGCGTGCTGAGCTGTACAAAACCTGCACAAAACCTGCACAAAACCTGCACAAAACCTGCACAAAACCCAGCAGCAGGAGCCCTGCTCCTGGATGGGGAGCAGCTCCTGTGTTTAGCAGAGGAAATGTTTTGCCTTCAGTGGGAAATGGAGCAGGCACTGCCACCCTGAGCAGCAGCAGATGGGACAGCAGAGCTGGGAGCCAGGTCCAGGCACTTCCAGGCTTTGTGCTGGGCTCCTGCTCCAGCTCCAAAGCAGAGGTAGGCAGGATAAAACTGCCAGGCAAACGTCGTGCCATCCCTCCAGATCCACAATCATCACTCTGCCTCTGCAAACAAATTTGGCAAATTGGTAAATTCTGAGGGCAAACAGAGCAGCGTTGCTTTGCAGCAAAGCTCCGTTCCCAGGTCAGGATCAGCTGCTGTGATGAACCCAATGCACCAGCAGCACTCAGACCCCACAGAAAAATCAGCAACCAGAGCCCCAGCAGAAAGAGCAGGCCAGGATTTACCCAGTGCAAGTTATAATTCCACTGATGTCAAAAAACCCTGGGCTGATTTGTGCCTGCTGAGAGCCAACTCCTCATATTTTGCATTTTTTTCATGCACTTTATCTTTCTCTCCCAGCTCTCCTGCCAGGACTTGCCTGCAGCAGCGAGGACTGGGGGCAGAACTGCCAGCCTGACCTGGGGCAGACCTGCTGGGATGATCCTGGCATGGATTTTTTTGGGTCACAGTAATTGCAGTTAATTGTCGTGCTGGATGTTCCCAGGTTTCCCCCTGGAGTAGTTGTTGGACACCTTGCATTTGCTCTGGGTGGATTTTAGAATCACAGAATGGCTTTTTTTGGAAGGGAACTGAAAGATCCTCCAGTTCCAACTCCTTCCAAGGGCAGGGACACTGAAGTCCTTATGGTGATGTGCAGTTAGCAGCTTTGCTCTCCCTCCTTTCTGCTTTTTGATCACTCATCCAAACCCATCCAAATGTGATTCATTGGAGTGGAGGCTTCCAGACCTGCAGGTCAAGGACTCGTGTCAGGCACTCCACTTTCACTGATCTGCCACTTTCTCACACAAATATCTTGGCTGGGTGAATGAAGGAAGAGCATCCAAGAAGAGCATCCCAAATATTTGCCCAGCTCTGAGGAACACAAATAGTAAAATGTTAAAATCTCATGTCTGGGCTCTGGATGTAGGAGAGCTTTTTAAATAATCCTGCTCTGAATTATCTCAGCACTCCTTCCCACTTCCCTTTTCCAAGGAAAAGAATCTCCTTTTGCTTTTATTCCTCCCAAACCTCTCCCTTCCCACACGCTGACTGACACAACAATCGTTGAGAGCTCCAAGCACAGCCCTGGGTGCTTTCCAGGAGGGAATAAAGGGAGGATTTGGTCTCACAGCCCAGCCCTGCCCTTCCCAAAGCTGGGTGAGGTGGCAGAGGTGCCTCTGTCCCAGCACAGGGGCACAGGGGACACCACCTGACACTGCCAGCTGTGCCCAGCTGTGCCCAGGGAAGGAGTTCAGAGGTGTCTCTGCTCCAGCAGCCACTGCAGCCCAGCTGTGCTGACATTTGTTCATCCACACACACACACACCATGGAGCTGCAGGAAAAGCAGGAGGAAAAGCTTGGCTGGGAACCTCGCTGGCTGGCAGGGTTTTATCCTGAGCCTGGAAATCTGCAGCCCCGGACATGCCTGAGCACACAAATGCATCATGGATGGGTGGGGAGACTCCAGCAGGGACAAAGCAGGAGCTGGGTGTTTGTTTTTCCTGGGAAGTTTCGAGGGAAGGCTTGTGGCAACATCAGAACGTGATAATTGGGATGGAAGAGGCAAAGGGAACTTGGCACAGACAGGATAAACAGAGACAGGATAAACTTGAATCCCTCAAAACAGGGAGCAGGGAGCTGCTGTCCCTCCATTCTCCCCGTTTGACATTGTCGTGTAACAAAGTGACAAAGTGACAAAGTGACAAAGTGACAGCTGCACAAAGCAGGCAGCAGGAGAGCCCTCACCTGCAGCAATTTCCTGATGGAAACAGCGCCTGAAGCACTGATGGATCAGAGCCAAGGCTCGAGGGGACACAACGGCCAGAAATGGCCAAAGGTTTCTCCAGAGCTCGGGAGAGCTGCGGGACTGGGAACCTGAGTGACCCATCCAGGTGACCCCCAGTGCTGGGGACATCCAGCAATGACCCCAGGAGCAGTGGGGACATCCCAAAGTGACCCCAGCAGCACTGGGAAGATCCCACAGTGACTCCCAGCACTGGGGAGTCCCTACAATGACTCCGTCAGGATTGGGGAGATCCCACAGTGACCCCAGCAGAACTGGGGACATCCAGCAATGACTCCCAGCACTGAGGACATCCCACAGTGACCCCAGCAGGGTCATGGCAGTGACCCAGGCACAGTTCAGAGCTGGGTCACCGTGTCCAGCCCACTCTGTCGGGGGATCTGTGGCACTAACGGGGTCACTCTCCATTCTCACGGCGGGGAACAAGCAGAAACACTTCCAGGGGAAAATGCCTTTCCCTCTCCATCTCTCCTGTCATCGAGGTGGGGTATGCAAAACTCCACAGCACTAACGAGGTAATTACATTCCTATTAATGTCTTCAACTGGTCTGGCAACACACGTTGGCATGAGACCAGAAAGTTATAGCAGCAAGGTGATTAGGGACAGGTAACAGCTAAAAATACAGAGGGAGATTAATTAATAATTGATGGTGTAGGTAGAACACTGCAGAAAGTATAATTAATGCTGAACAAACTTGATATAACTCTGTCTTGTTAAAGGCTAATAAAATGTTTCAGTGCTCTTCTGGATCTGGGCTTTCAAAGCTCTCAGGATCAGCCCTGGGGGTCTGCAGAGCTTCCCTGAGCAGGGCAGACCCTGCTGAGCACAGCTCACAGTCACACACGCTCCTGTTGGACATGTCTGACCTGCTGGAGAGAGCCCAGAGGAGCCCCAGGATGAGCAGAGGGATGGAGCAGCTCTGCTGGGAGAGCTGGGATGGTTCAGCCTGGAGAAGAGAGCAGAGCTGACCTCAGTGTGACCTTCCAGGACCCAAAGGGAGCTTACAGGAAAGATGGAGAGAGACTTGGGACAAGGGATGGAGGGACAGGACAGGGGGGAAAGGCTCCAAACAGGAAAAGGGGAGATTTGGGTGGGATATTGGGAAGGAATTGTTCCCTGTGAGGGGATGAGGTCCTGGCTCAGGGTGTCCAGAGCAGCTGTGGCTGCCCCTGGATCCCTGGCAGTGTCCCAGGCCAGGTTGGACAGGGCTGGAAGCAGCCTGGGACTGTGGAAGGTGTCCCTGCCATGGCAGGGGTGGAACTTTGAGGGACAATCTTTGAGGTCCTTCTCAATCCAAACCATCCCACGACTCTACACATGCAGCCCTTAGTTCTCAGACCCTGATTTTACCCAGAGGCCTTTTGCAAACCTTATAAATTGCTGTGGAAAAAGACATTATTTAAGTTATCTCACTCACTGCCTCATGACTGGAGCTGCTGGTGAATGATTTGAATTTGCCAAAAGCAGCCAAGGATGGAGAGAATCCTCACCTGAGTCAGTAAGAAGCCAGGGGCTGTAATTGCTGAATTCTGAGCAGCCAGACCCCTGCTCAGAGCTGCCTGCAGCAGCATTTGCAAAGCTCCCCAGAGCTGATGGGCAGGAAAAGTCTGCAGCTGCCTGTGAACCTTCCTGTGCCCACGATTCTCTGATCCCCAGGGCACTCCAGGGCTGGCAATGCTGGTAACATCCTCAGCTGCAATAAATGGGACCTGAACAGCAGCAAAATCTCCATCCTGGGAATTGGCATCATCCCGTTCAGATCAAAGAGCTGAGCTGTTCTCAGATCATAAAACAGAAGAAAAAAAGCCCCTCTCTGACTAACAGCCAATATGAAGTATTTATTCAACCACTAGAGGAGCATTAAAACATTCAAGAGTTGCCATGATTAGGAAAGGAGCAGTGGAATATTCACATTTCCATGTGCTACCCTGGCACAGCACACAGGGTGACACTCCCAGAAGAGTCAGGAGCCAGGGGAACCAGGGCATCCCCTCACCAAGACAAGAAACCTTCCCTGCTCGGTATTAATTCTGTAATTGATTGATTGATTGATTGTCTGTGTGTGCCTGGGCTCCTGCCTGTGCCATGGCTCAGGAATCACAACTGCCATGATCGTCCCCTGTCCCCAAATCTTGTTGAAAACTCTCCCAGACCTCAACTCCGGGCTTTGAAAGAATTCAAAGCTCCAAGGGAGGAGCCTGACAGGGCTATGGGCAGAATTTGGACAATTAAAGGAGCCAGGTTCCTTTAGAGCAGCCCAGCTCTGAGGGTGGCACTGGGGTGTCCTGTGCTGGGCCAGGAGTTGCACTGGGTGATCCTTGGGGGTCCCTTCCAGCTCTGGACATTCCATGATTCCCTGGCTCGTGGCTCAGCTGCCACCACCCCGTTATTCAGCGTGGTGACCCCCACACAGTGACACCCAGGACATCCCCACCGTGACTTTGAAGGAACCCAATGCTCCCCACCCGAGGCTGGTGTGAGGATTAATCAGGTAATATTGACAAAGTGCTCTGAACACGGAAAACTTGAGCTGCTGTGCCTTTTGTTTACTCATCTGCTAAATCAGGAGCATAATACCCACGCCAGAGGCTCACAGGAGGCTTAGTGAGCTTTTATTTGCAGAGCACTCGGAGATCCTTGACGAGAAACGCTGCAGGAACATCAAGGGTTGTTGTGATCACACAGGCAGGCACTGGAGACTTCTTGGCCAGCTCTGGATTCCAGGAATAAAGTGGGAACAAATCAAGGCCGGCTCTCAAGCCAAGGCCAGCTTCTGTGTTTTATCAGAGAATAAGGAAGAGCTGCTGGACCAGGTTTGTTCTCCCCGAAGGATTCCAGCTGAGGGTGGCTGGGAATGTGATGGGCTGCCAGCAACCTCCCCCACTAAAGCAGCACCCACTCACCTGTTTCGCGGCAAAATAGCAAATAAAGCATTTTTAAACAACTTGGGTGGTTATTTCCTTGCTTATTTCCCGCAGCACACGAACCACGAGGATTTAATTTAATCGCCACGGAGTAAGGGATGCTCCAAGGTGTTTGCTTCCATCGTGGGGCTCTGCCAGGTGCCTTCAGGCTCCTGAGGAAACCAGTGATGAAAGGAACTGCAGGAGGGCCAGGGCTGCCTCTTGTTCTTGCTCTGAAGAGAAATGCATCTCCTTCCTGGAGACATCTCACCCCACCAAAGCCTCCTGTGCTCGGCGTAACGAGGGCATCGCTCTTTGCAGGTAGTTTTTGGAGCAGCTAATTATGCTGTGCTGTGGGAAGCTGCTGTGCATCCCTCATGTTCTGGGTGATCCAGGAGAGTTTAACTAGGAATAATGGCACAGAAGTGTGCAGGGAATATATTAAGCTGAGCACCAGAAGCTCCTAGCAGGGATGCACATCCCGAGGAGAGACAGGAGAGGGATCATTTTATACTGGGCAGGACCAGCAGGAAGGGAACATCTCCCAGGGCTGCAGGGGCTGTGATTTAATCTCTTTGGGCACCTAATATTGGGACAACTTTCACTGAAGAAAGGGAAAAGTCAGGGAATTAAGGAGAACCAACTTCACACAATTAAAAATGTGCACCCACTTGGAAGGAGTAAAAGGCAAATTAATCATGAAAGAGCAGCCTGGAATGGGAGAGTTTGGAAAGGGAAAACAATAAACAGATTGTGTGTTCACTGAGCAAGGGCAGGGGATCACGAAATAACCTTTGCCTCATCTCACTTCAAATATCCTGGGGCAGAGAAGGAGCAGGCACGTGGAAGGATGTGAATATTCTGCTCCAGAGGGAGGAATCCCACTGTGAGGTCACTGGGCTCCTTTTCCCCAATATTGGAAGGTCTTGCAACACAGAGCTTGGAAAAGGCACCGAGAGCTCTTGAGTTAAATCAGGAGAAAGTGAAACACACTTTCTGGCAAAGCTCTAACAGAAGCAGAAAGCAAAGCTTGCAGAGGAATTGAGGAGTTTGTTGTTCAAGTTTTCTGCTGTCCCCCTCCCTCCCAGTGCAGACATAAAACCAGGGAGAAAAGAACATTTATCTGCCTGGTGACATCTCTCTCACATTCTCCAGATTATGTGTGGAAGGAAGAAATCCTTTTTTATCCTGAACTTCCTTTTTTTTTTTTTACCCTGCAAGTCACATCACTTCTTTTCATTCCTGGCTGAGCACTACAAAGTGTCACCAGCGCAGCAGCGTTTTAACTGCTAATAACAGACAGCAGCAAATCCACCCCAGCAGAGCTGCTCTTTCCCCTCCCCTGCACTGATGCTCCTGACAGCCTCTTTCCCAACCTCTTCACACCCACCCGAGCCGAGCTGGCCTCGCACAGCTGACCTGGGCTTGTTGTCTGCGGCTCCTTGTGATCTGCACTCGAATGCAAATGTGCTTCAAGTCAGCCCGTGGAGTCTGGAAATGCTGCAGTTCTCCAGGGGAGCCTAGCAGATGCACTCTGATGGATTTTTAGGATGAGATTCCAGCAGGGATGGGTCTAATCAGCAAATCAGGACTTTGCTTCCTAAGGGGTTTTGTTTGTCTGTTTGTTTAACATGAAAGACAGAGCAGAACATTTGAATAACGCAGGATTAAGGAAGGATAAACCTGACCAGCACAATTTAACAATCTCAGAGCCAGAGACGAGTATCAAGAGTCTCTCCAAGCAAACCCTGCACCAGCAGAGCTGGGGATGCTCTGCCCTCCTGAATCCTGGGAAACCCAGCAAAAAAATGGGGAATCCCAGAATCCCAGACTGGTCTGGATTCAAAGGGACCTTAGAGATCATCTCGTTGGGGTGGGCAGGGACACCTCCCACTGGACCAGGTGGCTCAGCCCCATCCAAACTTGGAGTCAGTGCTTGCTCAACAAAACTGCCACAAAAATGTCACCACCAAGGGCCTTCCACCCCTGAGCTGCTCGGCAGAGTGAGGGTCCTGCAGTGTCCGATTTCTTTATCACATGTGCTGGTTCATGTCAGCTTTGCTTCCTTTAGAGCCAAGCTGAAACCATGGCAGCACAGACTGAACGTGCTCCGTGCAGGAGGTCACCATCCCAAATAACAGTCTGCAACGTTCCCTAAAAATAACAAAAAACGGAACCTCAGCCTGAACCCCAGCACCTTGCAACGCATCCACCTGCTGGATGTGAGCCTCACCTATCACTCCCCACCCCAGGGAGGACGAAGGGTGTGAGGCTGCAAGGGAACACAAAGGTTATTTTCATGTTTGATGCGTTTCAGGCTTTGCCTGAGGCACTCCGAGGCAGTCTGCAAAGCTGCCTGGAGTCCCTTGGTGGTTGTTAGCAGCTGGCAGGCCCAGCAAGTGGCAGCGAAATGAAGAGTTTAAGTGGAAGAGTGAATTAAAAAAAAAAAAAAACAAGAACAAAACACCAAAACCAAGTGGCAGCCAAGGTTTCCAGCACAGAGATGGCTCCACACAACTGCAGGCACTGGGCTTTGAAACATCCTTCTCTTTCTCCTTTTCTCCTTCTCCTTGTCCTCTTCTTCCTTCTCCTTTTCTCCTCTCCTCTTCCTCCTTCTCCTTTTCTCCTTCTCTTCTTCCTCCTTCTTTTCTCGTTCTCCTTCTCCTTTTCTCCTTCTCCTCTTCCTCCTTATCCTTCTCCTTTTCTCCTTCTCCTTTTCTCCTTCTCCTTCTCCGCTTCCTCCTTCTCCTTCTCCTCCTTTTCTCCTTCTCCTCTTCCTCTTCCTCCTTCTTTTCTCCTTCTCCTTGTCTCCTTCTCCTCCCTTTCCTCCTCCAGGGCTGTCCCAGCAAGGACAGGAGCCACAGCCACGTCCTCACCTCCAGGAGCCCCGGGATTCACAAGAAGGTAGAAATGTTGATTTTTGGCAGGGGAAGGATGCAGATGAGCACATGCAGGTGCCTGCCCTCAGCTCTGCTGCCCAGGGCCTCTGTCCCAGCTGGGCTCAGCAGGGAGAGGTCCCCCCGTGGACCAGCAACACCTGCAACAGCAACGTGACTTCCCTCCAGGGAGAACAGGACAAAAAAACCACCCAGGACATCTGGATTTTTGTTCTTTGTGAAATCTGACCACTGCACAGTGGTCTGGGAGGTGATTCTGCTCACAAGACCCTCAGAAAGAGGAGAAGACCACAGTGAAGTGATAGTCAGGAAGCCTTGTATCTCTTGGAGCAATATTTAGGTGCCTAAATCCCACCCACAAACTCTTCTGTCACCTCCAGCTTGCACGAGCACCTTTCTCAAAGAATTGTGGCCCCGTGGCTCTGGCTGTGGCCCAGGTCACCCCCAGGACAGGGCACAGCCCCAACCCCTGGGCTCTCCATCCCCAGCACCCCCTGAGTGCATTTTCCAGATCGATTTCCAGAGACAAGGCCATCGATTCTGTCCAAATAAAAATTAATGACGCTAATAATGAAGAGAACCCACAAATCTTCAGTGAGGCTGGTGAGGATTTGGGGAGACAAATGACTCAATTAGGGAGGCTATGGAGGAGCCCTGAACCATGGCCATGGTGAGCAGGAGGCTCTGCTGCTCCCTGCAGCCACGGGAACGAGGCCACTTCACTCCCTGAGAGGGCCTGGCCCCTCCTGAGTTTTCCAAAAAAGCCTTTAATGGCTCTACATGGTCTGTGCTTGTCCCCCAGTCATTGCAAATGACAATAAATAATCACCACCCTGTCACAGCCAAGGCAGCCGAGGTTATGCATTGTGCAATCAACAGGAGGAGGGAAGAAAAGGAAAAAAAAAAAAAAAAAAAAAACAACAAAACCCAAAATGAGAATCCAAATCACTGCAAGGCAGGTCTAGCACAGATTAACCCCAACACAGCCTCTCCAGTCCCCACCCTGCAGGGGCCAGGGCCATCAGAGAGCAGCAACTCCCACTCCAACAACATCTGTCTGCAGCTGCAGCCTGCCACAGCAGTGATGCCTTTTGGGGCTGCCCAGAAACACAGGCCAGACAAAATTAATTTAATAAAAAGCAATTTATTTATATTTATTGAAGGGCCTTCAGGTACATTTAGGGCAGTTAAAGCCCCCCAGGGGCTACATCCAAAAAAGAGTAACAGGTCACGATTTTTCATACTTTTATAATTTTGGTCCATTTGTATATTGGGGGTTAATCTCCCAATTCCAGCTCCAGGTAATGAAGTCATTTACCCCCAGTTTGCTCCCCCAACTCACTTTTGTTTCCATCTCTCAGGCCTGAGGCAGTGAGGTGTCCTTGATTGCCAGCCTGGAGAGGAATTGTTGTGTCTGAATAAAATGGGAGAGCAGCAGCTCACACTGGATCTGGAGTTTGGAGTCAGACACTAAAGAATTGCAGGGTTACAAATATATGAAAAGATAAAAGCTAAAATGCTAAGGCATCAGCAGTGGGGTGGAACTGGGTGAGCTTTAAGGTCCCTTCCAAGCACAATTCTGAGATCTCCATCCCAACCTGCAGCTCCAAAAGCTTTCCCTGAAGTGGGGGAAGGCAGAGGGGAGGAGGCAGCAGGAGACATCCCCATCCCTTTCTCCTCCTTGCCCTTCCTCTGAGCAGGCTCACCACGGTGACGTGGGACACACAAAAGCAATTTCCAGCACTACAAGGCAAATCTGCCCATCTGCAATGTCCTGGGAAGTCGATGCATCCAGGGCCTCCCCTGCCTGCTGGGAAATTTCCATGGAAATGGGGCTGTGGATGCAAAATGGTCCCTTCCAGATATAAAAATCCGGCGCTTTTCACTCTGTGAATTCCCCGGCTGCACAACAAGTGACAGACAGGCTGAGGGACAGTGATGGGCAGAGTCATTGAAGCAATGTCCCCTCAGCCAGGAAGGGATTATGGAGCACCTGGATCCTCCCCAAGGACTCAGTGTCCAATCTTCCCTCTCCTGCTGCCTGGGTACAGCTCCTCAGTGCCCAAAGGAGTCAGACATGAAGGAAAAAAAAACCCCTGAAGCCTCATCACACAGCAGGAGGGCAATGGCAGATCCAGGATGGGCTGGAAATAAATCACAGAATCGTTGTGGGATGGTTTAGGGGATGAGGACACATTAAAGATCATTCCACAGGCAGGGACACCTTCCCCTACCCCAGGTGGCTCCAAGCCCTGTCCAACCTGGCCCTGGACACTTCCAGGGATCCAGGGACAGCCACAGCTTCTCTGGGCATTTGAGTGTTCAGCAGATCTCTCTCCAAAATAATTCATTGAATATATACTTATATGGATTTGGAGTTATACACTAAAGAATTGCAGGGTTACAAGTATATGAAAATGTAAAAGCTAAAATGCTAAGGCATCAGCAGTGGGGTGAAACCATTTGTGGGCCAAACCCCCCCACAATTCTGAGATCTCCATCCCAACCTGCAGCTCCAAAAGCTTTCCCTGAAGTGGGGGAAGGAAACCAGCAGAGATTAAACCTGTCCCTGTTTGTGCCTGGATGCACAACCTCGTGCAGAGCTCAGCATCCCGAGGACACAGACCTGAGTGCTCCTACGGCCCTGGAATGGCTGAGTCTGGCACAGGATCAGAGCCCAGAGATGAGGAGGCTTCAGGAGCAGAGACTGCCCTCGTTTCTAGCAGTGAGGGCTCCAGAGAAACCCCAGAAATCCTCCCCAGCCCAGATCAGAAGCCCTGGCAGGAGCCCCGGGCTCTCGCTGGATGCTGTGCTGGATTCAGGGACATCGGGATGCCACCACCTGCCACCTCAGCAGCAGGACCCAAAGGCCACATCCTCTCCCTGGCAGAGCTCCAGAGCTTTGCTCCATCTGCCCCTGCTCGGGGGAGCACTGCAGGTCTCAGGGCTTTGGTTCCACTATTAAAAACAGAAAGGAAAGCGGCCCCTGAGCTCATCCATTTCCAGAGCAGCTAACTCGTCCCCAGGGAGCGGCTGGAGGCGATGGGGGGAGGGAACCAGCACTCTCCCTTCTGTTATAAAAATAACAAAAAGTGATGAATGACCCTCAGAGCCCAGGATGGGAAGCAGCAGCTTCTTCCAGGCCGAGATAAATTACTGCTGTCACTGCAGGTGGAGCCGTGATTTACCCACCATGTACCCGGGCCAGCTCCGCCGTGACCCGGCTTGGCCAGCCCCGCTTATCTCATCTCCAAAGGCTTTGTCTGGCTGAAAATCCAAACCAGAGCAACTGGGGAGCAAGAGGAGAGGCAGCAGCAGGCAGGATGGCAGGAGGAGCATCCACAGCTCCCTGTGCTTCCCGGGAAGAGCAAATCCAGGAGCGTTTTACAGCGCACAAGGACCCGTCTCCATCGCTCCCACCGAACCTTTTCCCTCCTCCACGTATTCCCAAGCGCCATCTATTGGCATTTCTTCCCCTTAACTTTCCCGAACCCGAACCCACGCAAGGAACATTGTCCTCACAGGCAGCAGCTCGAACGCTGTGGCTCAGGTGGAAAAGCTGAGAGCACACAGGAGGCGATCCCAGCGCTCAGAGCCGGGTTTGCACAGGGCTGCCTGGGTTTTCATTCCTGGTTTTATGTGGAACACCCCTTATCTGCCAAGCATCTCACCCCACGTTAATAGATTCATTTATTCAGGACGGGGAATTGATAGATTTAGTTTGATTTTCGTTTCATAAGCCTTCCTCCCCGAGCTACGTTTCTCTTTTCATTAATGTGCTGATGGAGGAATAAAGTTTTAACTCTGAGGATCAGCCCTGTCAAACAGAATCTCCTCTGCTGCCTGGGAAGGGGAGGGAGCTGGGCTGGAAAAGGGCTCCCAGCCAAGGGAGCAGCCTGGCAGGTGATTTTAGGAGAGCTGCTGAGTCCCATTTCCTCAGCTCTCCATCCTCTTCTTCCATGGAAGTTTTAGTCGTGGTTTTAACTCGTTCCTCTGCAGTGTCTCACACAGAACCTGCTGCTAAACCCCTGCTGGGAACAGGAGTCCTTGGGGAGTGAGGGGACAGGCACAGAGTGGGGAGAAAGGTGTGGCAAAACAGAGATTTGGGCAAATATAAACAGGAAAAGGAAAGCCTGGGCTTATGGCAAGGGAAATCACAAGAAAATCCAGCTGAAGAACTGAAGGTGTCTCTCAGGAGCCAGTAATGACACCCCAAAAGAGATTCAGGAATTGGCCTTTCTCTCCAAACCTTTGGGATGGGATTTCTCCCCAAACCTTTGGGACTGGGTTTCCTCTCCAAACCTTTGGGGTTGGATTTCTCCCCAAACCTTTTGGATTGGGTTTTCTCCCCAGACCTTTGGGATTGGGTTTCTCCCCAAACCTTTGGGGTTGGATTTTTCCCCAAACCTTTGGGATGGGGGTTTGGGTGAGCTTTCCTTAGAGCTCCTCCACGTGAGCCACACAGAGCACAGTCTATCTTCTCCCACTTTGCATAAAAGATGGAGTTTTCCCATTTTCATGCAGGCACACGGCCTCTGCTCATGCATACATTCATTGAGCTCCTCTTCCAGAGTGGATTCCTTGGGAGAGCAGATCTGTTATGGCAATGCAAACACGAAACACACTGAGATGTTCCCAGATTTTTCTGACCCCAAACACTCTCTACAGATGAGACATAAATGTATGGGTGATCTATTCACTGACTCACCATGGGAATGAAAGATTCCCAGCAAAAACCCCACTGGGCTCAGCCTCGTGATCCCAGCTGTTATCCCTCATTCCACGTTTTTGTTCCACTTTAGCAGCTTGAAGGCCAAGCCAAGCTCTGATCAATAGGATCTGACAATAAAGCAAGCAGCTCTTTTCCACTCCTCTGCTCAACTCTGGGCTTTGCCATTGCTGTGCTGCAAAGGGAAAGGATCCAAAGCCCTGTCCTGAAGGACCCGGGCTGGAGAGCATCTGGTGATGGAGCCTTGCTAATGAGAGCAGGACCAGCTTTATCCACATAAATACAAATCCCTGGAGAGCTGGAAGTTCAGTTCTGACTCACAGCCAGGAATTTGGGTAACAAATACGTGGCTGAACCAAATTAGTACGAAAATAATACAAATTTTCGAGCTGGGGACTGTTTCTGTGCAGGAGCTGTGAGACCCAAGGGGAGAGGCCAGCAGAACCCCACAGACCCCTTACAAAAGCGGATTAGCACGTGATTAAATCAATTTTCTCCTCAAGACAAATCCCTCTGAGCAGAGGGAAAGGTTGTCCCGAGCGTGACAGTGAAGGTGTTAATTCCTCTGTAAATAGGGTGTGAAATGCCACAACATCAGATGGGGTTTCTACTCACTTTGCTAATTATGTTCGTCTGTCATCATTCCGTGGTGCAGCAGGAGAAGGGCTCGGCTCCGGGAAGCAACACACAATTTTTAGACTTGAGTGGAAAATTTGCCAGAGGCTGTTTTTTTCAGAAGGGGAAAAAAAAAAAAAAATCTAACATACGATCTACCAGCACTAATGTAAGGAGTTATTTTTTCAGAGTCCTAAGTCATAAATCCTCCTTGGGCTTACAGAGATGGACAAAGAGGGGAAGAAAAGAATGAGTTCATGGTGCCAGCCAGCAGCTGAATTCCCTGACATTTTACTGACAGAACCTCACACTATTCCCACCAAATATTTTTGTGCAAATTTGGCTTTTTAGGTGCCACCACTGCAGCTTCACCTTGGCTCTCTGGCTCAGGTGTGACAGAATTTGTAGCAAGGGCCTGTCAAGTTCATCCCCGAGCATTGCTGGCCCCAGCTGCTCCAGCTCATCCAAATTCTCACTTTTTTTCCAGGGTGGGTGTGGGAAACCTCACTGAGCTGTGTTGGTTTGATGCAGGACCTGGAAATTTGGAAAGTTTTGCCCTTTTATAATGGCCTGGGGCGACAGGACAAGGGGGAATGGCCTTAAGTGAAGGAGGGCAGGGTTAGAGGGGAGATATTGGGAAGGTTGGAAGATATTGGAGGGTGGGGAAGGGCTGGAATTTCTGGGATTTCCCAGAGAAGCTGTGACTGCCCCTGGATCCCTGGGACAGCCCTTGGAGCAGCCTGGGGTAGTGGAAAATGTCCCTGCCCATGGCAAAATCTTTAATGTCCCTTCCCAGCCAAACCATTCCTGGTTCCATGGCTGCTGGCTTTAGTTCCATGCAGGGGTAGGGGGCAGGAATGAATTCCTTTATTTATTCCTCACGTGCCAAAGCCTGGCTGCAGCAATCCTGGGATTCAGGAGAGGTGGGATCACCCTGCCTCAGCCTTTCCTGGCCCATTTAGTGCCTCCTCCTCCTCCTCCTCCTCAGCCACCTGGAAGTTTCTAGAGTGCTCCTGCCCTTCCCAGGGTTAACGAGGAGGGAGATTTGTGTGCAGGGAGTAAATAATGCTCATTTAGGATGATGCTCTTCCTCCCTGCTCATCCCTGCTTGAACAAGGGCATGCTCTGAGCTGAGCTCGAGAAAAGAAGTCTGCAGTCCCACAGAGTCCATTACAGTCCCTGCTCAGTTGTTCTGTCATTAATTATCCTCACAAGCAAAAAATATTCACCTTCTTGCTTTGAATTTCTCTCAGCCGAGCTCCTTACTCTTGTTTTATCCCAGGAAAGTAGGAAGAAAATTACCTTTATTGACTTACAGCAGGTTACTCCTCGTTTATTGCAGGTATACACAGGGAGAATCAGCCCCTCTGGAGTTATTGCTGATTTACAACAGCAAGTAGGTACACAATTACTTGTGGTGATTTACAACCCAGTTACCTGTTATTTATTCTAGGTATTTAAGGGTATATCCACATGGGGGCCCTAAGCAAAATTAAACCAAATTAATTTTAAAGTAGATTAGTTAAACTGTGTGAGACCATGACACAAACCCTCCTCTTCTGAATTAAAGAGGCCTTAAATGCTTTGGAGTTCACCTTAACTCCTTCCCCAGCTCAGCCCAGGCAGTGCTACCAAGGAATTGCCAAGAGGAGGAGAACCAGCCCTGCTCACTGGAAAAGGGATCACTGCTGCTTTCCAGCAGGAAAAAGAGAGTGAACCCCACAAAATTCAGTGGTGCAGCACCTTTGGCTTGCACTGGAGAGCCCAGGCAGGTTGATGGACTGGTCACAATCTTTATTAAATCCCCATCAGCTCAGTCCCTCAGCCCTTTCCAGCCTGCTGTTCTAGAGGAAGATGGGACTGTTATTTATTTATTTTAAAATTTATTTTATTTATTTTATTTTAATTTTTAAAATTTATTTGTTTATTTAATATTCCTGTTTCACATTTCCTGGCTTGGCTGCTTCATCTCTCCTCCCAGAGCTTCAGTTTCTCTCAGAGGCCGAGAATTACAGAATTCTCAAATCTTTAAGATTGGAAAACACCTCCAACATCGAATCCAACCATGGCTGGACTTGCTGTGCCAAGGCCCCACCGTGGCCCTGCCAGAACCACTTTGGTCCCCTGATGGGATGGTCTGGAAAAGGAGGCCACGAATCTCCTGCACCCACACAACAACCTGGATCTGGTGGCCCTGGGAAGGGATGGGATGCCCCAGAAAGATCCCTGGCAGAACCTGGAACCTGGCAGAAGGAATTAGGGGAGTTCCAAGGGCTCCCCAGAAAACCCCAGGGGGAGCAGGAGCCTGGCTGGGGCACCCAGATCCCCTCAAGGGCAGAGCCCGTGCCCGGGCAGGAAGGACAGTGCCAGCCTGGGGGGGGATTGAAGTGAGGGATGAGAGATCCAGGAGGGAGATCCCTCATTCCCAGGTCAGGGATGGAGCCCCAGGATGGAGATCCCTCATTCCCAGGTGAGGATGGAGCCCCAGGATGGAGATCCCTCATTCCTAGGTGAGGATGGAGATCCCTCATTCCCAGGTCAGGGATGGAGCCCCAGGATGGAGATCTCTCATTCCCAGGTGAGGATGGAGCCCCAGGATGGAGATCTCTCATTCCCAGGTGAGGATGGAGCTCCAGGATGGAGATCCTTCATTCCCAGGTGAGGAGGGAGATCCCTCATTCCCAGGTGAGGATGGAGCCCCAGGATGGAGATCTCTCATTCCCAGGTGAGGATGGAGCTCCAGGATGGAGATCCTTCATTCCCAGGTGAGGAGGGAGATCCCTCATTCCCAGGTGAGGATGGAGCCCCAGGATGGAGATCCCTCATTCCCAGGTGAGAGATGACAGATCCAGGATGGAGATCCCTCATTCCCAGGTGAGAGCACAGCACAGAGCTGACCATGGAAAGCCTTCATTCTCCATCTTTCTTCCAAACTCCCTTTTAAACTCCCTTTCACCTCCTTACTCTTTTTCTTGCTCCACATCTTCCTCTCCTTTTCACTCTCACACCACAGTCTTTCCTCTGGAAAAAAAAAAAAACCAAAAACCAACCAGTTTTCCCTCTGTTTCGGGCTCCCTCCTCTGCCTCACATTATTCCTTGTGCAAGACAATCAAACCTCCTCCTGTCTCCTCCACTTGCTCCTCTGTTCTCTCACATCTTTCCCATTTTTCTGTGACCTTTTCCTCCTGCTGCTGCTCTCCCAGGCGTGCCCATGGAATCAGCCAGAGCTGGGAGGAAAACACCCAGGGCCAGCTCCCAACCTGCCCAGGTGAGGGATGGAGGGAGACAGAGAAACTCCAACAAACACTTCCCAACAAAAGCAGCGGCTGCCAAACTGGGAAGGAACATTTTCCAGGAGAAAGAGCAAAACGTTTGTGTTCTCTGTAAGCATTTAAGATTGATGAAGTTCCCTATCCATCACCAGACTGGAACCTGAACTGTTCTGAATTCTGAGGTGGAATTGGCTATTTCCACGTGACAAAAGCTTCCTCATGGCCTTTTCTTCCCCTCATTTAATGAGAAGTCACCTCCTGGACAGAAGGAAAAGGTTTCCTGCACTAATTATATTTATAAGCACTGTGCCAAACTGGGCTGCACTGGGGCCACTGGTGATGACCCTGTTGATGCTACAAAAAAAAAAACCCTGAGAGCTGATCAGGCCTGGCAGCCTCAGGGTGGCTCCTGGGTCCCACAGAATCCCTGTAAACATCTCAGAGTCATGAATTCCAAATGGCCAGATATTAATTAAAATTCCCCTTTTGATTCCAGGGCAGGAATCCACCTGGGAGCCTGGATGAGGGGACTGATGTGCCAAAGCAAGGTGGAAAAGGGGGCAGCATCCAGGGATGCTTCACCTGTTTGAGTCAGACTCGTGTGGCTCATCCTCATTCTGCCCACCTGGGACAGCACTTATTAAAAAAAAAAAAAAAAAACCAAAAGTTGAAACCCTGCAAGATGATTTGGTTGGGGGTTTTTTTTGCCCTTTCACAATAACCTGCAAGTGTACATTCCTCACAAAGCCGGGGGAAGCAGAGCTCTCAGATGTGTGAGGCTCTGAGGACACAGCAGTGCGACCACTGCTGCAGATACAAATCAAATAAGGCATTTGCCAAATCTAACAGACTCTGCCACCTTTGATCATGTTAATTTTTCTGCTCCCAGTTCCTGCTGTAATGTTATTTCATGAGACACTCAGCCTTCAAAAGAGCGGAACAAAAATTCAGCTTCCCATCCTCGGGCCTTTGAAGGAAGTCTTGGGAATGTAACTCCAGTGTCAGTGTTCAAAACCCAGGAGCTGAGAGGAGAGGTCACACTTGCAGGAAGGCTGACCTGCATTTTAAAGGGTGCTGCTGGCTGGGACAAACTTTAAATGTAGGGACTGCTCCAGTCACGCTGTCTAAGAGCTGAGTTTAAATTCAGCTCAAGCACTTGGGGTTCAAGAACTCTTCAGCTTCCTCTGGAGAGCACTTTGGGGTTGTTTGGGTGCTGAGGGTAACCAGGAAGCACAACTTCCCCTGTGCACAGCAGCTCTCCACCTCTTCCAGGAGATAAATTAATACCCCAAACCTCCACAGCCTCCCTGCACAAGAGGTCTGGCTGGAATGCAGCCCCTGAGGTCAAAACCTGCTGCTCCTGGAGGCTGGGTTCTGCCCAGGGTGAAGATGCCTGGAAGTGTCCCAGGCCAGCTTGGAGCAGCCTGGGACAGTGGAAGGTGTCCCTGCTCATGGCAGGGATGTGAAATGAGGTGATTTTTAATTAAGGTCCCTCCAACCCAAGCCATGCTGTGACTCCGTGATTCTGCACGGACAAAAGGAACGTGTCAGCGTTGCAAACACCATAAAAATAATCAGGGGGAAGTTTTACAGAAGCCAGCACTGCAGAACCGGGGTGAACTTCACCTTCAGTGAGTTACAGCAGAGCTCAACTCCGCTGCTTTGTTGTTTTCTTTTTTTAATTTAATTCACAACCTAATTGCAATGTGAGTGCAGAGCAGCCCAGCAGCAGCAGAGCAGCCCGGCTGTAGCTCTTCAGAGCTGCTGGGTTATGAGCAGGGAGATGTTTATTGCCCCATCCATTCCTGGGAAAATCACTTCACTGACTCATCCCCTGCTCTGTACTTCCTAAATAATGGGCTGGAGCATCCCTGAGCAGCCCAGATGCACCTTGTGAGCAGCTTTGAAATGCAGAGGTGAGGAGTCTAAGGCACTGCAGCCTGCTCCATCCAGAGGAAAAACCCCTTGAAGACAAGGAATGCAAGGTTTGGTTTTTCCAGAGGCACGAGTGAGACTGGCAAGGCCCAATTCCTGCTGGATTTTAATGAGATTTAAGCACTTAGTCTGCCTAGGAAATCCCTGCTGACAATAACAGCACTGTGGGGTTCACGAGGATGCAGTTGGATGTTTGGGAAGCAGGAAAAGCAGCAGCTGCTCTGGCTGAAAAAAATGTTCTTCTCCTTTCCACCACAGCCTCAGGCACTGAAAAGTCCTGTTGGGTGCAACAGAAAATCCAGGAGACCTCTCCAAAGCCTTGGATTTACATCCTGCTCTGCTCCCAGCCCATCTGGGGTGTGGCTGCACCCCTTCCACCAGTCCATCCCAGTTTCCCCATAGGGATAACAGCCCAGGGTCTGGGAGCAGGACTCTGCCTGTTGGGGCTGGCAGCAGATTCCTGTCTCTCTCTAAACCTAAATACTGATATTTTCCAAGAGGAGGGAGCCCAGGGCTGAGCTTCAGCTAAATTGGCACACTGGGGTGACATTGTGGCTCTCCAGGTCCCAGAGAGCACCAGGGAAGGGGGAACAGGACACTCATGGTGGGCACAGCTGAGGTGACCAGCTCCAGCATTCCCATCTCAGCCTGAGCAGAAACAAAAGGAGAAAAAGCAAAAGAATTCACCAGGTGTCAGGAACAGCAGGCCAGGTGTGTTCCCTGCCAGCCCAGGCTCCCTTGATGCCAGGAAGAGCAGAGCACCAAAAGCTGGCACTGCAATGGGACACGGCTGCCTCGTGTAGAACTGCTGGGACAGGGGGTTCATGTTTATCCATCAGTGGGACCTCCAAATGTAGCCGTGGAAAGGGATTTTAACCCTTTAAGATGCTCAGCTCCATGGTTGTCTGTCATGACAGGAAGAAAGAGCCGAGTTTATTCACAAACACTCTTGGTTTTATAGCAGGACTGCAACTCCCAGAGCAGAGAAAAGGAGATTGGTTCAGAGAGAAGACACCCCATGGCCAGGGCCTGGGCACACACCACAACAGGGGTTTGATTTTGGTATTAATTCCTTTTTATTTTGACCAAATTATCACCCTGGGAGAAATTCTCCCTTAGCCTTGAGCTGGACCAGCTCATGGGCTGGGAACAGAGCTGAGAAGATCCAGCCTGGAATATTTTTCAGGCTGTAATTTCTTACTTTCTCAATCTGTGTCCCACAGGTTCAATTCTTCCTTTAATCCCAGAAGCATCGGGTGTCCTCCTCCAGGCCCCTCCCCAGCTCCAGAATCCCTGCTCCACATCCCTTCCCCTTCCCTGCAGCTCCTCCTCGTCTCTCCTGCCTCCAGGAATGCTGAGGGTTCCCAAGGGATCCCGAATTGTTTCTCATGGGCTGATGTCCTGTGGGCTCACACTCCCACTTGTCCTCAACAAAGGCACAGAATCCCAGGATTTAGGTTGGAAAAACCCCCCAAGAGCATCGAGTTCAAGCTGTCACCAGCCCAGAGCACTGAGTGCCACCTCCAGCATTTCCTTGGACACCTCCAGGGATGGGGACACCTCCACACGGTGCAGACCTCATGAAAGGTTGGTCCAAGCAGGGCAGTGTCCCCTGAGGGGTCACCCCCAAGGCTGGGACACCTCCCCTGCCGTGTGAGCCCTGACAATGAGGCTTCTCCTCTCCATTTCATTTTCCTTTCCCTCCCACAGGTGTTTTCCCTGAGTTTGTTGGATCCCAGAAATCTGGAGTTTTTGAGCTTTCTGTGCCTTCCAGGCACAGACCCCCTGGAAAACACTGCTCTGGAGCTGAAACCTTGGAAATGTGAATAATGAGTTAGAAATCACAAATGTGCAGTGGGTTAGATGTGTGTGTTTTCACTGGGTGATGGGTTTTAAATTAGAGGGTTTTATAGAATAGTGGTGGGTATGGGACCGGAGGAAAATTTTGAGTGGTGTCTTTTTCTTTATTCATCTTCTTATTTTTCTGTCTACTTCACAGAACTCAGGCAGTGACCTTTGGTTGGTCAAATGTCACTCTAAGGGTCATGGGAATCTATTATTGGGTCAAAAGGATAAATAATGTAGGTGTTAAACTTTTATTGGTTTGTTGAGCTTTAAAAGGCCTTGAAGCAGCCTCAGCTGGGGCCATTTTTCCCATTTCTAACAAGGAGCTGGAGGTGCTGTCACAATTTCTGTAATTTCTGATAAGATCCAATAAACATCCAAACCCCAACACGAGAATCACCTCAGTCGTGTTTCTGTTGATCCTGGCTCTGAGGGAACACAGGGAGTGATGACAAAGCACTGCTGAGGGGTGCAAAGCCCAGCTCAGACCCCCACACCTGAGCTCTGTGTGTGTCTGACCCGGCCCCCCTGCCCTCCCAGCCCCATCTCCCTGGGCAATCCCATGGCTCTCCAATGGAGCAGCCTCTGTTCTGCCACCAGGATCGTTTCTTTTTCTGCAGAAGCTGAGTGATCAATCAAGCTGACACCTCCCAGGCCCCACCAAGCGTCCTCAGCTGTGCTGAGAGTTGTGCGAGGTTTTGTCGGAACATTCCCAACATTTATTTATTTACCTTCCCTCTGCAGCAGGCACGGGGAGATGGATGAGGGTGACACTGCCAACACCCCCTCCCTGTCCCCAGGCACACTGAGCCAGCAGCTCCAGGCTGGCTCTGCTGTCACAGCCTTCTCTAGAAGCACAGCCCAGCCAAAAAAAAAAAAAAAAAAGTGGATTTTAAAGCTGAATCCCAGTGAAAATCCTCGGGGCACGGCCACCCTGATGTCCACTGGGAATCTGGGTGATATTCCCAGCAGGAATTCTGGCCGAATTCCAGACCAGCTTCTAGTTCCTACTTTGGACATGGGCTACAAGGAACTCACTCGTGTCCTGTGGGAATTTAACAGCTGAGATTTTCCAGACACAAGGATTGCCCAACCTTTGCATGCTGCCTTACAGCTAAAAATATTCCCCATTTCTTGTTGGATTTTCTTCCTTCAGAACAGAGAAGAGCAAGGCAAATTCAACAAGCAACCTGAATTTAAGCCACCCTAAATCTGTCCCACAGAGCCTAATCCCTGCTCCAGAGATGATTCTGAAGCAAACACAACCAAAAAGCTGCTGTGGCGTCACCCCTTGCTCAGAAATCCCAAATTTTCAGAGTCATTCAAACAGAAACTTGTGCATATTTTGAAATCTGGGAGAGGAAAGTGGAACTCCTAATCCAGGTGGCAGCACCCCTGGGGTCCCACCTGGGATTTCCAAAAGCACACATTTCCTCAGGAAATCAGCAGCTGAGTTTGCACAATCCTTTAATCCCTGGGTGGAAGATCCCCATTATCTGTCCAGTACAAGACACATTATTAAGGGATTATGTTTGCAGCAGGTAAAGGTCACTTTTAATGCTTTTAATGATTTTAAAATGGATTTTTCTTTTCAGATTTACTATTTTCAAGCAGCTTGGCTGTGAAAGCCCTGCCTGGTAAGTAATATGAATTAAAAGGGAGAGCTTCACTTGCTCAGTTCTCCAAAAGAGAGCCCAAGAGGGATCAAATGTAATATATGGTGGCCCAGTGCAGATGTGGGAGCCAGAAAATACAGGCCAGGATTTCAAAAACCCTCCAAAATTAAAAACTCCCCTTTAAAGAGCAGGTTCAGACACATCTGCTGTCCTCCCAGTAAGTTACAAGTGGCTCTGGATGGCCAAATCCCATTTTTGGCTGCAGAGTCATCACAGGGTTTCATTTATTTGGTCTCTTCTGCATGAATTGTGAGCACAGACCCCTCCAGCCCAGGCTGCTGAGCCTGTCCCGTGATGTTTGTTCATGCTGAGCCTCCAGGGGACTTTAAATGAGAGGAGAGACAATCTCAGCTTCACCATCCAGCTCCTCTTGTCCTTTCCAGTGCACCCAGAGCTTTTCCCAGCTCTGCAGAGCAGCTCTGCCTCTCCAGTGGGATAAGGGGATCATCATCATCATCATCATCATCATCATCATCATCATCATCATCATCCCTGCTGCCAAGGAACCCTCCTGCCCCTCGTTAATTCAGGGAGCCTCAGAGGTGCAGCCAGGCTGACCCAGTGACAAAGGAGTGACAAAGGACAACTCGTTGAGGTTTAGGATGTTTCAGGTTGGTTCTGTCACAGCCACGCAGCAAACAGAGCTCAGCAGGGCTTGATGCCTTCTAAGATGGAGCAAGAGCCTGAGCATCACGGCCAGGGATGGCAAAAACACTCAAAACCTTGCCAGGAAATCCCAACCTGGCCTGAGCTGAGCTCAGAGCAAACGCAGATTTCCAGGAGGTGTGAAATCCTCCTCGTCCACAGGGCTGCACACCCAGGCCTTGGGGCAAACACGAATGTTGTGATTTTAGGAAGCCTCGCTAATGCAGGACACAGAGGAATAAACGAGCAGGGGAGCAGGAGGTGTCTCCATGGAACTGAAATCAGGTGCCAGCTCCTGGTGGGACTGGGCTCCACCCTCCCGTGGATTCACCTTCTGCTTGGAGCACAGGAGTCCCAGCCCTGCAGCAGGAGGCAGCAGCTCTGCTGTTCCACCAGCTCTCCTCTGTCCCAGGAAATCAACTCATCAAATCATCCAAGGCACAACTCCCTGGGCAGGGAGCAGGGGCTGTGCCAAGCCAGGAGAATCCAGGGCAAGGAGTGGATGGTGGTCAGATCCTTTTTGGGACTACCCAAAACCACAGGCCAGACAAAATTAAGGGAATAAAAAGCAATTTATTTATATTTACTGAAGGGCCTTCAGGTACATTTCAAGCAGACAAAACTCCCCAGGGGCTACATCCAAAATGGACCACGGGTTTTCACACTTTTATCATTTTGGTCCATTTGTATATTGGGGGTTAATCTTCCAATTCCAGCTCCAGGTAATGAAGTCATTTACCCCAAGTTTGCTCCCCCAACTCACTTTTGTTTCCATCTCTCAGGCCTGAGGCAGTGAGGTGTCCTTGATTGCCAGCCTGGAGAGGAATTGTTGTGTCTGAATAAAATGGGAGAGCAGCAGCTCACACTGGATCTGGAGTTTGGAGTTATACACTAAAGAATTGCAGGGTTACAAATATATGAAAATATAAAAGCTAAAATCCTAAGGCATCCACCTGGCCCAGCCCACTCAGCAGACACTCAGGGGTTTTATGGATGTGACATTTTCCCTCAGGCCACAGTTAGGTCACCCCAAAGTTGTGGGGTCAGCCCAGGACAGGAGGTTTTGGGCATGTCCAGCCTCTCATGCCCCAGCACCCCCAAACCCTCCTCCCCAGGGCTCTTCCCAACCTGTCCATCTGACACAATCACTGCATTTCCAATAATGTCAATCATTAATTCCAAACCCTCCCTACCAGCCTTGAGAAATGCTTTGGGATAAGAGAACTTCCAAACATCAGCAAGTCACCTCACACTGCTCACCCACAATTTTCTATTGTTCATAACAATCACTGGTGTTGGATGGAGTGTGTGGCTTTTTAGTGGAAAGTGTTTTAAATCAAGTAAACCCTTCCCTTTGTAATTCTTCAAACACCACATAAAAATATCATCATGCATCAAGTCTGCACAACTGTTCTATGGACTATTATGCACTTTAAACCACCCCTGAGATGAGGCATATTTAAACAAAAAGAGCTTTTAAAAATAAAATAATTTTGCATCGAGATAGCATCTCCTTGCTCTCCTGGTGCTTCAAGAACTCAAATGCCTCCCCATAATCGTCCTTTTGATTGCCAAGAAAATGAGGAACAGTGGTTAATGACCACCAGACACTGGAGCACTGGGACTGGATGGTAAGTGCAGCTCAGCCAGGCAGGAAAAAATGTTTTGAGGTATTTTCATTCCCAGGTAGTGACATCCACCTGTCCCAGGCACCTGAGAAGCTGCACAAGGCTCTCAGATAGAGCTGCTCAAAATGGGCAGAATTCCTCATCCACAGTGCTGCAAGTGGAAATTCAGGATTCTTCAGGAGGAAGGAACAGCAGAAACGCTGCTCAGCACCATCCTCTGTCCCTGATGAACCTGCCAGGTTTCCCACACAGAACATTTGTGACATTTGTGACATTTGTGACTGCTGCTGGTGGCTTCTGTCTGTCCCGGCCCCAGAGCTCAGGGCATTACACAGAGCAATCATGAAGCAGTTTGCTGTTACAATTCAACACGTAACGCTAAATGAACATTACAGTGCTGCAGCCCAGCTCCGAGAGTCACAGTTATTTACCCCAGCCACAGATCTCAGCCCTGGGACTTGATTTGCAATGTCAACCGTGTCCTGGAATGAAGGAAAGCCTCTCATTTCTGTAGGCACCTTCCCTGCCCCGAATCCATTGCTCCAGCCAGACAGCAGGAGTCAAAAATCATCACATTTCCTGGCAACTGAAAAGTTACATAAAGGAATTTGTTTACCCCCAACTCCTGCATTTGGCAAACAAGCCGGGCAGGAAGGGAACAGCAGAGTGACAGGCAGGAGGGGACAGCAGAGGGGGGACAGCAGAGAGGGGACAGCAGAGAGGGACAGCAGAGAGGGGACAGCAGAGAGGGGACAGACAGGAGGGGACAGACAGGAGGGGACAGCAGAGAGGGACAGCAGAGAGGGGACAGCAGAGAGGGACAGACACGAGGGGACAGCAGAGGGGGGACAGCAGAGAGGGACAGCAGAGAGGGACAGCAGAGAGGGGACAGCAGAGAGGGGACAGCAGAGAGGGGACAGCAGAGAGGGACAGACAGGAGGGGACAGCAGAGAGGGACAGCAGAGAGGGGACAGACAGGAGGGGACAGCAGAGAGGGACAGCAGAGAGAGGCAGGAGGGGACAGCAGAGAGGGGACAGCAGAGAGGGGACAGACAGGAGGGGACAGCAGAGAGGGACAGACACGAGGGGACAGCAGAGAGGGACAGCAGAGAGGGGACAGCAGAGAGGGGACAGCAGAGAGGGGACAGGCACAGGGCCAGCACAGCCCCAAGAGCATCAAGCAGAGCCCTGGGGATGAAAGCTCCCTGAGCTGGGAGCTGGCACTGCACACAATGGGTTCTGCACCTCTGGGATTGTGGAACGCTGGGGGGATTGGGATTGTCCAGCCTGGAGAAGGGAAAGCTCTGGGGGAGAACTCGTTGCCCCTTCCAGTGCCTAAAGGAACCCACAAAAAAAGATGGAGAGAAACTTTGGACAAGGGATGGAGGGACAGGACACAGGGAATGGCTTCAAAGTGGAAAAGAGGAGATTTAGGGTGGGATATTAGGAAGGAATTGTTCCCTGGGAGGGTGGGAAGGGGCTGGGAATTCCCAGAGCAGCTGTGGCTGCCCCTGGATCCCTGGAAGTGTCTAAGGCCAGGTTGGATGGGACTTAGAACACCCTGGGACAGGGGAAGGTGTCCCTGCCACGGCAGGGGTGGCACTGGGTGGGATTTTAGGTCCCTTCCAATCCATTCTGGGATTCCCTTGGCGAGGTGCTGAGAAGGACACGTTGAACACCACAACCCCAGACCCACAAATCAGCTTTTTATGGGTCATTTTCAGGACTGGAGGGTTTCCAGCTGGCTGGGCACAGTTTCCTGGTTTCCCTTCACCTCATTACTCTTTTCTCCAGTTTGCTGGTGGTGAGGAAATCAATCCATGGGCTTCTGGTTTTTCAGGAGCCCCCTCCCAGCTGTGACACCAGAACTGGCACCTGCAGTTGGGTTTATAAAACAGGAGAATCTCCCCCTTTCCTGCAGAGATCTCCATTGCAATTGTGACTCCCTGAAACATTTGAAGAGCCCTTTCCAGCACAAACCAGAGCTCCCACACCAGCAAGAAGCTGAGATGTGGCTGTAGAAGGTGAGACAAAGGACAAAAAACACAGGGGGAAGATCCTGAACCTCCTGAGAGAGGCACGTGTGGGGTCACTGCTGGTCAGCAAAGCCTTTGTGACACAGAAATCAAAGGGAAAACAGGAGGGATTTTAACAACATTTCACCTGGAGATGCAAAACACTCCCAGCAGAGCTTCCCCCATCCCACAGCCAGAGAAATAAAGCAGGATGCAGCTCCATGCACCCCAGGAAGGCACGGGGAAGGCAAAGAGAGGCTTCCCCAGGGGATCCCTTCTGCTTTTTCCTGACCCAGGGACAGGAACAAACCTGGATTTGCACGGAGCAGAGCCAAAGAGCCAAGGCCAGGCTCCATCTCTGGGAGATGCTGCAAACACCACGCCAAGCCCAGCAGCTCTCAGCCAGCCTGAGCCCCACAGGGCACAGCTTCAAAAACTCTCTCTGTGCTCAGGAGCACCAGAAGGAAAAGGGGAAAGTGCCCCCTCAGTGTGGCCTGAACCAGCAGGGGATCTCCAGGCTCATTATGCAAAGAAAAGCAGAGAAAAAATTAAGTCAAGATGGGAAGGAAATAGTTTTTGTTTGTGCCAGCATCATTTAATAAAAGCAGATTTTCCCTTCCCTGCAGCAGTCATTTGGTTGCTGAGCTGTGTTTTGTCTCTTCCCCTGACCGCTCTGGATTTTGTTTTGGACAAACACTTTGAAAATAATTCAGCCAGCAACTTTCAGCCATTATTATTAATCCCAAGTTTTGGATGTCTTGAATACATCAGATTGGTGTTAAGATTTATTTAAGCACTCAACTATCAGTTTCATGTCTTTCCAAAGCTGGCCCTGATCTACTCAGAATATTCTTTCAGGGGCTCAGAAAGAAGAAAGAACCCCCTCATTTTTTCTTTAATTACTTAAACACCCCCCAAAAAACCCTCACTCTTCTTTTGCCTCTCCAAACCAAGCACACAAACTGGAGCTTTTATCAGCACCAAACACATCCCAGCTGCCTGGACAGAACCTCACAGGCTGCAGGGAAATCCTTCCGAGGATTTTTAGGTGAGCTGAGACCAGGACTCACTGAACTGTCAAGATCCAGGGTGAGATTGGATCTCTGCAGACGAGATCTGTTGGATGCCAGAAATTTGGAATTTTTGAGCTTTCTGTGCTTTCAGGCAGTGACCCCCTGGAAAACACTGCTCTGGAGCTGAAACCTTGGAGAAAGCTTCTAAATCTGAGTGGTGGAGTGGAAATCCCGAGTGTGGAGTGAATTAGAAGTGTGTGCTTTCACTGGGTGATGGGCTTTACATTTGGGGTTTTTATAGTGTAGTAATGGGTGTGGGACAGGATGGAGATTTTTGGGTGTTGTCTCTTTCTTTCTTCTTCCTTCTTCATAAATTTCAGGCAGCAGTTTCTGGTTGGTCAGTGTCACTCTAAGGGTCATGGGAATGTAGTTATTGGGTCAAAAGTATAATTCTTTAATGTTAATTCTTTATTGGACTGTTAACCTTCAAATGCCTTGTAGCAGTTGCCTCTGTGGCCATTTTTCCTCACTTCTGGCAAGGAGCTGGAGGTGCTGTCACACTTTCTGTCCTTTCTGATAAAATAAAATAAAATAAAATAAAATAAAATAAAATAAAATAAAATAAAATAAAATAAAATAAAATAAACATCCAAGCCCAAACACGAGGAAAACTGTTTCAGCCATGTTTCTGTTAATCCTGGCTCTAAAGACAGACAAGACTAATGACAAATCACTAATTAGGTGATGCAAAGCCCCTGCACCACTGGCCACAGAGTCCAGGCCCAGCACAGCTCCAGTGAACGTTTCCCACCTGTGAAATTGGATTTGTGCTCCCAGGGGGGGAATGTTTGAAACCTCAGACTGCATTTTGGCCAATGTTTTCCTGCTCAGCTTTTCCCTGTGTGCCAAGGAAAGCTGGACAGCCCGGGCACTAAAGGGCTCTCAAAAAACTCTCCTTGCTATTTAAACATGAGGGAATGGAATTATTTTTTCCCCTCTACCTTCGGGAAGGTGGAGAGAAATCTGCCTTAGGTTGATTTATTTATTGATTGGTTTATTTTCAAGAATATTTCCATAGAATTACAGAATGGTTTAGGTCTGGAGGGACCTCGAATCCAGTTCCATGAGAAGGGACACGTTCCACTGTCCCAGTTTGCCCCAAGCCCTGCCCAGCCTTGAACCCTTCCAGGGATGGGGCAGCTGCAGATTTTTTGGACAACAGAGCTGTTTTTAGAGGGAGTTCCAGGAATTAATGGGTTTTGCAGCATTTCTGCAGCACGGTCTCGTTTGCTTTCTCACTAATTATCATCAGGTCCCTGTCCAGTCTCTGCAGTTCCCATCCTTTGGTCCAGCTCTGGCAATTCCTGCAGCTTCAGGAGCTGAGCAGGGATTCAGTTCCTGCCCTCAGTTCAGTGTCAATCCAATGCCAAGGTTGGATTTTTGCTCTCTCTCCCTCATGGCCACTTTCACCCCATTTCTGATCACCCAGATAAAACCCTGGGGGATGAACCTGACTCTGATCACCACCCACAGGAGCTTTTTCTCCATCCTACCAGACCTTCCCATCCTGCTTGGAGCTGTGACTCCAAACCCTTCTATCCAGCTGATTTTAATGAAGATTTCATGATTTCTCTCCAGCCCCAAGACTCAGACCACTCTGAAATACAAATCTCCTCCTGGGATTTTGCCACATCCACCCAGATGTTCCCCAAGGCAAGGATGGAAATTTTGGGAAAGAACATCCCTGGCACATCTGCAGGGATGCACCTAAAACCTTCCCCACAGCTTTGGTCACTCTGTGATTACATGAATTCATTCCCTAAAAATGCTGGTTGGAGCATAAAGAAAAGGGGACACTGGAATGAAATGTTCTCCATTGGCTGTCGGTCTTGGAACCAGGAATAAAATGCATGGAAAGAGAAACAGAGGGAAAAAGAGAGTTGGGGAGAAAATAAAATCAAATCAACAACTGCCATGTCGGTGTGCCCTGTTCTCTGAGGATTTTGGTGACCTCAATGCCACTAAAAAGCTCTTGTGTACTGTCTCTGCCACTGATTGAACACTCAAAAGCTTCAAATCTTGTTTCCTTTTTGTGTTCAAGTCCTAAGAGAGGAAGGACAGATTGAGCTACTCCTTACCCTTCCCTTCGTACATAATTTATCAAAAATAACAACTCCCTTTTCCCTACAACTGCTTTGAAGGTTCTCTGTGTTGTGTCACAACGAACACAAAAAAAAAAGAGCATTTTTATAAACACTGACGAGATTCACACCAAGATGCAAAAATCAAAGCTTAAATCCAACTGAATTACCTCATGATGTGACTTTGTGTTGGCAGCAATGGTGTGGGCGAAGTTTGGTTGGTTTTATTTGGGTTTTTCGGGGGGGGGGTTGAGGTCTTGAGGTTATTTTTTATGTGATTTGTATTAATGCCATGGTCAGGTTCATTTATTTTCTTGGTTTTTGTTGTATTCCAGCCTCTAAGAGCCACTGGGATGATTGTTTGTTTTTGGGGGGGAAGCTGCATTTGGATTTCTTGCAGAAGGAAACTCTCACTGCACAGACACCAACCTCAACATCCACCTCCTGCACTCTCCAGCACAGCAAATTCCCCATCCCACAGGGATTTTTCAAAGGTAAAACACCTGCCAAACATCCTGAGAGCAGCTCCTGCTCCTCCCTGCAACACCCACAGATAAAAATACTCCAGCAGCAAAATTCTAATTGTAATCTAACAGTGGAAGAAAAGCAAAAAAAAAAAAAAAAAAAAAAAAAAAAAAAAAAAAAAAAAAAAAAAGTTCAGTCTCCTCTTGTGCTTCTGCGAAAATAAAAACTTCTAAGGAGAGAACTCCCAGCTCAGAGTTTGCTCCTTTGAAGATTTGACAGAAAACTTCCCAGGTCCCCTGTGAGGAGCTGGTGCAGGATGGAGGGACCAGAATGGGGAGGGGGCACAGGATCCCTGAGGCTGGAAAAGCCCTCCAAGGTCACCAGATCCAACCGTGCCCCATCCCCACCTTGTCCCCAGCCCAGGGCACTCAGGAATTCCTTGGGCACCCCCAGGGATGGGCACTCCAAACCTCCCTGGGCAGCTCCAAGTTCCTTTCCGTGCAGAAATTTTCCCTAAAATCCAACCCCAATCTCCCCTGGCCCAGCCTGAGGCCGTTCCCTCTCCTGTCCCTGTTCCCAGATCCCAAATCCCCCCGGCTGTCCCCTCCTGTCAGGGAGTTGTGCAGAGCCACAAGGTCCCCCCTGATCCCCCTTTTCTCCAGGCTGAGCCCCTTCCCAGCTCCCTCAGGAATTCTCCAGCCCCTTCCCAGTTCCCTCAGGAATTCTCCAGCCCCTTCCCAGCTCCCTCAGGGATTCTCCAGCCCTTCCCCAGCTCCATTCCCTGCCCTGGACACTCTCCAGCCCCTCCAGGGCTCTCCAGAGCTGTCCCCAGGAGTGGCAGTGCCAGCACAGGGGACAGTCCCTGCCCTGTCCTGCTGCCACATCCCAGGTGCCCTTGGCCTCTTGCCCACCTGGTGCCTGACCACCCCTCTTTGCACTGCTGCCATTACACCAGAAAAGAACAAAATGTTTGTGCAGTAAAGGCATTTTTTTTCCTCTTTCCCGAGCTTGGAGGGCAATTAAATCACAGCCAAACCACCCAGGACAAGCTGCTCTCCCCTCTCCCGTGGTTTCCTGCACTTGGTTCCCAGCAGAGCAGCCCAGCCAGGCATTCCCAGCTCTCACTGGACCTTTCTGCTCCCCCTGCACTCACAGCAGGCACGAGGTGTTCAATAAACCCATCCCAAACTCAGCCCATTGCTGGATCCCTGAAATCTGGAGTTTTTGAGCTTTCTGGGCTTTCAGGCACTGACCCCCCTGGAAAACCCTGCTCTGGAGCTGAAACCTTGGAGAAAGCTTCTAAATATGAGTGGTGGAGTGGAAATCCCGAGTGCGGAGTGAATTAGAAGTGTGTGCTTTCACTGGGTGATGGGCTTTACATTTGGGGTTTTTATAGTGTAGTAATGGGTGTGGGACAGGATGGAGATTTTTGGGTGTTGTCTCTTTCTTCTTCTTCCTTCTTCATGGATTTCAGGTAGAAGTTTCTGGTTGGTCAGTGTCACTCTAAGGGTCATGGGAATGCAGTTATTGGGTCAAAAGTATAAATAATATCGGTGTTAATTCTTTACTGGACTGTTAACCTTCAAATACCTTGTAGCAGTTGCCTCTGTGGCCATTTTTCCTCACTTCTGGCAAGGAGCTGGAGGTGCTGTCATCCTTTCTGTCCTTTCTGATAAAATAAAATAAAATAAAATAAAATAAAATAAAATAAAATAAAATAAAATAAAATAAAATAAACATCCAAGCCCAAACACGAGGAAAGCTGTTTCAGCCATGTTTCTGTTAATCCTGGCTCTAAAGACAGACGAGACTAATGACAAATCACTAATTAGGTGATGCAAAGCCCCTGCACCACTGCCCACACCCCATGGCCCAGAGTCAGTGCAGAGCATCCCTGACACTGCCCTGGGTTTGTTTTCCCTTCTCATCACCCAGGGACACTCAGAAATCACCCAGGGACACTCAGAAATCACCACTCAAGCTGTGACCCCTGACAGGAGAATCTGAACCCCTCCCTGTGAGCAGACACCTCCCCAGCTCTGTACAAACGTTACTCTCCACTCCTCCAACACTGACACAAATCATCCTATTTTTGCACCATTTCAAACTGCTCTGAATTGTAGAGGCAACTCTTTATCAAAGCCATCTGAGGAGATGAAATAATTTTATCATCTGTCCTTTGAAGAGCTGATTTTTTTTTTTTTTTTTTTTATTTCCCCCCCCCCTCAAATATCCAGGCAGTTCCTGCAGACTGTAAAATATTCTGTTGTTTCTGTCAAGTTCTGGACCAACCTCTTGATTAACGTCCCCCTCAAGCAATTCTCTCTCCTTTCTGTTTCCCCCCCCCCCCCCTCTTTTACAGCATTTGCTGAGGGAAATGCATGTTATCAATAAAAGGGATTGTACATGATGGAATCTGATTGATAGGCTGTAATAAATGATATTATAATTCAAGCAGTGGCCCTGATAAAGTAATCTGATATACCAGAAGTGCAAGAAAGAGGAAATATCTGCAGAAAATGATTGTGGCTTTTGGCTATATTGCTGTTTTCCTCCACCCATGCAGGCTGTGGCAGGGAACTGAGGGGCAAAGCTCTCACACATCAATCAGATGTTTGCAGGGAGCTGAAGGGATTATTTTTAATAGATCCATCAGCAAAAGGGGTATTTTTAACAGGGAGAACGGAGGGCTCCTAAAGCTGGGGAAGGGGAGGGGATTGGGAGCAGCCCCCAAAGGGGAGATCCCACCCAGCAGGACACTGGGAGTCGTGAGCTGCTTTCACCTCCTCGTGTCTCTCAGAAATATTCCAGGACTTCTCAGCAGTGAAGGGAATCCTTAATGGAGATTGCTGGTAATTAGCAAAGCTTGTCCTGCAGCCAGGGCAGGGAGAACAGCACAGCCTCCACCTGGGGCTGCAGCTCAGCCCTTCCCCAGGCTGGGCCTTATCACTCTGCAATTCCTCTCCAGGTGAAATAAACCCCAGGTCCTCTCACTATCCAAAGTTCCCTCACTGTCAGACCCCGAGGGAAGGCATGAAAATCAACTTTCTCCCCTGGCAGTGGCTGGAGGCAGCAGTGGCACACACCACTCACTGTGGGCTTGGAATAGATCAGCAAATATTAAACCAAAAACTCTGTGTCATCTGAGGGAAATGTGAACAAATACCCAGCAGAAGATCTGTTCTTGCACCTCGGTGGGTGGCAGCAGTTTTACAAAACCCCCAAGTCTTGCTCAAGTGCAGGAATTTCATCAGCCAGATCCTCTCTCTGCTCCCTTTTCCCGAGGTTCAGGACCCAGCTGGGAGCAGGGCAGAAGCTGCAGGTCCTGGCCAGCAGCTGGAGCCCAGACCTCGTGGCTTTTTTTATTTTCTCAGAACATTTTGCCAAACTGCACCACCTACCACTGCTTCAGCAAAATCCCTCACCACCCAGGGCTGTTGGGAGGACCAGCCAAGGTTTCCAGAGAAGCCCAGATCCATCATTCTGCTGAACACAACTCCCCTTTTTACTGCTTGGATTGTCTCAACCTTTGATATCCTGCGGGCAAAGGCAAAGCTGGAGCCTGTCTGCTGCTTCCCTCCTGTCCCTGCAGTGCCAGGACAAAAATCCAGACACAAATCCAGCTGATCTGGATCCTCTGCAGGACCCCTGAGCTTCACTGGGAGCTGCCCCTTTGGGAACAGGTCAGGCTTATCCTCCTTTTATACAACGGGATAACTACAAAGGGATGCCACATCCTCATAACTACATCAATCAGAATTTAATCTGCTGCTGAGCTGGGCCTCGAAGACACCTCAGGAAAATCCATTTCATGCTGGGTGTGAGGAGGAAGAGGAGGGTGGACATCCCTGAAGGATTCAGCTTGAGGCTTTCAGTCCATCTCCACGTGGAAGGTTCCCACAGATGCTTTTCTGCACCTCAAGTTTGGAAAGGCAATAAATAAATAAATAAATAAATAAATACATAAATAAATAAATTAGAATTTCAAGGTCTGAACCTTTGGGGCAGGGGGGCAGAGCCACCCTTGTCACACTCAGGTTGTGCAGGGCAGAATCCCCCAGCAGGTGACAGTGACAAGAGGACACGGGGCCAGCTGAGTGAGATCCCCCCTGCCCTAAACTCTTCTCTGGGAAAAGGAAAGGTAAAAACTTGGGTCCAGATGCAACATCTTAAAGAGGAAAACGCTGGGGCTGTGCAGAACAGGATGGCAGTTCTGAAGACATCTGCTTTTGGAATATAAAAAAGATCTTTATTTCTGCTCTAAAGTGCCCATAAAACGATAAGGATCCATGAGAGGCTACAATAAATGCACCAGACCTTTCCTACAGAGTGTGCAGAAGGATTTTTTTAAAGTGCATTTTTAATTATTAAAGTCATGAAAGCAGCACATTTCTCTGTGCAGCAGCAGCCTCTCACCACAACGATGTTGTTTTTTTTTGGGGAGGAAAAGGCCCATTTTAGGTGCAACCCGATTTGATGAAAGTAAATTCTTTCAGGGAAAGGAGAGAAATTACACTGGTGAATCAGCTCCCTGTGCTGTTCCATTTAAAAAGGGCTCAGTCACTCAGAAAAGAATGGCTCAGGGCAGGTGATGCCCTATCCTAAAATTTAGGGCCAGATACTGTTCAGGGGTAATATAAAAAAAAAAGCCAAAAGTCATCGTGGCATCACAGGAACAGATCCACACAGGCAACAATGGTTCACGATTCAATAAACCCACCCCAAACACAGAAATCCCTCACAAAGATCCTTCCACATCCTCACTCAGGTGTCCCTTCCTCGTGGTTGCTCCAGCTGGAAAGCAAAGTTAACAAGAGTGTTCATGTGCAGGAGGCACAGTGAGTGGAATTTAAGTGACTCTGAAAGGTGTTCACATCTGCTGATAATGAAGTTCAGCTGAGTTTCAATAAACTGCTAAATCTGCCCAAGGAAACCCAGGAGTGCAGGGCAGAGGAGCTGCGAATTCAAAGCTGATTCTCCAATTCAAGAGCTCAAATGGAATATTAGCTTTCCTCTTTTTTAAAAGAGAGAAAAAGATACATTTAGCAGACTGAAGAAACACAGAGAAAACAACAAAAAAACCACACCAACCTGACAAAATGACACAGCTTCCCAAACAGACAAGAAATAAAAAATTTAAACACCATTCCCTGAAATGCAAGTTGTTCCTGAACAGATGAAATAAGGGAGGGGGTGTAGAATCAAAGCCCAGAACTCTGGAGAGCGCCAGGCACTTCCCTGCTCAAGAATAAAATCCTTTCTGAAAAGGTTTTGTTGAACTCATTTATGGATAATGTAAGTTACAGCTTAGTAGTGTGATATAAATATTTTACATGCCACTACAACGAGCTTGGTGCTGAGAGCCCAGGAAGGGTGGGGGTTTATTTGCCACTGCTCTGCAGGAATCAATTCCAATTGATCCGTTTGGAAGGGCCTGTGCTGCTCCCAAGGTTCTCCCAGTCCCTGCTGTTGGTTTAGTTGGGTAAACTGTGGGAATGGAAATGGCTTTTTTGGGGTTGCACAAGCAGCAAACAGGAATCACTTCCTTCACCTCCTCCAAGGGAAGGTGTAGGATTTGTAGGAAGGTGCTTTGGAACAACTGGGGAAGGACCTGGAGCTGATGGAGGAAGTTGAGAGGAGCCCCAGGATGAGCAGGGGGATGGAGCAGCTCTGCTGGGAGAGCTGGGATGGTTCAGCCTGCAGAAGAGAGCAGAGCTGACCTCAGTGTGACCTTCCAGGACCCAAAGGGAGCTTACAGGAAAGATGGAGAGAGACTTGGGACAAGGGATGGAGGGACAGGACAGGGGGGAAAGGCTCCAAACAGGAAAAGGGGAGATTTGGGTGGGATATTGGGATGGAATTGTTCCCTGTGAGGGTGCCCAGAGCAGCTGTGGCTGCCCCTGGATCCCTGGCAGTGCCCAAGGCCAGGTTGGACATTGGGGTTGGAGCAGCCTGGGACAGTGGGAGGTGTCCCTGCCATGGCAGGGGTTGGGACAAGATTTTGAATTCCCCTCCCAGCCCAAAGCATTCCATGATCTGCAACACTGCTGAGAAGTATCAGCACCGTAAGGAATGACCTTTAATTTATGTCCCAGGGTGCCACTGACCCTAAAAACCCCTAAAGCCCCAGCCAGGACCCGGCTCCCCCTGAGCTCTGTGTCCCTCTGTTCCCTCTGACCCCTCCCCTGGGTGCTACAGCTGAGATCAGCTCCTGCTCTGCTTCCTGCAGGCTCCAGCAGCCACCCCTGTCCATGGGGCAGGAGAGTCTCAGTCCTGGAGGAGAACAGGCTGGGAAGAGTTCCACAGCACCCCAAGTGCCACCTGTGCCACCCCAGGCACAGAGGGGTTCAAATTCTCCTGTCGGGGGTCACAGCTTGAGTGGTGATTTCTGAGTGTCCCTGGGTGATTTCTGAGTGTCCCTGGGTGATGAGAAGGGAAAACAAACCCAGGGCAGTGTCAGGGATGCTCTGCACTGACTCTGGGCCATGGGGTGTGGGCAGTGGTGCAGGGGCTTTGCATCACCTAATTAGTGATTTGTCATTAGTCTCGTTTGTCTTTAGAGCCAGGATTAACAGAAACATGACTGAAACAGTTTTCCTCGTGTTTGGGCTTGGATGTTTATTTTATTTTATCAGAAAGGACAGAAAGTGTGACAGCACCTCCAGCTCCTTGCCAGAAGTGAGGAAAAATGGCCACAGAGGCAGCTGCTACAAGGCATTTGAAGGTTAACAGTCCAATAAAGAATTAACACCGATATTATTTATACTTTTGACCCAATAACTACATTCCCATGACTCTTAGAGTGACACTGACCAACCAGAAACTTCTACCTGAAATTTATGAAGAAGGAAGAAGAAAGAAAGAGACAACACCCAAAAATCTCCATCCTGTCCCACACCCATTACTACACTATAAAAACCCCAAATGTAAAGCCCATCACCCAGTGAAAGCACACACTTCTAATTCACTCCACACTCGGGATTTCCACTCCACCACTCATATTTAGAAGCTTTCTCCAAGGTTTCAGCTCCAGAGCAGTGTTTTCCAGGGGGTCAGTTCCTGAATGCACAGAAAGCTCAAAAACTCCAGATTTCTGGCATCCAGCACCATCAGTGATCCTCAGGGTCTGCACTGGGCTGGGAGGGCACAGACACAGAGTGTGAGCACCAGCACCCACGGAGCAGTGACAAATTCCTCCTTCTGCTGTTGAGTCAGAGCCAAATGACAAATCAGTGACAAAGCCAGGACAGAAGTCACTTCAGAGACCTTCAGTCCTCACCCTCTCCTATTTCCTAGAACAAACTTCCATCCCAGCATTATTGAATATAATTGTTTAAACAAGGACAGCTATTTTTACGTTTCACTTTCTCTTGGCACTTGTCTAAGCAAAGCAACACGAACAAAAGGGACCTGTCTTCAGATGATCATCATGCCATCAAATTAAAAGTTTATGTTTCTTAAACACAGCAATGCCTGTCTTTGATGCCTCCAAAAAAAAAAAAAAAAAAAAAAAAGTGGCTCAACAGAGGAAATCACAGAGCATGAGCAGGAGTGGAGGTGGGAACCAGGTGCATCAAAAGGAGGGAAACAAGCACTGAGCTAATGAATGTAAAGGCTCTGACTTGGTTGAGTGGGATGGGATTTGTCATCCTCCAAAGCATTGTCTTTGTACTGGAAAAACAGGATATTTCAAGGTAATTTTTTTTTTTTTTATTAATTTCTAACAGGACAAAAAGATGAGATGCACCACTGGCTGTCACTCTGAGCCAGGAGTTGCCACTGAATTTATCATCTCGATATAAGGATCTCCCCTGGACTTGTTGTCACTTTAATACCTGCCCATTACACAGCTGGAAGCACCACACTCATTCCCAAGAGAAAACTGCATCCCGAAGGCCTGGGAATGGGGTGGGGGTGATGAAACACTGGAACCACCCCAGCAGGGGACGAGGCTGCCTCGTGCTCACCTGCAGGCTCTGATCCCACCTGGGAGGGGCAGAGGGGCTGGATGGGCTCCGGGCAGTCCGTGCTGCAGGGTCACACTCCCTGCCAGGTGACACCATCCTGTGGCCCATCCTGCTCCTAAAATTCTCAAGCTCCCACAGATGCTGTGGCATCATTTCCCAGGATGCATGTGCTAAAACCGGGGTGGGGGAGAAAAAAGGTTTCTGATTTAAATTCACCCTCCAGGCAGGCTCATTTCAGAAACTGCAGCTACTTACTCTGAAAACATTTTGGTCTGGAAATCTTATGAGATTCCAAATGTTTTATACATTTTACTGCTGAGTGGGCAAGAAATACAGACTTGTCCTTTCAATTTTATCAGCTCGTGTTCAAAATGATGGAGAACAGGGAGAGCTGTGACAGGGAGGCTGTTGGAGCTCTGCTGCAATTTGGGAAGTGTTAGGGTTCTCATCAGGCCCCTGCTGAAGATTTAGGGCTGCTCCTATTTCAGCTGAACCACCTTTACCAAGCCCCACTCCTGCATCCCACAGTTCACTGGAATTGTGTCCTGTACTGGGAAAAAGAGAAATAAATAAATGCAAACCAGACACGAAATAAAAGTCGCCTCCATGACGAGCACCCTTCCCTGGCAACAGCCTCATTGCCTTCTTCTCTCATCTAGAAAAAAAAAATTTAAAAAAAATTAATTGCAGCAGCACATTTAGAAGGGAAAATAAAAGGCTTTTTATGCTGCTGCTGCTGCCCACAGGGTTAACATTTGCAAAGGACTGAGAAAGAGCCTGCGGACATTGTAATTACCGGCTCAGAGGGCTCCTCCCAGCGCTCACGGGGTCACCGCAGCTCCTGCAGCTCTTTGGGCTCCACAGGGCTCCAGCACATCCCAATTTTACCAAAAACCCACGAGCCTGGCTGGGGCTCGGTGCTGAGCAGCCTTGCTGCAGGATGCGCCTCGAGTGGTGCCACGGGAGGTTCGGATCAAATATCAGGGACACAATTTGTCACAGAAAGGGCTGTAAAGCATCGGAATGGGCTGCCCGGGGCAGTGATGGAGGCACCGTCCCTTGGGAAGGTTCAGAACACGTGTGGATGTGGCACTGGGGACGTGGCTTGGTGGTGAACGCTGAAATAAATGGGCCAGGGGAGCAGCTCCTCTTTAAGGCATTTATTGAGGACAACTTTGGGTGGGGAGCCCGAGGGGTCATGAACACTGAGAGACAACGCTGAGGAGGAGGAGATGATGATGATGATGATGATGAGGATGATGATGATGATGATGTCTCTTCAGCAGAGCTGGAGCTTCTGTCCTTGTGGGAATCCTCAGGAAAGAAATGGCTGCCTCTTCATCTAGGGGTGTCCTGTTGACCCAGAGCTGTTCAGGTCATGGTGACAAGAAGAAAAAATCCCTGGTTGGTGGTTTCATCTTCCCCACTGTTTTCCCCACCTGGCAGTGCCATTTTTAGTCTCAGAGGTTACATTGGCTCGTTATTTTTAGGGGTTTTAATCACCAAATTGTGTCCCATGAGCACTTGCTGCTCCCCTGTTTGCCGGGAGCCATTTTGGGAGGGGACAATGGAGATGGGCATGGGTGTGAGAGAGTGCTGGGACAGGGTGAGGGACAGCAGGAATAGCAACAATTTACAAAGATTTACAACATTAACAACAGCCAGGAATAGCAACAATTTACAAAGATTTACAACATTAACAACAACCGGGAATATCAACAATTTACAAAGGCCTACAACATTAACAACCAGGAACATTAACAATTTTCAAAGACAACAATTAACAACAAATAGTCAAACATCAACAATCATGGTCAACCACTGGGACAGGGTAAGGGGCAGACAATCAGGAATATGAACAATTTACAAAGACAACATTAACAACAAACAGTCAATACAAACATCAACAATTATGGTCAACCAGGTAGACACACATGAACACAAAACAACAACTCTAATCAACTGGGTGGACACCTTGTAGATAAAAAAAACTTGGGAATTCATTCCCCACAAACACGGTGGTTGGTGATACTTGCATTCTTTACTTCGTTTGCAAGTTTTGGTTTCATTTATTATAAAGCAGTCTGCCCTTTTTCCTGAATTTTTGTAAGCATAGTAAATGCCAGGCATTCTTCATTGTCTTGGTTTTTGATGAACCATTCTTTACTTTTCAATTCTCTGTCTCAGTGGTGCTGGGCTGACAGTCAGACTTGGAGATCTTAAAGGAGATCGTGGAGATCTTTTCCAGCCTCATGGATTTATGGATTTAATTTTATTTATCCCCCAAAGGCCTTGGGTTTGCCAGGGATGTCCCTTGAGCTCTTCTCAGGGACAGCAGCACCCTCCCTGCATGCCAGGAGGGACAACAGGGTGACAGCCACCCCTGTCCTGTGTCCCTGCCCTCCCTCCAGGACGAGCCCAGCTCCTTCCCGGGATTCCAGAGCTGCCCTGGCTCTCTCAGAGTTTTCTGCCTCTAAACCCAACAAGTTTGCTAAGCTGAAATCAAGGAAGAATTAACATGGAGCACTCAGGAGAAATTTCCATCCCTAACGCACCTCCTTCCCTCTCCTCATTAAGGAGGCTTCAATGAAATCCTTTCAAAAACAGGCACAAAAACAAAGGAGTGATTGCGGTTTGTGAGGAGCTGGGATGCAATTAGCATATGAACATCGAGAAATGGTTCTGCAACCTCCAGCAGCTCCGTGCTGTCTATGTCTTTTTAGATTCCCAGGTTTGGGTTTTTTTTGGTTTTATTTTTTTTGTGATTCTGTTCCAATTTCTCCCCCTCAGCTGAAGTTCAAATAACCAGGTTGGCCAGGGCTTGGAACTGGTGTGGTGGAAGATGTCCCTGCCTTGGAATGAGATGGGTTTTGAGGTCCCTTCCAACCCAAACCACTCTAGGATCTTGTGAACAGCAGGAAAACTGTCCAAGGGAGTGGTGCCAGCAGCACAAACTCCCAGTGGGTTACCCAGGAGTTCCTGTCCCCACTCAGGAGCCCCAGGGCACAGGGAGAGTGAATCAAGGTGTCACTAGAGAGCCTTGGGACATCATCCCAGCTCATCAGAGGGTCTGGGAACAGCAGCTTCCCCTGGATGTGTCAGAGACAACAGCTCCGGGGGCTTGGATCTTCATTCCCTGTGCCCACACAGGGGTTTTCCTGGGGACAGACCAGGACAGGTGACAGGGATGCACCCAGCCCATCCCTGCACCCAGGGGTGCTCACAGTGCAATAACCCCATTGCTGGTTATTTAGCTCATTAAATAATCAAATTATCTTGACAGGAGGCTTCCTGTTTCCTCTACACATCTCACCCTGCACATCTCCGTGCCCTGAAGCAAAGGAGGGAACTTCTCTGAGTGTCACTTGGCACCGATGGTGCCTTCACCGGGGCCCCAGCAGATGGAGGATGCTGCCTGTGAACTGAGGAGTTCATAAACCTTTCCCTCCAGACACCTGGCTTCATTTCTCTTCTCTCTATGAGCTAAGAACATTTCTCCTGTTCACCACTTCCTCCGGCCCGTGCACTGAGTCACTTGGACCCTCTTAGGTCTGGTTTAAACACAGCGACTCCCCCTCAGTGCTCCTGGTGGCCACGTCATCGTTTCCTGTGCAAACACTTTTTACACTCTGGATTTACACAGGAATTTTTAAAGCAAAGAATTACACAGCACCTGAGCCACCCCTCTCTCCACAGTCCCTGTGTCTCACCACCACTATTTCATTTACTGTCAATAACTGCTTTACTTCAGGCAAAAAGGAATTAATCCCTTGCACCCAGCTAGGAGGTTTAAAATCAGGATTTTCAGTATTAAAGCCACACAATGAAACAATGCCACTAGTTAGGAGCAGCAGCCAGCTAACACAAAGTTTCCCCTGCTCTCCAAAGGCTGCAAAGACAATCTACCTTAATGAAGAGGCACTGAAAGCAATTCCAAGCCCACGCAGCCCTGAGGTGGCAGAGCTGTGCTGGCACTGAGCTCAGAGCTGTTCTGCTCTCAGCATCCCCTCATTGCTGCCAATCGCTGCCTCCTCTGACTCTTTGCTGTTCCTCTGTGTTGCTGAAGTGCCAGAGGTGTGAATATTCCAGCTTTTCCAGCTGCTCCGTGGAAGGGATTCCCCTCTTCCCCGTCCATAGCTGCAGGGAAGGTCATTTCTGCCTCCACTGCCATCCCTGGCTGAGAGGAGGTTAATAAATATTTATAGGGCTAAATGCTCAGGGGTGCAAACAATCAAGTCTTTTAAAATGACACCAGTGTGATATGGAGTGTGCAGACCCCTGGGTGTGACACAGAGTGTGCAGATCCTGGGGGTGATTTAGAGTGTGGAGATCTCTGGGCGTATTTAGAGTGTGCAGATCCCTGGATTCACACAGTGTGCAGATCCCTGGATCTGATTTAGAATGTGCTGATCCCGGGTGTGATTTAGATTGTGCAGATCCTGGATCTGATTTAGGTTCTGCAGATCCCTGGATTCATACAGTGTGAAGATTCTGGGTATATTTAGATTGTGCAGATCCTGGATCTGATTTAGATTGTGCAGATCCCTGGGTGTATTTAGAATGTGCAGATCCCTGGATCTGATTTAGAGTGTGCAGATCCCTGGATTCACACAGTGTGCAGATCCCTGGATCTGATTTAGAATGTGCTGATCCTGGGTGTGATTTAGATTGTGCAGATCCTGGATCTGATTTAGGTTCTGCAGATCCCTGGGTGTATTTAGAATGTGCAGATCCCTGGATCTGATTTAGAGTGTGCAGATCCCTGGATTCATACAGTGTGAAGATTCTGGGTGGATTTAGATTGTGCAGATTCTGGGTGTATTTAGAGTGTGCAGATCCTGGGTGTGCCCCAGCAGGGTGGGCAGCTCCTGCCTTTGCTCACACAGAGAAACACGAGCTGCTGTGACACATCCAGACAGACCCAGAGCAGCCCTGCTGAGAAGGGATGGGGGAATGAGGGGCTGGAAGTGCCCAAGGCCAGGCTGGATGGGGCTTGGAGCAGCCTGGGGTAGGGGAAGGTGTCCCTGCCCATGACAGGAGTGACACTGGATGGGCTTTAATGTCCCTTCCAAGCCAGGCTGTTCTATGATAATTATTCCATGAAGATGACTTCCATCAGCTCAACTCCCACTCTGAACATCAAAGCAAAACTCTCCCAGGCCTTTTGGGCAGTTCAGGAGCCACTGATATCCGTGACAGAGCAATTCCCAAAGAACTCAATTCCAGGAGCTCATTGTGCCCTGCAGACACACCACAGGCTCTGTCCAAGCAGTTTGCAAACCAAACAGACAAGAAGGGTGGCATTGCCCCAATTTGCCAACGAGGCAAGTGCCCAAAATCCTAGAGAGCCTTGTGCCCTGCCTCAGTAAAACTGCCTCGATCCTGGCATTTCACATACAAACTCACATTTAAAGTATTTGGTAACTCCCCAAACACTGCGTTCACCACTGGATTTTGGCTGAGGGATGTTGTCCTGTAGCTCTGCATCTCATTGTGCAACTCCTGCATGTTCACAAGCAATTTCTGCCTCTGCAGAAGGAGTCAGAGGTGCTGTTCCTTCCATTCAGCACAGGATTGAAACAGCACCTCCCCCAAATTGCCCCAAAATGCAGGGTGTGGCTTTTACTTGAGTGGAACTTGTCATTTGGACAATAGAGGGCTCAATCCTAATGTGGAAAATCACACACACCGCAAAGGGCCCTGGGGAATGTACAAACATCAGGGGGAAAATGGCAGAAATTGCAGTTATTGAATGAACAAGGTAAAAGGGAAAATCTGTGACCTGGCAGGTGACCTGCTCCAGGCTCTCTGAGAGCTGCACGTGTCTGTGCCACAGCTTCAATAGCACTGGATTCACTTTGCACTGAAAAATGACAATAATTTCTTTGTTTGTGCATTAATGGAAAGAGGAGGAATCAATCTGACCAGCTTGGGGATGAATCTTTAATGCAAGGTACAATAATGCGCTGTCACTGGGTGAGGATGAGCCATAAATAACATGGAAAATCCTTTCCCTGCTTGTTTGCATCCCAGGCCATGTGCAGCACCCTTGGTGACACCCAGGGACTCACAGTTCCCAATCTGTGTGTCCTGGGGCTTCCAAAATGAAAGGATTTCTAAATTCCTGCCAATTAACTGCATTATTTCTACTCCTGGTAGATTTAAAGTCAGTTTTTAAATGAACACAATGAGTTTTGCAGCCTCTTTTTGTTTCCTCCCCCCTGTCCAACATGTACAGGACATTTATTTAAATTATTTCAGCCCATTTGAAGTCACCTGAGCACCAGACTTTTCCAGAAATGACATCAGTGCCCAGGAACTGCTGCCAGTGTCGTCCTTCCTGACTCAGCCATGGAGCCACTCTGGGGAAATGGAATTGGAACAGGGAATATTGAGTTTTCCCCCACAGATTTCCAAATGGAGACCAGTTGTGGAGGCACAGGAGAGGGAGATTTCCAGGTTCCATTGGTTCAGGTGATTCCACACACAGGTGCTGAGTGACATCCAAGGAGGGGGCAGTGACTGAGGTGGGACCCAGGGAAGATGATTTGCCACCATGGAATGTGAATATCAGCCAGATTTGCCATCTTGGGATGTGATAGCAGATGGATTTGCCATCTTGGGATGTGATAGCAGATGGATTTGCCAGTCTGGAATGTGAATATCAGATGGATTTGCCATCCTGGAATTAGTTTATCATCTGGATTTGCCATTCTGGGATGTGATTATCAGCCAGATTTGCCATCATGGGATGTGAATATCAGATGGATTTGCCAGTCTGGAATTTTATCATCAGCTGGATTTTCCATCCTGGAATTTGATTATCAGCCAGATTTGTCATCCTGACCACTGCCAGCACCTGCAGGTTCTCCTTCCTCATGTAATTCCCACATTCCAGAGGGTTGGTCCCATGTTAAAGCCCTGAACCCATCTGACCCAGAGGAGTCCCCACAGCATCTTCCTTATTTTGGGCACTCAAGAGAGACACAGGGATGAATCCCACACGTGGATTATGATCCAGAGCTCAGCTGAGTCCAACAGAGAGTCCTCACACCCAAAAACCAGGACAAATATTCAGAATTCCATTCCAGATTCCAGAATTTTCCAGGGGAATTTCCTTGGAGCACACAAAGCCAGCCCTCCCCACTTTGGCACCAGGGGCAGACCAGCAGTCCTGGCTCTTGGAGCTCAGTGGTGCTGCTGGTTCTGTGAGGATTTTTCTCAAGTTCTTTCCGAGCCCCATTTTGGAAACCAGCCAGCACTATTTGCTTCTCGGGCAGAGGATATGGAATTACTGTAAATTATATTGAAAAATTAGATTTATTCACCGCTGTGATAATTGATCTCCCAATTGGTCTCGGAGAGTTAGCAGCTGGTAAGAAAATAAAATGCAATTTAAATTTTTATTTATTTTTAAAAACCCCCCACTTTAATTCAAGAGTGACAACAAATAAGGGGGAGAGGAGAGGGTGAGCTTCTCACTTGCCAGTCCTCATATTAAATCCTGATGATAAGAAGGGAAAGCAGGAGGTGATTGCAGAGGTGTTTGAGAAATTCACAGTGTGCTGGCATTAAGCAGCACAGGCTCTGCAGGGGGCTTTGATACCCTTGCACATAATTATGTGTAATTGTACCTCAGCCCTGAGCAAAGGGATTATGGCCAAGAGCAGAATCCCCAGGCTGGGCTGTCACTCTGCTGGAGCTGCTGCTGTTGATGTTGACAAACCAACATTCCACCAGTGACTCCAGGAATTCAGCTCCTCTGTCAAAGCCTCTGGAGCTGGGCCCATCAAATCTCTGACTGTTTTCTTCTCAGGCCCTCAGAAGGAGAAGAACCAGCCCCAAAAATCTGTTTTTGGTGGTGGCTCCTCTCATTAAGGCTCCTCTCTGTCAGCCCCTGCTCAAATCACAGCACACGTTACAGATGGAGACAGGATTTGGGTTTTACACCGAGATTAGCTCTGAGGAAATGTATTTTTATCTGCTGGGAGCAGAAAGAAAGAACTCCATAATTCACCATAACCCAATCACTTACAAAGTGATTGGCCAAACAGTGTTTGCAGGGGCTTGAAAAATCTCATGCTGTCATCGGTAATAAAATAAAAATGACAATTCTGCTCCGTGGCTGAAAGGGAGCACAAGAATGGACATGCCATTAAAAGGCAGGATAATGGTGTGAGGGAATGGGGAGATCCTGGCTGGAGCCAGGGCAGTCTGGCAGAGAAAAGAAGGGGATCTCAGTCTTCTGAAGAAAAAGCATGAACCAAGAAAAAGAGAGATTAAAAAAAAAAATCAAACTTTTGCTTTAGAACAGTTCGTTCTTAAAAGTAATAGCCCATGAGTTTGACATGAAGCACAGCTCTGGGAAGGCTGTGAAGTCGGGAGGAGTGTCACAGTTAAAGATTCGTGAAAGTGGAGTAAAAAACCAAAAACCTGTCTCTTTCCCCTCTTGGGAAAGAAATCCCTATGGCCAAAAAGAGGAAGCTCCTCTCCCTAAAGTGAACTGAATAAGATTATTTAAGTGGGAAACTGATTAAAGTGTCTTTGTATGTGGTTGTTAAGAAAAAATGAGAAGAGGGAGGAGGGAGTGATCTAAAGATCTTATTCTGATTTTTTTTTCTCTTCCTTTGTGTAATTAATAAAGTTTCTTTTTATACCCTTTTTAAGTTTTAAGCCTGCCTTGCTTTTGCTCCTAGCTCTGTCTCACAACAGAAAATAAGCATATTTAATTTAACAAATCAAAACTATAACAGAGGGAATGGGGAGATCCTGACTGGATCCTGACTGGCAGCCCCATTTACAGCAGCAGATCAACACCAGGAGCTCCTAAAATTGCCTGGAATTTCCAACGTGGAGACACTCTTGACTTCATTTCACAGCACCACTGAGGCTGCAAAAGCCCTCCAAGGTCATAAAATCCAACCTGTGCCCCATCCCCACCCTGTCCCCAGCCCAGGGCACTCAGTGCCACCTCCAGGAATTCCCTGGACACCCCCAGGGATGGGAACTCCAAACATCCCCGGGCAGACCCTTCCCATTTCCCTCTGTCCCTCCTGGGGATGAATTTGGGGGAATTGGGCACTGAAAGATCCAGATCTCCCCCAGGCAGTGGAGGAAATAAAGAAGGGGGAAACAGAAGGAAATAGAGGAAATGGAAAGAAAATAGATGGAAATAGAAGGAAATAGAAGGAAACAGAAAGAAATAGAAAGAAATAGAAGCAAAGAGAGGGAAACAGAAGAAAATAAAAGGAACAGAAGGAAATAGAAGGAAATAAAAGGAACAGAAGGAAATAGAAAGAAATAGAAGCAAAGAGAAGGAAACAGAGGGAAACTGAAGAAAATAAAAGGAAACAGAAGAAAATAAAAGGAAACAGAAGGAAAGAGAAGGCCTGACCCTGACACTCATTCCAGCAAGTCAGACTGAAATGTTTCACCAATAATTCACGGCTATTGGACAAATATAATTCATCCTGGCTGTGTTAGAAGCTTTGATGCATCAGGAAACAAATTATTAGCTGGAGTGACCTTTTATTTTCTAATTACAACAGTAAATAATATCACAGAAATAAAAAATGGTGCAGAGAATCCCAACGTAGCAGCAGTGCCACTAAAATCAAACATTCCTGGCAGCACAGGAAGGGTTAATCAAGTCTGGGAATTCAAAATAATTTTCTTCCACACTTGTGCTGTGGCATTTGCACAGATTATCAGTTGGGTACAGCAACAAGAGAAGCTCACGTAGCTTAAAAAATACATTATTTAAATATATATATATAATATATATAACAACATGTAATAAAATAACAAGCACCCAGGCAGGCCAAGTGTATTTTTGTTCTCTAATCTTCACATCCAGAAGCCACCTCACTTTGCAGGATCATCCTTCTCTGTCTGCAGCATTGTTCCAGCAGTTGAGTAGGTTAAGAACATTTGTATTATTATTATTATGATTATTCCCACTATTTCTGATTTGCATGCTAATAGTTATCTAGCAGTTCAAATCTCAATTAGGAGCCCACACAGGCAAGAGCAGCACAATTCACGGCGAGGTTGTAAATGTGGAAATGTACTCAGCTCACAATGAAGGCAGCTCATCAGCCAGCACTGGGGTTTAGTATTATTAATTTGGTGTCATTGAAAGGCTTCAGAGTGCTTGCTTCAGTTAATGCACGTTCCTGGATACGTTGGCTGCTTTTTATTGTGATGGATTTTATGTTTCAATCACACAAAGTTGCCCAAGGCCTTTCAGCAGGGCTTTTTTTTTTTTTTTTTTTTTTCTTTCATAGAATCAAGGAAAATGAAATGTGTTGGGTCCATCAGCCAGGACTTGCCTCAGAAGTACTCGGGGTGGAACAAACCCTGCAAAACTGGCACAAAAAAAAAAGGAATTCCCCAAGCCAGTCCTGAGCTAAATGGGGATTAATTACAAAACTCACCTCCCTTAAAATCACATCATCATCATCATCATCATCATCATCATCATCATCATCATCATCATCACGTCACACCCCAAGTGCTCATCCTGAACTTCCCAGTTGTGCCCGACATCTTCTGTACCTCTTTGGAAAAATCCTCTTGTGCCTCCAGCTCTCAGTTTTTCCCGGTTTTCCCATTTTTTTTTTTATTTTTATTTTTTTTTTTGGTTTCTCAGCAGGGACAGTGTGAGCAGCAGTGCACCGAGGGCTGTGAAAACACGAGACTCAGAGGCAAGGGCAGCACCAAGCTCTGCAGAGAAACCACGGAAAACAAAGGGCAGATTTGCCTGGCTGACGTTCTGCTTATTGAGGATGTTTTACTAATGGTGCCAACAGGTTACTGGGACACGATTTCAGCTCTGTGTCCCCCCAGCACGGTGACAACAGCCACCTCAGCATCTTCTGACACGCAGGAGCTTCTCCTTCCTCCCTTCCTGCACTCAGCAGCAACCTCCAGGTAATTATCCACAAGGGCAGAGCCCAGGAAAAGCCATTTCTCACTCCACTGCTGCTCAAGGGCCGCCAGGTTAAGCAGGTGATGGAAAACCTGCGGGAGCTGCTCTCCTGCTTGCCCTGCTGCACGTTTGGGGTCGCGTCCTCCACCCCAGGCAGGGCGTGCAGGGGGGTCCGTGGCACCTTGGGGAGGCAATAAATTGGCAGCAGCACAGGAGACATGCAGCTTGGGGTCAAATGACAGCTGCAAAGGGGGAGGAATGAGGATGGAAAAGTGCTGGAGGTGGTTTTTGTAGCAGGCACTAAGCAAAGAACAAAAAAAAAAAAAACCAAAAAAAAATCAGGTTTTGGGGGAAATCACATTCCAATTTAGCCAGCTGCAATGCTGGGAAGTGTTTAAGTGTCGCTGGTGGGGTTTTGGGGTCTCTTTGGGATCCCTGAGGCTGCTCCTGCAGCCCTCAGTGATGGAGCAAATTCCTGAGCCTTGCCCAGATGGAATTCTGGCTCTCAGTGAGCTCTCAGACCAGTGGGGTAAAGAAACCAGCACATGCAGAGAGGCACAAATCCATGGTTTATTCTATGAAGGCATCCTGTCTACATATACCCATGGCTATTGTTTTACAGGGTTTTTATCTCTTTTGAGGGTTTTACAATTTGCACCAATTACCAAGGGAATTCTACTTTCTGACCAATCCCTGAGGGATTTCACATTCAAAGCTGGCCTGTGGATACTAAAAGAGAATGAACCACTAATATTGAAGATAGATAAGAGGGTCTTCCAAGGGGGGGAAGCTAAATTCCTTTTGTATTCATCATTTCACAGCCATTTCTCATCTCTAAGCTCTGGTTTTCCAAGGAGCTTGTTCTGAGCATGCAGGGAAACTTTCTTCTGTGTTTTCTGCTCCCTCCACATTTAAGGACCTGTGTGACCACACACAGCTTCCCCCTGGGACAAGGCCTATTTGCAGATGGAAAATCCGTGGTCCTTCCCACCAACCACCTCTGCAGGGCTCTAAAAACGATAAAAACACCCGCAAAGGGCAGCAAAGCAAACAGTGGGGAGGGCAGGGCTGGAGCAGCACAGAGCTCGGGGGCTCCTGCCTGGAATTTGGCACCTGCTGAGCAAAGGGAAGGATCCAAGGGCTGCTGTGCTCACCAGAGCCCTGTGATCACCTGCCCTGCCACGACTCCACGGGGTTAAACACCACTCCAAGGTGGTTTCCTAATCGTGATTTATTACTGTGGTAACAGCAGGCAGTCAAAGGGAATTCTGTAAGGGCTGCCCCAGGGGTGGGAGAGGGAGAGGCAGCACCTGCAGCTCAACAGGTGAGGCAGGCAGGGAGAACAGAGACAAAACCTGGTTTTCCCCACTAATTAGCAACTCAGTTAATATTGCAGAGCCACCTGGAAGGCAAATCTTTCCCTGTACAAAGCACAGGCCGCTCAGAGGCAGAGTTTTGGTTGCAAATCAAAAGGCTGAGGGAGTTGGGATTGCTCAGAATGGGAAACAGAAGTTTGGGGTGTCCTAATTTTGGCCTTCCAGTGCCCGAAGGGAGCCCACAAGAGGATGGCAGGGGGTGGAAGGAGAGGCTCCTTAAGGTCCCTTCTAACCCAAACCGTGCTGTGATCCCATCTTGCAATAAACACAAAGTTTCTCACTCCTGAAGTGAAAGGGAAAGAATTTGCCCCAAACCACACCGTGGATTTCCCCACTTGGACATTCCCTTAAAGCCTGGCTTGGGGAGGGCACTCTCCCTGAGGTGTCAGCACAGAAATGGACTCATCACTGTTATTTTTGTTATTTGTTTCACAGCACGGCCTCCAAAAAGCACTTGTTGCTTTCTAGGGGGGAAATAAAACCCCTTTTATATCCCTACAAGGAAACGATTAGATAATTACTCAGCAGTAAAGCAGAACACATAAGAAAGTGCTGTTCTCATCATCATTCCTTGAAGCATCTTGTCATTATTATTAGGAAATGATCTATTTGTGCCAGGCTAATTCATATGGATTGTAATTCCAGGACATAAATTACCCTGCCATGTGTACTCAGAGCACAGGAACAGCAGCAGAGGTGCTGAACGTTCAAACCAATTTGTTAACAGCTTTTCCTCCCCAGCCTACTGCCCTCCATTCTAATCTGCTGCATCCCAAAGAGTTTCCAAGGGCAGATATCCATATATATTTATTAGAAAGCCGTGCCCTAAAACATTTGAGGTTACCTCTTGGAACTTATTCACAGGCTCTGTCACAGGGAGAGTGGTTTAATGGTGCAGGAAATACATCTCTATAAAGCTGTGTACATTCTGCTTTAGTGGTGACAGAGAGATTATGGTCCATCAAAGAAGTAAATTAATTTAGTGCATGTGAAGGAGGATGGAAGCAAACGGAGAATTCCTCTTGTGAAACTCATTCCAAGCACCAAGCTCCTCTTTCCTTGTCTACAACCATTGTGCAGCTTCCAAGAGTTCCCCAGGGTGGCCAAAACAGCCACACAAAATGTTGGGAAGGTTCTGGGAAGGTTGGGACTGAGCCTCGTGTCAGGAAAATGAATCCACAAACAGCAGAGGTTCGTGTCCAAAAAGGAGACAGAGGAGTCCTGGAATTTTATTGAATAAAGGGAGAGGCCATGGGACATTCCCCTGGGATATCTCAGATTTTTGGAGGACTCACCTCTCTTTTTATCCCAATTTCCTTCTCTTTTTCCCCATGGGCTGAGGTACTTGAGAGACTTCCCAAACCCTTGATACCTGACATTCCCCTCTAATGTATAACCCTCCCATTTAATTTTAAATTCTTACAGAATTCATGTTTTTTCCCCATTTCTTCTTGCACCTTTCGATATCCAATTTCATTTATCAGCAGCCCTGCAGTTTGTTTGTAAAGGCAAATATCTTTTTCCATTCATCAATCAGTGGAATCCTTCCCATTATTTCTTTTATCTCTCAGTGCTGGTTTCACCTACCAGCAGACCCACAGCTGGTTTGGAAAGACAAATCCCTCATTCCTCTCACTCTTGTCCCTCAAATCTCAGTGGTCAAACAGTTTTTATTCCTTACTCATCTGGTGCTCACTCCGAGGTGGAAACTGCAGGGACTTCTCCCCATAAAGGGATGAAAATTCCTCATCCTTCTCCATCAGAACCTTTCTCCTCATGCTCTGAACACACAGGGATCAACTCTAAATGCCTTGGCTTTTTAATTTTTTTTTTGAGGTTTTTTTTTGTTTGGTTGGTTTTTTTTGGTTTTTTTTTTTGGCGATGTTTCACTTTCTTCAACCATTTCTCACCGAGAGGGCGAACAGAGGCGAATTTTAAACAACCCCGAGCCATGTCTTCGCTGCCTTTGGCATTTCTCAGCCCTGTTCTCACTCTGTTAAACACGGGCTCTTTGCAGGGAGGGAACTGGGGCTCACAATCCGTGGCTTTGCATAACAAAAACCCCGTTTAGTCGAGCAGTGGGGGACGGAGACACTTCAGGAAACCAGATAATCCAGAAACTGGTGCTAATAAGTTATTGACTTTCCCACTGCTCTTCCAGGAGCAGCTCCTGGCTTCCTGTAATCGCTTTGCTTCCACCCTCAGAGTCCAGCTGTGGCTCTTGGAAGAGCTCATTTATGGCAGCTTGTGATAATGGGATATTTTAGCAATGTCAGCTTTTGCACAAGATATAAAAAAAAAAAAAAATCCACCGATTTATTGCCCCCTGCTCCCAGTGCAATCAGAAAAAGGCGAAAAAACCCATAAAGTGTGTCTGAATCACGTGGAGGTGAACACGACTCCCCTTTCCTGCCTGGGTTTGGGTTTTTTCCCTGCCCAGGTGAGGCAGGTGCAGGGGGGATGCTGCTACCTGAGAGCTGGGACAGGTTATTTCTGCTCCAGTCTCTGACTCCGAGCCCTCTTTTTTCTGCCCAAAAACCAATTCGTGAACAGATAAAATGACCCCAGGGTTGGAAGGACCACGCAGGTCCTGTTCTCCCCTCAGCCTGTCCGGGTTCCTGGGGTTTTTCCTCCCCTGCTTTTCCCCTTGCTGAATTCCAGACATTTCCTCCGTGCCCAGCTCTCCAGCACCCTGGGGTTCTCCTCCCAGTTTTGTGTCACCCGAGGAGGCTCCTGCCCCTTCATCAAGGCATTGATAAATAAATTAACCCTGGCCCCAGCACTGAGCCTTGAATAGTCACAGAATTACTTCTGATCCTGGTCCTGACCTGGCCCTCCAGGACACCCCTGCAGCTGGAGCTAAATTTTAAATGGGAGGCTTTAAATCAGGCAGCTTGAGCACAGCCAGAGCAGGGTTTGGAAGTGCTGGTTCCAGGATTTATCTGGGTGAAATTCAGGACAGTTCTCAGGACTGCAGCTGTGAACAGATGTGACACAGGCAGCTCTCCCCTCTAATTGCACCAGACTGCATCTTCTTGGGGACCTGGAGTCTCTTATGCTGCCTTTCCAAAGCACCTGGCACAGCAACATGTTGATGCAAGGAGGCTCCCAGGCAAGGATCTGATGCTAATTAAAAAGATGAGCACGCCAGACCTTCAGTCTATAAATCAACAACCACGCAGTCAATTTACAGCAGCTGAGCTCTCACTGTGGGGAGTGACACTCCAGCACCAGCCTGAGCTGCCCACAGGTAACCCCAAAAAATGCATCACATGGACCAGGGGAAAAAAATGGTTTGATAGCAGGAGGAGAAGAGAGGGAGCGTTTTGTGGGCTGGTGGCACTTGGAAAGCACCCCTGGAATGTGGGAAGGTCAGGAAAGGCTTTAGAAGAAGCAGGGTCTCTCCAGCAGCTGCCCTGCTAATGAGGCACATCCATCTCCACCCTGCACAGACAGTGCCTTTCTGCCTTTGGTGCAGCCGATTTAGGAAAACCAAGACTTGCACATCGCTGTTTTCAATAAAACCTGACTAAATAATCACAGCTGGGCCCTTCTGCTCTTAAAAGCTGAACATTTTCTACAGGAGTGAGGAAAGTTTCTTGATATGATGGCAGGAGGGAAAAGGGGGGCAGTGAAGACTTTCGGGAGTTGGAAGGAGAGAATAATAAATATATTTTTCCCCTTTAACTGAGGCAGCTTTTACAGCGAAGCTAAAACACTGCAGGGACTCCTGGGGATCAGATCCTGTCAAAGGTTTGCATTTCATGGCTGAGCTTTGAAAGGTGAGGGCAGTGCATTTGCTGGGAGACAGAATGATAACTTCGTCCTTCAGGCTGAAATAACAGCACTGAACATATTCCCATTCAAACAGGAGAGAAGCTCCAGGATAAGGGGGTGTGGATGTGTGCACTGGAGGAGAAGCAGAACACAGAACATCACTGAGGGTCACAGGGGAAATTCTGTGTCCCTGGCAGGATCCACTCAGGGGCTGGGCAGTGCTTGGCCCCTGGGCTCTGGAGAGCAGGAATGGTTTAACACAGAATCAATCTGGAATTGTTCAGCACAGAATCATCGTGGAATGGTTTGGGTTAGGAGGGGACTTAAATCCCACCCTGTTCCACCCCCTGCCATAGGCAAGGACACCTTCCACTATCCCAGGTTATTCCAACTGTGTCCAACTGGCCTTGGACACTTCCAGGGCTGGGAATGATGAGACCTGATAACAACCCTGCCCTTCAGGGTTCAAAGTTTGCAAGATGAGCTGAAGGAGGAAGAGCTGATCCACCAAAAGCCCTCAAATGGCTCCATCCCAGGGAGAGCAGCAGGGGAGAAATCAATAACCCGAGCAAGAAACTGTAATAACAGCTGACATTTATCCAGCATGGATAGCCAGGTGTCCCCAAACACTTGACAGATATTACAGGCTGAGCTGATTTACAGGCAGGGATCTGGCTCCTTGCACAACATCAATTGCCACGCTGCAGAGGAGGAACTCCTGTGGATTTTGGGGTAACCTTCAGCCACCTGTCCACTCCAGGGGTGAGTGTTGGGATGCTCTAACCTTCCACACCCCACAGGGTTTAGCAGGGACATTGTTTCCACCAGGAACAAAGCAGCTCCCATTCGGGGGAGGTAAACGTTTTGGGCAGCTGCACAGAAAACATCCAAATATTGTGAGAGAGGCTGAGAAGCACCTTCACGGTGCTCTGCTCACCTTGCAATCTCCTCCTCCCCATCAGGAGCCCAGGCTACACATCCCTCTGCTTTCCATTAGACAGGGAACTATTCCAGGCAGCTCCTCGCCCTGGATTTGCCTTTGGCACAGCAGCTCAGCACAAGCAGCAGTGACACTTTGAACAAGGTGTTTCCTTGTCTCTGCCTCAGCCTTACATTCCTTCTACAAAGGGGAAAAAAAGGAAAACTGGAGGGGATAAGAACGGGATTCAAAGGCCCAGAAAAAAAAAAAAAACAAAACAAAACAAATAACAACCCCAGTGCCTTGGGGCTGGCAGGGCAAGCACAGGTCTGATGGCACTGAGGGCTCCAGGACCCCAAATTCTTGCCAGGCTTGAGTGACAGCACTCCAGGTGACACTGCCCACCTGCAGCAGGTGATGCTTTGTCCGTGCTGGAGACCAAACAGGTCCAGCAACCCCGAGGGAGTGCTGAAACCTCTGTAATTTAAAGAGATCTGAAGAATAAATGTATTGGGTTTGCATGGACTGGTTTGGGTAGCAGGGGACTTACAGGGGGGGCTTCTGTGAGAGGCTGCCAGAAGCTCCCTCCATGCCCAGCACAGCCAATCCCTGCGGGCTCCAAAGATGAACGTGCTGCTGGCCAAGCCTGGACCACTTAGAAAAGCTGGGAACACCTCTGGGATAACAGATTTAAGAGGAAATCAAAACGAAAAGTTGTTGCACTGGTTGGAATTGCAGCCAGAGAAGAGCTGGGTGAGAAGAAGTGAAAGGAACAATTCTGCAGACACCGAGGGCAGGGAGAAGGAGGGACAGGAGCTGGGATTCCTCCATGAAGACCATGGAGGGGGACCTGAGCCCCTGCAGCCCCTGGAGAGGGAGCCACGGGGGTGCAGAGATCCCCCAAAAGCCCCTGGAAATCCATGGGAATGTGCAGATCCACCTGCAGCTTGTGGAGATCCATGGGGATGTGGAGATCCACAGGTGTCTTTAAGGGTTTGTTTTACTTCTCATTGTCCTGCTCTGATTTTGTTAGCAATAAATTGATTTCCTATCTCTGACTAGAGCCTGTTTTGCCCATGATGAGTGATCTCTCCTGGTCCTTATCTCAACCTGTGAACTCTCAATTAAATTCTCTCTCCCCTGTCCAGCTGTGGAGGGCAGTGAGAGAATGGATTTGCTGGGTGCACATCTGCTCCACATCCCACCCAAGGGCCAGCTCACCCTCTGCACAGCTCAGGGCTGTTCCAGAGGGCACAGACACCGAGCCAGGTGCTGTTCACACCCTGCAAGACACCCAAGGTGTGGAGCCACAGATCTCTACAAGACGTGGCACGACTGCCTTGTCTTCCCCTGCACTCCAGCCCTGCTCGGGAGAGGGACTTCAGTTCCACATGCACCACGGAAACACCAAATCCACACCCACATCCTCATCCTCACCCACATCACATCCACATCACACCCACATCCTCATCCTCATCCTCATCATCCTCATCCCCACCTCTCCCTCTCGGCGTGGAGCTGTGCAACTCTTTGCTTCTAACAACCACATAAAAATATGAGGGGTTATTACGATGATCAATAAAATAATCCTTGAATTTTTCATGTGTTTTTCACCTCGTGTTTTCCTCCTCAGGGCACTCTCCCCGTGCTGCATGAGGAGCGTGGGAGGAAGAGAAGGAAGATGGAGCAAGGAGGCAGCAGGGCTGGTGTGGAGGGAGCAGAAACCATCTCAGAGGAGAAGGCAAGCGCCTAAGATAGGGCTCCATGGAAAATGATATTTTAGATAAGAAATTGTTTACTTAGAGTGACCAATACCAAGAAGCATCTCCCCCCCTGCACACCCCTGTGTCACCTTTCTGTGATTTTAGTGGTCGGTTTTCCTTTTAGATAATTGGTTCCTTTTCCCCCCCTAAAGTCTTTGGTAGATTGGTTAGTTATAGAATTCTTTTGTTAATTGGTGCAAAATACAAAGCCCTTAAACCCTATAAAAAGTCCCCTTAAAAACCCCACCCATTGGATTTGCCGGACCGGATTCCCTTTGTAGAAAAAAAATCAGGACTCTGTGGAATCTCCTGAACGGCACTTCCTGATCCTTCCCTCTGCTGGCTCGAAAGGTACATTGTGCTGGGAATGCCAGGATCACCCTTTGCACTGGGAGCAGCATCACAGAGGGAAAACGCCGAGGTCTGAAATTCCTCAGCCCTCCTTGCCCTGAATGGAGCCCAGCTTTGATCCCCCAGGCTTCTCTTGGCCCATCCCAACTTCTTCAAGGGTTTCTTGAATTCCCACTTCACATTTCTGCCTCGGAATATCAGTGCTGCTGCCAGCTCTTGGGGATGTGTGACAATTCCTCTGCTATTTCCATCAGCCCTGGGAGAAGAGTGGAGGATGGATTTGCATGGAACTGCTGCAAAGTTTCCCAGCTCTGCTGCAGCTCGAAATCACAAAAGAGGAGCTCGATGGGAGGTTGTTGAGACAGATAAGACACAAAATACTCCTCCTTTCAGGCAACAGATTCTCTTCCAGGCCTGGGGTAGCTGAAAAGAAAGAGAAAAACTCTTCTAAACTCTCCGGTGATTGTTCCATCAGCTTCAATCCATCAACCAGCCTGAGCTTCCAACCTGGAATTCACAGTAAACCAAGACACTGGGGAAAACCCTGAAGAAACAGGAATAAAAACAATCCTGTTGCCAGGAAATCAGCTCCCAAAGCGTTTGCATTTCAGCCCTCCAGACCCTGAGGGACAGAGTGAAGCTCTCCCAGCTAAACCTGCTGCTGGTGCTCTGATTGCTGCTCATGTCCTCGCCATACTCGAGCTCCTTCCACATAAACAAACCTGGATTAAGTTTTCCAGTATCATAATCATAATTGGGGAAGAAAATTAAAATCTCACCGCTGTTTGTTCAGCATTATAAAAGTGACTGTGTCAGGCCTAACAAGCATCATTAGTTCCACTGAGAAGCCTTTCAGCTCCTTGCAGGAACCACAGCTTGCTTAAACACCCGTGGAGATGTTGTTGCCCAACTCAGATTTTGCAGCTGGGTGACTCAACAGGCTTTCTCTAATTTGCCACTCACCAAAAGCAACCCCTAAACCCCCCCCAAAAAAGAGCACACGGAAGGATTTTTGGCAGCTCCCAGTGCCTCAAACAGTGTTGGGGTGAGTTCATGTGATCTCCTTGTATAAAAAGCTCTGCACACAAGGGATGTTAAGAAGGAAAAGCAAGGTGGAATGTGATGAGGAGCCAGGTAATGGAGCTTGGATGGCAGGAATTATGCTGAGTTTTCCCCCAAATGTGAACTTTGTCCAGGAGGCAGGGCTGGGGTGGTGGCAGTGGCTGCACTCACCCTCCAGCTGCTCTGATTTGGGGGTTTTAGGTTCCCTCCTCAGCAGTGGGGTCTGTCCAGCTGCTCTGATTTGGGGGTTTGGGGATTTTAGGTTCCCTCCTTAACAGTGGGGTCTGTCCAGCTGCTCTGATTTGGGGATTTGGGGATTTTAGGTTCCCCTCTCAGCAGTGGGGTCTGTCCAGCTGCTCTGATTTGGGGATTTTAGGTTCCCTCCTCAGCAGTGGGGTCTGTCCAGCTGCTCTGATTTGGGGATTTGGGGGTTTTAGGTTCCCTCCTCAGCAGTGGGGTCTGTCCAGCTGCTCCCCGGGACCAAGGCAGATCTGTTATCACTCACCCTCCCCAAAGCAAACAGCCAGCCTGAGAGGATTTACGAGGAACACACCAATCCCAAATCCCTCTCGTTAAAGTTTATTGCTATGGCAAATCTCTGCTGCAGAGGGAGGTTGTTGTAGCAACGCTCTGCCACGATTTTAACTTCACCTCTTCTCCTGCCCCCAGAGGTGTCACCTCCACCACGGAGATGCTCAGTGAGGTGGCAGAGGCAGGGGATGCCCTGCACAGCTCCCTGAAGCCTCTGCTGCTCCCCCACCATTCCCCATCCATCACAGGCAGTTCTGCATCTTTTTTGGAGAAAAGCAGTGAAAGCACGTTACAAACACACCCACTGCCAAAGCAGCTCCCCGGGCTGAGCCAGGCACTGCCATCCTTGGCAGAAAGTTAAGGATGCAATCTCCAACAATTTGGATGAAGCTTTTTTTAATCCCTTATCCATTGTGAATTTCGGTTGAGAAGAAAACTCTTCATGGACACCTGCCTAAACCCAGGTGTATTTTCACTGTACCACACTGATGGTGGATATTCAGTTTGTGGTACCCAGAGCAGAGGCTGCAGAGGTTTCTACCACTCCTGTGGGCAAGAATATTCCCTTTGGTCCTTCCGATCCTCAGAGGAATTTCTCCAGAAGGAGCCAGACAAACCCACAGAACCTTTTGTTTCACCTCATTCAGTTGTAGCCTCGTGTTCCCTGCACGAGAGCCCAGCACTCCCACCTTAACACAGGCTCTAAATAACATCTCCCCTTCCTTTCCTTCCTCTGCTTTTTCATCTTTCCTAACTGCACGCTACATTTCTTCCCTGCAAACACCCAATTTAGATGGCATCAGGAGGTGCTAACAAAAAAATGCTTCACTGTCTTGTCAGCAGATTACAGAAAGGCGTCTCATTCAAATTTATCCAGTTGGAAACAGAAGTAATTGATGTGAACTTGAAAAATATATGATTTGGAAGAGGGGGGGGGGGGGGGGGGAAGCTTCTCACCAGCATCGCTGTTCCACCCAGCTCGTTCACCCGGGATTGGGTAATCATTTACCCATTATCACCTCCCTTTCTGCCTTTACCTGGGGCACACGGAGCTGGGGGGAGGACAAGGTGTAAATGTGCACGTGCCGCAGCTCCTGGGCTGGCTCTGCTCTCTGAACACTGCAGGGAAAGGAAAAAAAGCAAATATTCAATAGGACAGGGGCTGTGTTTGCCCAGGGCTGAACTGGAGTGGGGTCCCTGCTCCTCCTCCCTGGTCACTGCTGCCCCTTCTGACAGTGACAGCTCCATTCCCAAAGGCAGGAGCAGCGGGGAGGGTGGGAATCCCAGAATAGTTGGGGTTGGAAAAGACATCAAAGCTGATCCCATTCCATCCCCTGCCACGGCAGGGACACCTTCCACTGTCCCAGGCTGCTCCCAGCCCCAATGTCTTGGACACTTCCAGGGATCCAGGGGCAGCCACAGCTGCTCTGGGCACCCTGTGCCAGGGCCTCCTCATCCTCACAGGGAAGAATCCCTTCCCAATATCCCAGCTAAGCCTCTCTCAGTTTAAAGCCATTTCCCCCCTGTCCTGTCATGCCCCTGTAGACAATCCGGGGAGTGGTGGCTCCTGAGGGACACGGGGCTGGCATTGCAGCACAGACCTCGAAAATGGGGACACAGGTGCAAGGTGGGAGAGAAATGAGATGATAAGACAAAGGACAGGAGAGGACAGTGAGGGCCCAGGGCTGTAAAGAACTCACCTCTAGTACAGAAACGCAAACTCTGAGCAGAAAAGGGGCAGGCAATCACAAGTTTGGACTGTGCTGTCATTGCAGCAGTTTCCCCTCTGGAGACTCAGCAGCGCTCCCTGACTGATCCCCAGAGCTCCAAACACGAGGAATGTCCCAGAACTTCCCAGAGCTGCACCAAACACCTGCCAGGACACGCTCAGGACTTGGGAACACCAAGTCCCAGCTCAGCACAGGGGCCTGACACTCCCTTCACATCTCCCAGGTCAGAACCTGACTCTGAGCCACCACTGCCAATTAAATCCCTTTTGACCAAGCCACAGAAGGACCTGGGTGAGCACTGACATTTCCCTCATGCAGCTACATCATCTATTAAATCCAGAATTACTCTGTGTCATCAGCTCTCCTCATCCCAGCTAAACAACCCCTCCCAGCCCTGCTCAACTCTGCAGTGCTGCACAAGGGCAAAGCAACTCCCTCCAAACCACAATTTGAAGTTTATTGTTATTATTTCTATTGCACAGAGACCCCAAAGTCCAACCAGAACAGGTGTTGCACATCCTTTATTTCAGTGAAACACTGTAATAGGGAGAGCAGCCCAAGGCTGCAGGGAGCCAAATTAGAAAATTGCATGGAAACCACCAATAAAAAAATATCAGACTCACTCAGGTTCACAGGAGCACGGCTGGCTGCTCTGCTATAAAGGAACGAGGCACTCAGTTCCCAGGCAAAGACCCTCTCACAGTGACATTTTCTGCTGGCCAGCCACAGCTTTTGGTAAAGGGGAGGAACAAATCCTGCCCCGGATGGACCCTCCCAGGTTTGTCTGAAGCTGTCACAGAGCTGAGAACTCAACTCAGGCAACTGCTGAGCTGTTGAGCATCCAAGTTGTCTGCAGCATCAAGGTGACAGGAGCCCAGCAGCTGGAAGCCTTTGGAAGGATATTTACCCAGCAGACTTTCATTTTGGACAGGAAAACTGAGCTAGACCAGAAGCTCTCTGCTACCTGGACAGCATTTTCCAAAGGCAGCTCACCTGGAAATGAGGCTTTTAAAACTCAGCCCCAACAGTTTCTCCTCCTCTGCTCCACGTTCTGGGGTCCTGCTTCAAAGCAGATAAATAAAGCACCCAACTCCACACTCACAGTGCCAATAAACTGGGATACTTTGCCTTGGGATGGAGCCATTCCAGAAGGGAAGCAGCATTTACAAAAGATGACACTGATTTCGGGAGAAATATATTTGGAACAGTGGAAACATGGCACTAAAATCTGCCTCTCCTTTTCTTTGAAATTAAAAACCCCAACACAGCCCTTTCCTCAGATGCCTCCCCAGGAAGATAAAGCCAATTTTCCAGCATCCCAATGAATATTTCAAAGATGAGTGTTTCCTTAAGCTAATTGGTGCCCATTATCATGGAATTAAAAGCCAAATGGATTGAAGGCAATTGAGCCTCATCACTTTCATTATTCTCTTTTCCCCAAAGACATTCCTGATTTTTAACTCCTCTGACCCTTGGGGCTTTCAGACAGGTTTTCTGACAGGTTTTCTCCCAGCAGGAGGGCTCAGGTAAAGGTCCACAAACTGCAGAGGGCAGAAGGGACAGGTGGAGAGGCAGGGCCCAAACAGCTCCAGAGGGAATTCCAGCACACTGGGAATGTGCTCCCACCACTTTTCATCCATGCCCTGCCTTCCCTTGCTGGCTTTTTCCATGCTAAATCCCACAATTCAGCTTCCAGCCCAATCCCTGGATGCATCCCTGCTGCCCAGAGCCCTGCCTGGCTGGAGCAGGGCAGGTACAACCTTCAACAGCAGAACTTCACCTTGCACTGATCTCCAAAACACAACCGAAGCAATTCAGATTTTTAAATTTAAAGGCTGGCACAAGCAACAGGTGACAAATAAATTCTGCCTTTTCCTGCTGTCACAGCTATTCCACTTGGAATCACTGGGATTTTCCTTCACGTCCCACCCCACTTTGGGGTTTTTTTTTTTGCCTTTTCCCGTGGTTGGCTCCTTGTTCCAGGCAAGCCAAAGCCCCCAGGACAGCAGCACTGAGCAGCTGCTTGTTCACCAAAGAGCTCAAGTGGACACTGGCACCTCTTAAACCCTGGCACACGGAACTATTTATTACTCCTCTGAAAGGCTCCCAGGGAAGCTTTTGTGCCTGAAATGTGACTTTTCCTCCCTTTCCATAAAGGAAGAAAACAAACCCAGCCAACTATTGCAGGCAGCTATTCCCATTTACGGCCACCTCCTCCAGCAGCGTGCCCTGGGGACTGCGGGGAGGAACTCCAGGATTTGGGAATGATTTCCTGCTTTTGCCACCCAGCCTCAGGCTCTGGCCACTGCACGAGGGACTGAAGAGTTGGAATTGGAGTTGGAATTCCCTCTGGGAAAGCTGTCGGTGCTGTGATGAGCACACGGGGCTCTGAAGGAGTTGATCTCTCAAGGAATTCCAGTCATGCCAAGCTCAGCCTTCCCCCCTCTCCCACGCGGGGCTTTTGTTCAGTGGCTGTTTACAGCTCAGAATTATTGTCACCGTAAATGTTGAGCCAGGAGGCTGGAGGGGAAGGCAAGGATTCCTGCTTTCTTTGTTGCCCACCTTTTCCCCCCCTTTCCAGCTCCTCCTTGCCGTGGTTGTGTTCCTCATTCAGTTTATGTGACACGTTGAAGTCTCGGAGGGACCAGAGCTATGGCAACAGGAGCTGTGCAGCTCATCCCCGATGCTGAGCGCTAAAAATCACAGCACAGCAGCTCAGCACAGCAGCCCTGTTTGCGTCCATGGTAAACTCATGGGGAGAAGGGGCAGAAATTCCCGGGGTGAGGGGAAAAACTCGGGTGGCACATGGGTCAGTAAAGCCGGAGCCTGGTCAAGGGGAGGAGGTGGGAATGGAGCCTGGAAGGGTCAGAGCAGCCTGGAAATGAAACAAAGAAATGGCAGAGGCAGTAAAAGTGGCTGGAAATTGGTAAAGAATCGCTCGTGCTGCTTTTCTGCTCCAGGTCACCATTTCTGCTCATGTACAGCAGGTGATAATTCCATATTACACCACTCACAACCCTCCCTAAACTTTCGTTCCCTCCAGCTGCTCCCAGTGTGAGGCAGAACCTGCAGGGACAGCAGCACAAGCTGGGCTGAGCCCCCTGCCCAGCCCAGAGACCCCAGGGCTTGCTGGCCACCAGGAACGGGCCACAAACTCCACAAATATTTTTATTTTTCGGAAAATCCCTCTGCTCTCTTTCTACCTGGAAAGGTACCAGTGGTGTGGAGCTGTCTCTGCTCCCCAGGATGTTCCTGGCTCCATCAACACCAAGGTGCTGTGGGACACCAGGAAACTGCTCCTAGCTGGGCAGCCAGAAAAAAAAAAAATAAAGGGAATTAAACAAAGCCTGAAATATCTGAGCATTGTACACAGTTAAAAAAAAAAAAAAAAAAGGAAAAAGCAGGGAAGCAAACCTCACTTGTGCTCTCCATTCAGCTCTGCACTGGGAATGAATCCATGATTCACAACTTCCCACCCGTGGGCTGAGAACCAACTGGTTATGAATGAATATTTCTGCAAACTAAAGAACGTGCAAGGTCTGCTCTAGGACAGCTTTTACACCAAAACCACGACTTTACAACCAACGCCTGAACCCCCAAAAGAGCTGCACAGGCTCAACCCCAACCTTCAGCTCCTTCTTGGGGGGGTTCAGTGGCTGTAGGGGGAGAGCTGAGACCCCTGGGATCACAAAGGGATGGAATTATGGAGCAATCCCTGCCCCCCACAGCCAGAAATAAAGGATGGATGATGCCAGACACGTGTGGGCTGTGCTGGAATTTGGGTGGGATTCAAGCACCACCCCTTTTGTGGTTATGAGAGAGGTATGAATGGAGGGCTGCTACAGAGGGAATCATAGTTTATAATAATTGATATTCTCATTTAGATGGCATAATTTATTGTAAATAAATAGATGAATAAATAAACAGAAGGTTTTCTTTTTTTAAGGAAAATAAAAGGATTTGAGATTGGGCATTAGAAACAGCAAAAAACCTGGAGGAGCCTCCTCAGGTGCCCCCCTGTCAGAGACCACCCGAGCTGTGCTATTGTTCCCAAAATCCCCCAAAATCCTCAGGGTAAATCAGGTTCCCTAACAGTGCTTTGTGGTGTCAGTGAGCCAGGCATTATTTTATTCTTGGCCAGGGTTTGGGTGTGTGGCTCACAAAGCTCTGGCCTCCACACAGACCCTGATCCTTTCCCATTTATTTGTACATTTTTAGCAAACAAAGAAATCAACGGTCACTGGCTCTGAGCCACACAATTCTCTTCATCAATTAGCATTCTCCTGATTATTGATTTCTTGCTCTTCCTACTTTTCTGGCCCAAATCCTTTAGTCCTTTTATCAGCAGGGGCTTTCCAGGCCTTGATCTCCTCTGTATTTCCTGGCTGCTCCAACATCCTCCATGTGCCATAAATTTAAATTCCCAGCCCCCCAAATCCCTTTGGTTCAGTTTGTTTGAGCTGCTCAGTGTTGATTTCAGAAAAAAAAAAAAAAAAAAAAAAAAAAGGTTTAGGTGATTTAAAAATCAAAGTAACAACAAGGGCCTGTGAGGAAACTCAGCTGGTGCTGGTGGGCACTGCTCACCATTAATTAAAAAAAAACTAATTAAAAAAATGAAAGGGGAAGGGAAGGGGAGGGACAAGGAGGGACCTCCATGCCTTGCCTGGGAGGAAATTCCAGAACATTCCAGAGGCTCCTGGAAGCTCAGCAGTTTTGGGATTCTCCTGCCCTGGCTCTTGAGGGTGAGTTTTGTTCTGTTTTCACTTTGGGGAAAGTTGGTTCTTTCCCTTTGCTTCCACGTTGGGGGATATTTTGGGAGCTATGGATGTGTGTGGAGAGTTCTCCCATGGAAATTGTCCATGTCACCTCGGGGGTTTGCAGTCAGATCTTCCAACTTCAGGTGTTCAGGAGGGAATTTGGAGCAGAATGAGCTCCTGAGGAGCTGGGTGTGCTGAGCAGGTACCTGTCTGTCAGGTGCACATCCCTGCAAGGGGACCTGTTCAGGTGCACAGCCCTGCAGAGTTGGTATTTTCTTCTTCTCTTTTAATGTTATTTTTACCAATTTCCTTAATCTAATTTGTTTTATTTTTATTAGATTCAAATGGGAATTGGCTTTGCAACACCTGTGCTGAGTCTGCCTCTGCAATTCTCTGTGCTCAAGTGTTGCTTGTCTGAGCTCTGGTTTAGGCTGGAAGAAAAGCAAAGTTTTTCCAACTTTTATTAGGAAATAAAGCAGTGCAGTTTTGCTGCTGGAGACTTGGGGGAAGGAAAGGTGTGAGCACCTGGAGAAATCCCTGATGAGCCTTTCAGCTTGCATAGCAACGTGCAAATAAAGTGGCTTTTGGAGCCGTATGGAGAATTGGACTTTGTTCAAGCTGCACCTCAACATCTGGGCTGGCTGAAACCACAGGTACCAGCACTGAGTTTTCAGTGCTTTTGGAATTCCTGCTGCTCTGGGTGTGCAGGGTTGTGCTGCTGTTTTTATTCCAGCAGTGCCTGCGATGTGCTGGGTACAGGTTTAGGAATGTGCATTAAAAAGATTCAAAAAAGGAGGGGGAGTGTAGAAACAGGAAATCCTTGTGGCATCTCCATGGGAAGCTGGAATGTTGAATTCATCTGGGAACAGAAATTGGATGTAGGGGAAGCCCAGGGATTCCTGAGCGTGGCAGAGGCACTTTAGGAAAAACCAGAGGGGTTTGAGGAGAGGAAAAACCAGAGGGGTTTTAGTAGAAGGATGAGGGACAAGGCTCATCCTGAAGTGCTCCTGACAAAACTCTGGTGGCTCTAAGGAATTGAGCAGTGGTCCCTGGCAGGAGCAGCTCGTCCCTGCTTGTCTTCAGGACAGGAAAAGGAGATTTTTACATGTGCTGCTGATAAACTTTGAGCCTCTCTGCTATCACTTTATGCATGTCAGGATTTGTCAGGGTAGGAAAGCAGATTATTGCAGATATTGCAGAGCAAGGGGCTCCCCACTGTGGGTTTGGGATCAGCCCTGGGAAAGGGATTTTTTGGCTGTGCCCCCAGTGCAGGCAGAAAATGCTGTTTGTGCTGCACACTGGGGCCTGTCTGACACAAATTCTCCTGAATTTCCAGGTGCTGAGCAAAATGAGTTTCCTTTACCTTTTGGAACCTTTTGGTAGGTGGGGCCTGTCCTCGGGACTGAGATCTTGGTGGCTCCACAGACCTGGCAGAGCATCTGGAGCCCACAAAAGGCTCAATACACAAAAACCTCCCTTCTTCCTGGGAGAATCCATGGCAGGAAGCTTCATTAATCCACAGAACCTCCAAACAGTCTGAGGATTCTTTTAATGGAATAATTCCAGCTAATGCAGCAAGATATTCAACCCAAAAAAATAGGAACTAAATCCATCCATGGGAATTAACTGAGAGTATCTGAGGTAACTTAATTATTTACCTAATTCTGAGCTTTGGATGTACCTGGGGGCTCTCATTGTTTCCCCATAAGCAAAGAGCAGCTTGGAGCCTGCCTAGAATTTACTTTAGACGGAGTGAAACAAGAATAAATAGAGCAACAGAAGTGAAATCTTTATTTAGAGCAGGTGTGCTGGGCTCCTCTCTGCCACGCCACATTAATCCAGCCTGCAGCGACCACAGCTGCCCTGGCAGAGCTGGAAACCTCGGGAACACAGAGGGGCAGGAGCAGGAAGGGATTGCCCATTGGAAATTCTCCCTGGGTTCGGTTCTTTCCACTCAGTTTTCGTTTAAAAAAAGGATTGCAAAGCAGTTTCAGGCTACTTCAAAGCAGTGCTCAGGGTGGAAATGTGCTTTTCTGTGTGCTGGAGGAGGGTGGGGAGAGGATGTTCGGGTCCTGTGTGGTACAGCAGGGTTTTTAGTCTCTTGGAGGGTTTGAGTTTGAGCAAACCAGGCTTAGGAAAGCTCAGCCCAGCCATCTCCTCTCTTTTTGGGGCATTTCTGGCCTCTCCTGGGGATGTTTCCCAACGCTGCAGTCCCTGGTTGGTTTTAGACGAGCAGCAGAAAAGTGAAATCCTCAATTGCTGCTGGGGAGGGTGGCAGGACCAGAGGTGCTGGAAGGGAAAAAGCAGGTGAGGGAGTGGGGATGGTCTCTCCTCCTGGTGGTAACCAAAACTCCTGCCCAAATTCTATAAGGTTACTTTAAGATTCTCTGTTAAAGTATTTTAAGGAACCTTTTCTTGTTCCAAGCTCCATTCAAGCTAAAATTTTGCCCTGGGAAGGGGAGAGTTTTTTTTAGCTTTGGTTCTTCTGTCGATGTCTAAGCTGGTCAGTAAAAAAAAAAATTCCCTTTATTTCACTGTTGTGTGTTATTCCTCACGTTGCAGCTCATGGGATGGGGTTTGTTTCCTAAAAAGCAGAGATGCAGAAGGGCTTTTGGCTCCTGTGTTGAGATGGGTAATTAGAGTAGTGACTGACAGTGAAAAACAGGAGTTTTTTTTGGAAGCACAAAGGGTTGGAAAAGCATTCCTGCCTCGGCAGGAAAGAGGAGGGGCACTGGAGAAGGGGTGAGCTTTGTTTACAGTCTCCTGAGCAAAGGTGAGAGATCTGAGCAGTGAAAAGTTCAGAGTGACAGACTTGTTAAAAGTTGCCCTTGACTGCTTACAGGCATCAGTTTAATTTAAATGTAATAAAAACCTAAGAGGGAAAATTAAGATGCGGAAAGCAGTTGAAAAGCCTGTCTGAAGACATCTGCAAAATGGTTTTATTCCCAGCAAATATAAGAAAACTGTTTGGGTTTTTTATTGTCAAACAATAATTGTGCCTCCATTTATAAAACAGCTTTTACAACCAAATCTCTTTCATAGATTGCTTCCAAAACAACGCAGAAGTTGATTTATTTTTAAACCCTGTGCCCAAACCCCTCTTCTCCGTGGGGGCAGGGAGCTGAGGCTGGGCAGGAATGGGGGGGTTTGACTGGGGCAGAGCAGGGCAGGGACCCCCCAGCCCCCCTGGCAGTGCCCTGACCTGGACCCCCCTCCCAGTGGTGCCAGCTGGGCACGGGCTGGGTTAAGGGGGAGGGAGGATTGTTCTGCTCAGTGTAGGGAATGAATTCCCAAGCACAGATTTTTTTTTTTTTTTTTTATCTACAAGGTGTCCACCCAGTTGATTAGAGTTGTTGTTTTGTGTTCATGTGTGTCTACCTGGTTGACCATAATTGTTGATGTTTGTATTGACTGTTTGTTGTTAATGTTGTCTTTGTAAATTGTTCATATTCCTGATTGTCTGCCCCTTACCCTGTCCCAGTGGTTGACCATGATTGTTGATATTTGTATTGACTATTTGTTGTTAAATGTTGTAAATTTTTGTAAATTGTTGATATTCCTGGCTGTTGTTAATGTTGTAAATCTTTGTAAATTGTTGCTATTCCTGCTGTCCCTCACCCTGTCCCAGCACTCTCTCACACCCATGCCCATCTCCATTGTCCCCTCCCAAAATGGCTCCCGGCAAACAGGGGAGCAGCAAGTGCTCATGGGACAAAATTTGGTGATTAAAACCCCTAAAAATAACGAGCCAATGTAACCTCTGAGACTAAAAATGGCGCTGCCAGGTGGGGAAAACAGTGGGGAAGATGAAACCACCAACCAGGGATTTTTTTCACCTTGTCACCATGACCTGAACAGCTCTGGGTCAACAGGACACCCCTAGATGAAGAGGCAGCCATTTCTTTCCTGAGGATTCCCACGAGGACAGAAGCTCCAGCTCTGCTGAGAGACAAAGCTGTGCATCATCATCATCATCATCATTATCATCATCATCTCCTCCTCCTCAGCATTGTCCCTGGGGTTCGTGACCCCTCGGGCTCCCCACCCAAAGTTGTCCTCAATAAACGCCTTAAAAAGGAGCTGCTCCCCTGGCCATTGATTACACTCAGGGCACTTCATCTCACTTGGGTGTTTTTCTTTTCCTCCACCCAATCCATCCCCAGTCCAGTTTTGTCCAGCTCCCAGGGGAAGTGCTCCCTGTGGTCTCAGCTCTCCTCTGTCATTTTAGATCATTTTAGGCAGAGCTGTGCATTCCACTTCAGTTCCCAACCAGCCCTGAAAATGGAGTGATCTGTTGGCAATAAATACACAACTAGAGGGGCCTGTTTTCCACAGCCTCTAAAAATCCCACTGCTGTCTCCAGAGAACAAGGAATGCTTGTGTCACCCAGACCCACAGACACAGCCCTGTCAGACCTCTGGATCTGGGAATATTTTGCAAGGTTATTCAGTATATGAGGTACAGGGGCTCTCTCAGCTGTGCAAACCCCTTAGGATTCAGCTGTGAGGTCACAGGCACAGCTGTGCACAATCCATGGGATTTTCTGTGCTGGGTGAAATGGTCACTGCTCTAATGATCTGCATTTCTCTGTCCTCTTCTGATGGCAGCAGTGAAATGAGGAGGTTTTGACCTTTTTGTTTGGTTGTGTCTGATGTCAGGAAAGTGAAACAATGGCAGATCCTAAACCCAGAAGTCCCAGGAATCCTCACTTGGACTTTGTGCTTAGAAGGCAGGAACTGAATCTTTCCCTGGGTGAGGAACTTGAAACCTTACAGCCAATTAATAACTGCTGTAAAATAGTGCTTTAGTCTGGAAATGCTGACAGAGAATTTAGTGCACCTTATGGAGGGCAGAGGGGTTACAGATTAATTAATTAAGTTTTGGAAAGTCTGTAATCCTTGGACAAAGGGCTCTGTAAATGTAATATGCAACAGCTATCACTGCAAGCTCCTGTGGTTTCAGATGCGCTGGGGACATGAGGTGCCTTTAAAAGAGAATCCCTGAGGTGACCAGCCTGGGATAGTGGGAGGTGTCAGGGTGAGCTTTGAGGTCCCTTCCAACCCAAATCTTTCCATGATCCTTTAGCAAGGAGAGCCTGGCTCGTGCTGTGGTCAAGCAGGAGGCTCAGAGGCCTCTCTGTTCTGGGCTTTGGGGTTTGTTCTGTGTTTGAGGTTTGGGCTCCTGAGGCTCCTTTGGGCTGCCTGGGGTGATCAGGCTGCCCCAGCTCTTGGGCTGTGTCTGTATCCAGATGAGTTTTGGTGACTGCAGGGGCCACAGCCCCGTGTCCCCTGTCCCCAGCATCACCTTTACTGCCCCAGGGCAGCACCTGCACAGTGAAACTCAGCTGAGCAAGCAGCTCCTGCTCCCTGAGTGTCCTCTTACAGCACTGCCCTTGCTGTCCTGGTGACAGTGACAGTTGTAGGAGCCCTTGTGTGGCTGGCAGTGCCCAGGGGATGTCGCAGAGATAAAACACTCTGTAAGCCTGTGCTGAGCTCGAGTGAAGGATGTGGCTGCTGTGACCTGGCTGAGGAGCTGCCTTTGTCCCCAGGTCAGTGACTTGGGTCACCAGTGCTGCTGGAACCAGGGCTGGGACCTCCTCTAGAGAGGAGCTGGTGTGTCACACCATGCCAGGACCATCTGTGCTGTCCCAGGGGCTTGTCCCTGTCCCCTGGGGGGAATAAGCCATGTCCCTACACCCCAGCGTGGTGGCCTGGCTGTCCTGCCTGCCTCTGGGGGCTGCTGGCTCTGAGCATCCCCTGCTTCACTCTGGATTCACAGAATTCACAGAAGTCACAGAATTCAGAATCACTGGGTTGGAAGAGACCTTCAAGATCATCAAGCCCAACCCCTGCCCTCAACTAAACCCTGGCACCGAGTGTCACATCCAGGCTTTTTTAAACACATCCAGGGATAGTGACTCCACCACCTCCCCGGGCAGAGCATTCCAGTATCTTATCATTCTTTCTGTGAAAAACCTTTTCCTAATATCCAACCTGTATTTCCCTTGGTGCAGCTTGAGACTGGGATCCTCCCACAGAGCCAGAGCAGGAGGGACCAGGGACCTGGAGCATCCTGTGACACCTGGCAGGGACTGTGGGAGCCACAGGGACAGAAACACTCCAGGGTGGCCATTCCTGAGATCCCAGTGCTCTGAGGTGCCCCTGGAGCAGCTTGGGGAGCAGTGGGAAGTGCCAGAGCTCCTCAGAGACCCTCTCTGGGGCCATATGGACCTCACATGCTTGGCTTGGCCCTGTCTGCTCCTGGAATAATTGCTCGTCTGGCTGGAAGCCATTCCAGTTCAGATGTGGAGAGGAGCTGCTGGTGACACTTCCCAGGTTTCAGTCCTTCCCTCCTCCCATCTCCTCACTGTCCTAATTAAATTTAATATTAAAGTAAAACATTAAAGACATTATCACAGAGCTTTCATCTGACACACATAAGCCTCTTCCTAATTTGTTAGGTCATTAGCAAGGCAGAATAAATCGAAGGGAGCGTGTGGAGGCTCCAGGGGTGGCGAGTCAGCGTTTTGAGCAGGGGGAAGTGAGATTTTGGGTGGGCACTGCTGGGCTGGGCAGGCTTGGCAGCCCTGGCTTGTCCAGACCTGGCACTGAACACGGCCCAGAGTGGTGCCAGACAGGGCTGTTGGACCCGTGTGTGCTCCAGGGTTTGTGGTGCCAATCCAAGGCTGGGACCCTTCCCTTCCCTTCCCTTCCCTTCCCTTCCCTTCCCTTCCCTTCCCTTCCCTTCCCTTCCCTTCCCTTCCCTTCCCTTCCCTTCCCTTCCCTTCCCTTCCCTTCCCTTCCCTTCCCTTCCCTTCCCTTCCCTCTTTTCCCTCCCCTCCCCACATCAGGACATTTTTGAAGGTCTATTGGAATTTGAGTTGTGATTTTTTTTTTGAGTCTTCTCGTGAGGGTTTGTCTGTCTTTGCTCAATGGGAGCAGGAACTGTGTGATTCCAGGGACTGGAGCTGCCAGAAAGCTGTGGAGAGAGAAGATGAATTGCTCTGGTGGTCACTGGGTCACAAACTCTCCAAAAAGCCCTTTCACATGGCACTGAGGTGTGTCAGGAAGGAGAAGGGATTGCACAGCAAACGGGGTTGGAATTGTTTTTCCAGGGATGTGGGAATCCTTCAGCTCCCTTCAGGCTGGAGTCATCCAATTCCTCTGGATATTGGGTGACTCTTCAGAAAAGCATTTTAACCATGTGCTAACTGAGCCTTCCTCCTCAAGGAGGCTCAAAGTTGGGTTTTTTTTCCTCTCAAAAAATTGCAGATTAAGACTTCCATGGTGTTAATTCCAAGTATTGCTCTTCCAGTGCACGGAGGGGGCTTGGGGGAGTGGAAGAACTCAGACCCTGCCTTGAATTCTTGGAAAAACTGCATGTTCTGGGCAGTTTAGTGGGTGCCATGAGCTCTATGATCCAAATGGTTTCATTTCTGGAAGTTTTAAATACATGTGAAGGTTTATATTTTTGTTTGGTTAGTTTGGGGGTTTTTTTGTTTGTTTGTTTGGTTTGGTTTTGGGTTTTTTTTTAACACATACAAGAAATATGTCACCAAAGGTCCCTTTCACCCTGAACCATAACATTTAACTCTGGGATAAAGCACTCTCAGTGTTGTTATTGTCTGGGAAGGTGCTGATGCTGCTAAAGCCTGGCTCTGCTGGATTTGATTCCTGCCATCTCACCTGCCGTGGATAATAGACCAAAAATAACCAGGGGTGCTGGGTGCTGGGAGGGAACATCAGCATTCCTGCAGCCAGAACACTTTGGAAGAATTGCAAACAAATCACTTTGGGCTCCAGTTACAAGATCAGCTCTTGCTGTGCAGATCGGGCTGGCCTGAGGGATGTTTTGACAGACTTAAATTCTGGAGTAGAAGCTCAGATGCAGTGATTTGGGTTCACTGGAGCTTGAAACAGGCTGGCACCAGACGGTTCGATTCTGTCTTTGGGAGGGGCTGAAAGATTTTGAGTCTTCGTTTTTCACAGGTTTGTCTTTGCACAGAATGCACACTGGGGTTTTACACTGAGCAGGGTAATTCCTCAGCCTCAAATCACAGCTGAGCTGAGAGGTTCCAGGGCAGCAGTGAATCCCAAATAAACTGTTTTGTAAAGAAACTCTGAATTGTTTCTGGGCTGAATTTTTGTTCCATTGGCCCCACCTCCTCTGTTGGGAAACCTTGGCCACTCCACCCAGGCTGCCAATCCAGGGAAGGATCTCCAGGACCTTTCCAGGCAAGGAGAGCTTCTCTGATGAACGTTTTCTCACAAGGCACAAACTGGAGCAGTGGTTTTGCATTTGCTTGATGAATCTTCTCCCTAGCACATGCTCAATGCTTGGATGAATGAGTTATTTAAGTGTATTTGAAGGTTATGACAGACACCTGTAAACAGACAGATATTGATAAAAATGTCATTTGGAGGCAGATCTGTGCTTTTCTTGCAATCCAATTACTCCTGATGGCGAGGAGCCCAGAGCTCCCTGCTCTGTGCATTAACCCAGAGTGTGATGGACACAGAGCAGGGCCTGATTCACCCCTGGCTCTGATGAAACTCCAGGAGTTCATGGAGTCACTTGTAATCCACACCAGAGCGAAAGGGGACTGACTCCAGATGTGTCCATGGGCTTTGTGCCAGCTGCAGGTGCTGAGGGATCCAGCCTGAGCTGCTCCTGAACTTCCCCAGCTGCAGCTCTGGCTCCCAAAAAAAACTTCCCCTGGGAATATTCCTTGGGATCTGCTGCCCTGTGAGTCGTGCAGGGAGGAGTTTCCACGGCTGCCCCATCCCTGGGAGCATCCAAGGCCAGGCTGGAACAAACTTGGGGTGGTGAAAATTGTCCCTGCCCATGGCAGGGGGTGGAATGGGATGAGCTGTAACTTCCAGCCCGAGCCATTCCATGATTTTATGATTCTTTGCTCATGGAAAGAACAGTGAGACCGTGCCTTCATCCAGGTGCTGCCAGATGTGGGCACACACAGCCAGATGTGGGCTTTACAAAGGGATTCCTTTTCCCCAGCAGCTCCAGGAGCTCCTCAGAGCTTCTAAGTGGGAATGTTTTTGGCTGGGAAGTGAATTGTTCCTGCTGGCTCTGGTGCTGGACGCTGACACAGCTTCTAATGGCAAACAGACACTGCAGGTCCATCAATCCATGGATGTTCTTGACCTCTTGGTTTCCTAAGAGGAACTTCTCCCTCTTGTTCTCTTCCTCCAAGCTGGACAGGAATGGAGTGTGGGTGGAAGTGGTTCTGCTGTGCAATTCTCTGCTAGGGCTGGAGTCCAGAGCTGCCTGCAATGCAATGATTATTTGGTGGCATTCAGAGCAGTGAAAACAAAAAGCCAGGGTTAATGGAAGTTGCATTTCATCTGGATTGCTCTTATTTCCTATTTTATAAGCTCGTGCTCCATGCAGGTGCTTGGCTTATATCTTCATGCTGTCAATAAAGCCAACGTGTTTGAGCAGACAGGATTAATGCAGATTTTAAGGGCTATATTTAGAAGTAATTTAGCTATCATCAGTCAGAAGGGTGGGGAGAGATCTGATGGTTATTCATACTGATTGAATATTCTATTGATAGAGATACTTATTAACCCTAACCATGCCTTTCCAACGTGTTTTCAGGTCTTGGACAAAGAAAAAAATTTGAATTTTTATTTTAAATTTGAGAGAGAGGCAGAATTCACGTGTTGGAATGGGCTTGGAGGGAAGCAGCAGGACCTTGAATGGGAGCCCTGGAGTTGTGTGGTGGCAGTGGGACAGTGCTGGGAGAGGTGACAGGCAGGAGTGCTGGAGCAGGGACGGGCTGGCTGATGGCTTTGGTGGCACAGGTGGTTCAGGGGGTTTAGAATTTGGGGAGATGTTTGAACTTTTGTTCCTGATTGAGCAGTGAAGCTCAGAGCAAACCTTTTCCTCTTTTCCTTTTCTTAAATTTTCCCCCAGAGGTGTGAGGGGGAGGGAGAAGAGTCTCTTAGGGAGAGATTCCTGCTTCAAATGCAGCTGAGCAGCAATTCCAGGGATGTGGAGCCAGATCAGCTCCTGTGGAAACACAGAGCAACTTCGGGGGAATTACTGGGCAAAAACACACCCAGGGCCTGCCAGCCCAGCCCAGGGACTCACCCGGAGCCTCAGCTTCCACCCCTGCTCTTGCCCAGGGATTTGCTGCCTGCCACGGCCTCCAGGAGCCACCAAAAGTGCCCTGAAGAGCTGGACCTTGGCTGTCCCCGTGTCCCTGGGACAAACTGCAGGGAGTGCATTCCCAGCCACACCCGGCACTGGGGTGGGAGGGAATTCCACCATAATCCCATTCCTTGATTCCTTCCCTGGGCAGGGACACTTCCCACTGTCCCAGGTTGCTCCAGCCTGGCCTTGGACACTTCCAGGGATCCATTTCACTGTGAGTGATGGGAGTGAGGCAGGGAGAGCATCAGCACTGGTGTGGCAGCAGGACAGGGCAGGGACTGTCCCCTGTGCTGGCACTGCCACTCCTGGGGACAGCTCTGGAGAGCCCTGGAGGGGCTGGAGAGTGTCCAGGGCAGGGAATGGAGCTGGGGAAGGGCTGGAGAATCCCTGAGGGAGCTGGGAAGGGGCTGGAGAATCCCTGAGGGAGCTGGGAAGGGGCTGGAGAATCCCTGAGGGAGCTGGGAAGGGAATGGAGAATTCCTGAGGGGGCTGGGAAGGGAATGGAGAATTCCTGAGGGAGCTGGGAAGGGGCTGGAGAATTCCTGAGGGAGCTGGGAAGGGGCTGGAGAATTCCTGAGGGAGCTGGGAAGGGGCTCAGCCTGGAGAAAAGGGGGATCAGGGGGGACCTTGTGGCTCTGCACAACTCCCTGACAGGAGGGGACAGCCGGGGGGATTTGGGATCTGGGGACAGGGACAGGAGAGGGAACGGCCTCGGGCTGGGCCAGGGGAGATTGGGGTTGGATTTTAGGGAAAATTTCTGCATGGAAAGGAACTTGGAGCTGCCCAGGGAGGTTTGGAGTGCCCATCCCTGGGGGTGCCCAAGGAATTCCTGAGTGCCCTGGGCTGGGGACAAGGTGGGGATGGGGCACGGTTGGATCTGGTGACCTTGGAGGGCTTTTCCAGCCTCACTGATGCTGTGACTCTCGAGTCCAGTGAAGAAACAAGTGCTGGGCACTCACTTCAATTCCATCCCCGCTCCCAAAGCCTCTGCCCTGCTCTCGCCGCCTTTCCTGAGCAGAGATTTCATTTCAGATAGTGCAGCCGCTGCTCTGCGCTTCCAGGAGCGTTTAGAAAATGGAATTACCAGAAATAATCACGGTGATTAACATACAGAGTTAGGGAAAAAAAAAATTAAAAAAAAAAAAAAAAAAGGAAGATTAATTACAAAGCTGTAATTCATCTGCAAATATGAACGGTGAGGAAAGTTGGAGTTCAGCAGTGGTGAGGTGCCCTCGGGGTGTTCATCCACGGAATTTGGGAAGAAGAAAGGAAACTGAGGCACTGAGATGGAAAATCGTTGGTGTTTGTTATCCAGAAAATCAGGTGGGAATGGGATCTGAAATTCCTGACTCTGCTCCTCGCCGTGACCAGGGGACAAAAATCGCTTTTCATTACGCTGAGTGTTTTCTGCATCAAAAGTTGTAAAAGTTGCCCAGGAAATCGGTGGCACTGCTGAGCAATGATTCTGTCTCCCGTCTGCTGAGCAGCTCCGGGCGCTTTCCTGAAGGGAGGAGGGTCTGGGGTGATGGGAGGAGGGTCTGGGGTGATGGGAGGAGGGTTTGGGGTGATGGGAGGAGGGTCTGGGGTGATGGGAGGAGGGTTTGGGGTGATGGGAGGAGGGTTTGGGGGTGATGGGAGGAGGGTCTGGGGGTGATGGGAGGAGGGTCTGGGGTGAAGGGAGGAGGGTTTGGGGTGATGGGAGGAGGGTTTGGGGTGATGGGAGGAGGGTTTGGGGTGATGGGAGGAGGGTTTGGGGGTGATGGGAGGAGGGTTTGGGGTGATGGGAGGAGGGTCTGGGGGTGATGGGAGGAGGGTTTGGGGTGATGGGAGGAGGGTTTGGGGTGATGGGAGGAGGGTCTGGGGTGATGGGAGGAGGGTTTGGGGGTGATGGGAGGAGGGTCTGGGGGTGATGGGAGGAGGGTCTGGGGTGATGGGAGGAGGGTTTGGGGTGATGGGAGGAGGGCCTGGGGTGATGGGAGGAGGGTTTGGGGTGATGGGAGGAGGGTCTGGGGGTGATGGGAGGCTGCACAGAGCTGGTCCTCCCAGCGCGGGGGTTTCGCGTTTATTACCACCAGTGTATGGGAGGGCTCATTCCTACAACTAATTGCCTTTTTTTTTTTTTTTTTTTTTTTTTTTTTTCCCGGAGATGCAGGCAGTTGATAATGGCAGTAATTAACACCGTAGAAACAAGGTCAAACCCAAGAACATTACCCACTAAAAGTCACTTTCCCGAAAGTCATGGCAAATTCATTGCCTTGGAGTAGCTTTAAAAAAAAAAAAAAAAGATTAAAAAAAAAAAAGGAGGCAACTGATGATGAGCTGTTTGAATTATGTAAATGCTCAGGTATCCATGGGGTTTGACCTTTTTGCAGATGTAATTTAGCATTCAAGACACTGTCATCTGGCTGCCAAAGTCAAATTAGATGCTTGCTACTGCAATTGATAGCTGATAGCAGATCTCCTTCCAGAACAGGCAGTCCGGAGAGGCAGGGATGTGTTTGCTGCAGGGCTGGGGAGCTGCATTCTTAAATATAAATATAAAGTGGTGGACGGGCTCTGGATGCAGTTCAGGTGAGCAGTGTGCTCTTATAAAAACATGCACCTCGTTCCTGAGGTCATTACACCCCTCGGGCAGCATCCCCAGCCCTGGGAGGTGGCTCAGGAGCTCTCCAGGACTGTTTTGGGGTTGCTTTTCCCAGTGGGATGGCTCCAGATGTGCTCCTGGACACGGGAATGGGGGACACTGGTGGCTTGTACGAGATTTGGGTGCCCGGAGCTGCTGCGTTCCCACACAAGGATTAAAGGACTCCTAAGACAAGTGAGGGTTTTTTGGGAATGGTTTTGCCCATGAATTGCAGCCCCAAAGATTGATACCCATAAACTGCAGCCCCAAAGATTGATACCCATAAATTTCAGCCCCAAAGATTGATACCCATGAATTGCAGCCCCAAAGATTGATACCCATGAACTGCAGCCCCAAATCCCTGCAGGCTGCTGCTGTCCCCAGCCCGGGGGTTGTGTTTGTGATTTCTCTTTTTGCCAACACAACAAAGCCTCTCTGGAGCTGTGGTTGCACAGGTAACACTCCCTGGCCAGAGCAGAGTTATCCCAGGATTTGTGATCCTTTCCTGGCTTCTCTGCAGCACCTGGGAGTGTTTTGGGTTCAGATCTCCCACGGCAAATCCAGGCAGGAGAAGCTGTGGCTGGAATGAGTGATGGGAGAGGGGAATGGCCTTTAGCTGGAGGGTGGCAGGGTTAGAGGGGAATTTGGGAGGAAAATCTCCCCTGTGAGAGTGGGGCTGGGATGGAATTCCCAGAGAATTTGTGGCTGCCCCATCCCTGGAAATGTCCAAGGCCAGGCTGGAGCAACCTGGGACAGTGGGAAGTGTCCCTGCCCAGGGAAGGAATCAAGGAATGGGATTATGGTGGAATTCCCTCCCACCCCAGTGCCGGGTGTGGCTGGGAATGCACTCCCTGCAGTTTGTCCCAGGGACACGGGGACAGCCAAGGTCCAGCTCTTCAGGGCACTTTTGGTGGCTCCTGGAGGCCGTGGCAGGCAGCAAATCCCTGGGCAAGAGCAGGGGTGGAAGCTGAGGCTCCGGGTGAGTCCCTGGGCTGGGCTGGCAGGCCCTGGGTGTGTTTTTGCCCAGTAATTCCCCCGGAGTTGCTCTGTGTTTCCACAGGAGCTGATCTGGCTCCACATCCCTGGAATTGCTGCTCAGCTGCTGCCAGGAGTGAACTTGGGATCTGCTGCAGCTTGAAACTGTTCAGAATGCTTCTCAGCCTCGTGCCTTCAGCTTCTGCTGCTCAGAACAGAGAATTTGGTGGGGGAGGTTTATCCCACCAGCTCCTTTTCCCTTTCTGAAGGGTTGTTTTGATTTTAGATGATGCTCTCTGGGGCTGCTCTGGCCCCAGTTTGTCCCAGTGGTGTTGCTGGGCTGTGGCTCTGGGTGTCCTGGCTGCAGCTGTGCTGCTCTTGCTGTTTCATGGTTCACTTCCAATGCAGGGTTTGCATTTCATGCTTCATTATTTTTTCCTCCCCGTTGTGTGGCCATTTGTAAACTGAAGGTGAATTGCACGATGTGTTCCTGCCAGGGCATGCAGAGAACACAAATATTGAGAAAAATCTGGAAATCTTTGCCCTCCTGCATGTGGGGGTGATGTTTTTTGTGTGGCTTTCACCACTCCAGTCCTGGCACTTCCTGCAGTCCCTGTGTCCCTGTGCCCTGGTCCAGGATCTCTGGGTTTTAGTGCAGGGATTTTTCCCCAGGGAAAGGATTCTGCCCAGCCCTGCTGCTGGGATCAGGGGAGGGAAAGGAGGTGCCTGTCCTGGCTAATGCCAACCCCGATGTGGCTCTGCAGGTGTTTTATGGGAATATATGGAATTCTGGAATGGTTTGGGTGGAGTTTACTGAACAAAACTGACAGAGACATGGCTCAGACTGGTACAAAACTCCATAGAACTGGGCTAGAAGCTTCTGCTGGAGCAACAGAATAATTGAAGAGTCTTAATTTCATTTCTCCAGCTCAAGAACTGGAGAAACTCAAGAACTTAAAACTCCTCCAGTTCCATGGGCAGGGACAATTCCACTGTCCCAGGTTGCTCCAAGTCCCAGTGTCCAACCTGGCCTGGGACACTGCCAAGGTGGGGCAGCCACAGCAAATCTGGGAATTCCATTCCAGCCCCTGCCCACCTTCACAGGGAAGAATTCTTTCCCAATATCCAATCCAAACCCACTCTAACTTGGAAAATCTGCTTTTTTTTTTTTTTTTTTTTTTTTTTTTGAGTAAATGTTTGCATTTTTGTCTCAGTAGCAGCTGCTGAGGCCCCACGCACCTTCCCAAGATCTAAGTAAGATCCTACAATAATCATCAATATTTAACTAATAAAAACGGGGCTTTATGTTAGGGAAGTGTTTTAAACCAGGCAGGTTTTAATGTGTGAGCTGTTTTCACTTTTCACACGTTGTGATGAGTGTTTCCCATCCATTATGGATTTAAAGACTCGTGTTCCAGCCTCTTTTCCACCTCCCTCCCTCAGAGATTTATTACAAAGTGAGCTGGATCTCAAACACTCCCTCAAGTTAAACTGAAGTGGTGCCTCCACTTTTAAAAGGAAAATGTAGAGGGAGGGGATTCAGTTGTGTGCAGAGGAGGAGTTTATTGATTCAGTATTTTCCCCTCCATATTTTGGAAGCTGAAATCAAAACCATTCACTGAAATAGAAGTAAAAATGGGAGGGAAAGATATCAATTCCAAAAGATATTTTATCCAAAATACAACTCATGGAGCCTGATGCTCCTGCACCAAGCCAGGAGGGTAAGAGGGGGGGAAAAGGTTGGTTTTTTTTCTTTTTTTTTTCCTTTTTTTTTTTCTTTTTTTTGAGTAAATGTTTGTATTTTTCTCTCAGTAGCAGCTGCTGAGGGCCCGTGCACTTTTCCAGCTGACTCTGAGTAGGATCCTACAATAATCATCAATATTTAGCTAATAAAAACGGGACTTTCATGGATTCCTTGTTCATGTCAATGATGCTCTCTGGGGAATTGATGGTCCTTGTGAGCACAGAGCTATGGATGGAAACGGGCTCCAAAGAGGGGATGACTGAATCCATAACTCCATGTGGGGACTGGATTGTCCTTGGCAAGGAAAACTGCCCAGAGCTGGGGGATTTCCAGTGAAACCATTCAATTTCCAGGCTGGAAATTCTGCAGGAGGAGCTGGGCTGGGTCAGGATAATTCAACTTTACCCTCACTTTGTGCATTTCTCCAGAGCTGGGCACTGGGAGCTGGAACAGTGCTCTGTGTTTGGGAACTGGGAGGTGTTTAACAACTGGGATCCCAATTCCTGGGGGATTTCCAGTGAAACCATTCGATTTCCAGGCTGGAAATTCTGCAGCAGGAGCTGGGCTGGGTCAGGATAATTCAACTTTACCCTCACTTTGTGCATTTCTCCAGATCTGGGCAGGGGGAGCTGGGACAGGCAGTGCTGTCCCAAGGATTTTGGGGTTCCCAGGGGGTTTTCCAGTGAAACCACTGCAGTTTCCAGGCTGGAAATGCTGCAGGAGGAGCTGGGCTGGGTCTGGGTAACTCGGCTTTACCCCCACGTTATCCTCCAGAGTCTGAGCTCTCTTTTTGAACATCCCAAGGATGAGCTCCCCACAGGTGCCAAGATAACACAGATTCCTTGGGCAGGATTAACTTGTCCTGACAAAAAAAAAAAACAACATTTCCCAGCCAGCCAGGGCTGCCTTTTACCCTGGAGCTGTGCCTGCAGAGCAGAGGCAGAATAATTTTTGCTCATTAAAACCAAGCATTTGATAGCAAAGCTGCCTCCCCGCCCTCAGCTGGGCTGCCCAGCACAGACACAAAGCATTAACTGGAGGAAAACCCAACTGCACAGGAGTTTGTTCTCCCTGCCAGATCCACACAATTAAGGATGCTCCTATCTTGGCATCTGCACTGTTATCTCCTCGTGTTTCTGTGTTTGGTGTTATCTCCTCGTGTTCCTGATTTTTGGAGCCTTATTTATGGATAAAAATGTTCTGTTTATATTGAATTTTGCTGGTGTTTTCTGGCTCTGTCAGTGGGTTCTGTGAGGAGGAGAATCCTCTGAAGGGGACAAAAAAGGTTTCATGAATATATAGGGAGGGGCAGAGTCCAAAATTGCCACCACATGAGTTGATTTACATCATAACACCCCCAGTTTTTCCCTGTTGCCCTCCTGGCTTTGTCCAGGAGTATCAGGCTCCACGAGCTGAATTTTGGATAAAAGATCTCTTGCAATTGATATTTTTCCTCCCCCCTTTTTACAAGATGCTTCTTTCTGGCTGAGTGCTTGGACTTCAGCTTACAAAATATGGAGGGGAAAATACCAAAGTCAATAAACTCTTCATTTGCACACAATTTAATCCTCACTTGATAAGTGGCATCTTCAGAGAGCAAGACAAGGAATGGCAGCAGCAGCAAGGAGTCATTTTGAAAAAAAAAAAAAAAAAAAACCTCTCAGAAATGAGCTGCTATTTACAGGGCTCAGTGCAGTGGTTAATAGTCATTCATGAAATCACACAATAAAATCCAAGTGCACTGTCAGCTCTGTCACAGTGACATTGAGCTGGACAGGTAATGTACAGCAGCCTCACGTTACACCCCGTGACTTCATATTTTAGCTAAAATTAGGCTTTGTTTTCTCCTTTAAACAGGAGATAAAATGCAGGCTGGAGAGAGAAGAGCAGGATTTCTTGAGCTGGAGAAATGAAATTAAGACTCTTTAACTATTCTGTTGTTCCAGCAGAAGCTTCTAGCCCAGTTTTATGGTGTTTTATGCTGGTCTAAGCCATGGCTCTGTCAGTTTTTTCAGTAAACTCCACCAAAGCTATTTCAAACCTGGGGTTCAGATGAGTTGGGAAAGCTCAGGGGTTTGTAGTTTTGTTTGCCCCCAGTTTTTTGGGATTATTTAAGTGCCAGCCAGGAGCTGAAGGGGTTTCAGTGTCTCCCCACGAATCCATTGTCATCCCTTGGCCCTGACCCCTGGAATGTTCATTTAATAAATGGTGCTGGCACTGGCAGCTGAGGAGCTGCTGTTCAAAGAGCTGAGTAAGTGCTGAGGATGCTGAGAGGAGAAAATGGCTCTGTCAGGCTGTGCTGGGCTCACTTGTCCCAGGTTTTGGGCAAACAGAGCTGTCAGGGAGTTGGAATCGTGGAAAATCTTGGAAGGGATCCACACAGATCATCAAAATCCATCTCCACACTGGAGCCATAAATGAACTGAGGGGAATCTTGATCCCAAACCCTCCTCACTCCATGGGTGGATCACTTCTCACACTCTGGGGTGTTCCTGGAATTCTCAGTCCACTCTGATCTGTGAAGGGTATCACAGTTTGTTCTTGCCATAATGTGTTTATTTTCCTCTTCCTTCCAGCAGATGTTAAGCAATTAGAGAACATGGCAGAGCAACATATTTATACAAATGAAAGGAAGTGAGGAATAAATGCCTGGAATATTGTGCTTCCTAATCAGATTAATTCAGGAGAGCCCCAGCAGCACGTGGATGTTTGTCAGGGCCTGGTAACGTGCAAGATACCTCATTAACAGGGGGGAATAATTACAGCCACACCCCACGGCTCCAATTTCGAGTCCATTGGAGAGGAATGAACGGATGCCAAATTGTACAGAATGTTTGGAGTCAGGTGGGAAGAGGGGTGGATGTTTCCAGGCTCTTTTAGGGAATTCTCAGCAGGTGGGGATGCTGCACTGAGCAGGGTGGTGGGATGAGCCCTGCAGCCTCCTGCTCAGGATATTCTCTGCCAGGGAAAAAATTGGGAAAAATGGCAGGAAATCTCCCTATCCCTGAGCTGTGCCAGTGTCTGGAGATGTGCAGAGAACTGCAATGGCCAGGATTAAAACTATTCCTTCCCTTCTTTTTTGGAATCCCTGTCAAATCCTTCAGAACCACAGGCAGCCAGCTTGGAGCAGTTTCTCATGGATGCAAGAAGCTGCTCTCAAAATCTTGTGTTGTGAGCCAGGGGGTTGGAATTGGAGCTGGGAGTGAGCTTTTAACTAATGTTCATCTGCTTCAGCGTGAACAAATGAACTGGAGAAAATAAGAATTTGCTCTGATAGCACCAAATTCTGCATGAAAATGGGGTTTGAATTAGAACTCCAGGAGCAGTGGTAGGTGGGCAAACCACTGAACTCTTAATCCCTGGCTGATTTGTCTGTAAGAAAATACAATCTTGTTTAAATTAAAAAAAAAAAAAATCAAAACAAAAACCAAAGAAACAAATCAACAAACAAAACAACCACGACACCCAAACCAACCATACCAAGGCAGTGCTGGCCAATAAATTGGAATTTTGGTAAATATTTTTGGTGGGAGAATGTCTGGTTTGGGGATTGTTCCATGAACAGGAGCTGTGGGGAAAATGCACAAATAAGGAGCAGGAGTTGGGTTTAAGTTGGATTCGAGGGTCCCAGTGCAGGGACAGGATTTGCTGGCAGTGAACATTTGGAAGGGGATGCCTGGATCTCCTTTTTGCTCAGCCATGCACCCAGGAATCACTGGATGTGCACTAAAGCATCCAGGGAGCCTTTGCCCAGGGCGGGCTCAGCTCCACCTCTGCCAGCTGTGTGCCAGCTGGGCAGATGTTCCTGCATCTGCCTCGGGGTGGGGAATGGCCTGGGTGACCTTTGGAGCTTCCTTCCCTCCCTCCCTGTGCTCAGAGTGTGCCTGAGTGCTCCACACATCCTGCCGGCAGCACAGGACAGAGCAGTGGGAAGGGTTGGGATGGATCTGGAAGCTTCCTGCTTGCTCTTCATCCCTCAGCTGGATGCTTCCCCCAGCCCAGGAGATGCTGCCTGTCCTGGGGGAGTTCAATCACACAATCTCTGCCCAGCTCTGCTTTTTTTTTTTTTTTTGCAGCAACATCTGTGAAAGACGAGCAGGGGCAAGGTCCAGAAGAGGAGATAAAACTCCCAAACCTTGGATGTGCTCTGAGCCTGCTGCTCCGGGTTGTGTCAGATGTGTCAGCACTGACACCCACCCTGCACCTGCAGCTGGATTGATCCCTGCAGGCTCCATGGGATGTGCTCCCTGCACGACATCCTGTAGTACAAGGGACTTACCTGTGTCTGTCCCTGCACGCCGCTCTGGGGAGGGCAATATTTAAAGCACAGCTGAGAGGCTGCAGGAGTTTTAAGATGCAGGAACCGGCTCCTGGCTCATCAGCATAAATGAGCCATCTCCAACGTGGGAGCCTGGCTGCTCGGAGCAGCTGGGAGTGTCAATCCTGGAGGCTCTGGGTTCACAATTTCGTGTTTGCTTGCTGTGGCAGACACAGCACATCCTGAATCACAGCGCAGCGGCCCCTGGGAGCGTTCCTGCTTGTCTGGTTCCCGGAGGAAAGGGATCCAGTTCATCAGCACTGTTTGGGTGCTTTCTCTGAAAGGCTTCCATGCAGATGATGTGACTCAATGTGCAGGCAGCAGGAGCTGGGATGGGTGCACTTCTGAATCACAGAAAAGGCTTGGAGATGGAGAGGAAGGAGGAGGAGGGTGGGAGAATAATCAAAAATGGGAGAGTGTTGGGTTTGGGTGGGGCTGGGGCTGGAGGGAGGGGTAATTTGTAGAATCTGGGAATGGTTTGGGTTGGAAGGGACATAAAGATCATCCAGTGGCACCCCTGCCATGGCAGGGACACTTCCACTGCCCCAGGCTGCCCGTGGACCCTTGCAGGGATGAGACAGCCAAAACTTCTCTGGGCAGCCTTGCCAGGGCCCGCCCACCCTGACAGGGAGGAATTCCTTCCTCTACCTCATCCGAGCACTCAGTCTGACCAGAGCTGATCCCCACAGTCCCAAACTCATCTCCTGCTTCTCACACCTTGGGGGAGAGCAGCTTTTTGGCCATTTTCCTCCTCTCCTTCAGCCACCTCTGCTGCCCTCGCCTTGCTCCCTGGGCAGCATCCTCCAGACTTGGGTACCACAGTGGTTCAGCCCTGAGGGTGGTGCTGGAGCATCCTCAGAGCTTTCCCCCTCAAAGCCCTCGTGTGTTTGCTGTTCTTCCTCAGCTTTTAAGCTCAGGGACCCTTTTTCCACATGAAACCATCCCCCCTCCCCTCCTGTGGGCTCTGAGCTGCTGTAAATCTCACACGTTAGCAAAAGAAGAAACTTTTTAGCCTGGAATAATTGTATTCTCTATCAGTGACAGAATCTATTTGAGGTTTCCCCACCACCCCCCTTTAAGTGGCAATTTTACATGGTAGAAAACTTTTTAATTCTCTTCTGCAAGCTACATATAAAATACAACAGATAGGCAAAAATGGATTATTAAAGCTATCTATTTTTCTTGGCATTGCTGTAATTTAATAAACTGTTTGAGTTCTACTTCTGCAGTTCATTACATCACCAGAATAAACCCCATCCTTTGATTAATAGCTGTTCAATCAATCCCCCTCCCCACATTTTCTCCAGTTTAATGGGAGCCAAGCTAATTCTGGAAAAGTTTGGGTTGGGGAGCTGGACTAAACAACTTTGAGGAAACTGCAGTGGTGGCAACAGCAGCTGGGGGAGATTTTGAGAGGAAAGGGAGATAAATGCTGCTAAATGCCTGTGGGGGAAGGTGTTTCTGTCTCCAAAATATTGCAACTCTGGGTGGCTGCACCTCCTGCAAGTGGCTGCTGCATCCTCCAGCTGGTTCTGGCTTTGCTGGAGCACCAGGGGTTGCATTTTAACCCAGGAGAGGGGAGACTTTCCTCAAAATTGATGGGAATTTTGCAGATTTACCAGCAGGGCAGGGCAAGGGCGGTTTGAAAGGGAAAAGGTGATGTTTAAAGGCAGAAACTGCAGTGATTTCCATCCCGGAGTTGATTCTGTGACAGAAGATTGGACGTGGCACTGGGTGCCCTGGTTTAGTTGGGGTGGTGTTAGGGCAGGGGTTGGACTCAGTGATCTTAAAGGTTTCTTCCAGCCCGGTGATTCTGTGATTCCTGTCCTGCCTGTGCTGCAGGGTGAGACTCCAAGCCGCTGTAACAGATGATTTTTAACATCCACAGCTGGTTTGGGGTTTAGTTTTGGTTGGTTGGGTGCCTGAGCACGATGTGCTGTGCAGCCACCACGGGGATTGCACATCCCTGCCCTCCGGAGACCTGAGTGCAGCTGCTGCCCCAAATTCCGTGGGGGAAGAGATCACTGAGACATCACTGAGAGATCACTGAGAGATCAACTGAGAGATCACTGAGAGATCATTGAGAGATCAACTGAGAGATCACTGAGACATCACTGAGAGATCACTGAGAGATCATTGAGAGATCACTGAGAGATCACTGAGAGATCACTGAGAGATCACTGAGAGATCACTGAGAGATCATTGAGAGATCATTGAGAGATCACTGAGAGATCATTGAGAGATCAACTGAGAGATCACTGAGAGATCACTGAGAGATCAACTGAGAGATCACTGAGAGATCAACTGAGAGATCATTGAGAGATCATTGAGAGATCAACTGAGAGATCACTGAGAGATCATTGAGAGATCATTGAGATCCACTGACCCACTGATGCTGGGGTTGCTGTGGAGTCTGGGGCTGGGGAGGTGTGGGGGTCTGAGCTGGGCTTTGCACCCCTCAGCAGTGCTTTGTCATCACTCCCTGTGTTCCCTCAGAGCCAGGATTAACAGAAACACGACTGAGGTGATTCTCGTGCTGGGGTTTGGATGTTTATTGTATCTGATCAGGAATTACAGAAATTGTGACAGCACCTCCAGCTCCTTGCTAGAAATGGGAAAAATGGCCCCAGCTGAGGCTGCTTCAAGGCCTTTTAAAGCTAAACAAACCAATAAAAGTTTAACACTTATATTATTTACCTTTTTGACCCAATAATAGATTCCCACTACCCTTAGAGTGACATTTGACCAACCAAAGGTCACTGCCTGAGTTCTGTGAAGAAGATGGAAAAATAAGAAGATGAATAAAGAAAAAGACACCACTCAAAATTCTCCATCTTGCCCCATACCCACCACTACCCTCAAATTTAAAACCCATCACCCAAACACACACACCTAGCCCACTGCACATTGGTGATTTCTAACTCATTATTCAGATTTCCAAGCCTTCTCCAAGGTTTCAGCTCCAGAGCAGTGTTTTCCAGGGGGGTCAGTGCCATGATTTATTGAAGCACCTCCAGGTCTGTCCCACCCTGAGCCCCGTGATCCTTTTCCTGCTGAAAGGAGCTGCTGCCAGCACAAAAATCAGAGAGAAATTGGGCAAAGTCTCACCACCAGTCCTGCCCAAAAAAAAAAAAAATCCCAGAAACTTTCCTGGCATTCCAACACGTGCCCTATTCCTTGTTTTCTCGTGTCCCACTCTTTCTCCTTGCACATATTGACCGTTGGCTCTGGAGTGCTCCAGAAAATAACCAGCTGTTCCCTTAAGTGGATTTGGTCAATCCCTCAAGCTGACAGATGATTTTTATTATGTACTATTACTTAATGAACTCTTTTGTGGCAAATGTAATTCAATACAGATCCTGATTCCCAGTTTGTCATCAGTCCTTTTACAAAGGAAGAAAAATGGGAAAGGACTTGATGATTCCTTTATCTTGTTATGCTAATTGTGTTAGGAATATTGGAGGAAAACAGGCAGTGCATTGAACAGGAGAAAAGTCCAAGCTTCTATTCCACTTAAAGAAAATGGGAATTTACTGGGGCAGAACAGACCTGGCTTGAGCCAAAAGGAAATTCTGATCCAAGTTTTGAGTTGGAAAACCATTAAGTAAATAATTGTTTTGCTCTGTGAAATTATTTTTCAGAGGAAACCCTGTAGCAGCCACAATGGAAGGAATGAATCCTGCAAGAGAGAAAATTCAACCATGAGTTAGGAAAGAAATCAGGATTTGCCCAGGGAGCTTCATGTGACATGCAGTAGTGATGGAATGCACTGGAAGGGAGTTTGGGAATTGGTCAAGGTAGAGGAAAAGTTTTATGACTTTTGTGCCCTCCAGATGCTGGTTTGTGTCCCTGAGAATTTATTTTCCTGTGGTCTGTGCCCTTAAACTGGATGGATGAAGCCTTTGAGTTCTGGCTTCCCAGAATTCAGTTTTTTATTTGTAAAATGGGGGTGATTTCTCTTTCCTGTCTCTTACAGAGGTTTGGGAGAAATGTGTTGGGAAAGGCTGGAACTGCAGATTTCCAGGTATGGACTGGAATCTTCCTGTAGGTCCATGTGGGAGCACAGCCATGAGGTGGATAATGGGAAAAAAAGGAAAAAATTGATGAGAATCTTTATTGGGTGTCTTAATCCCATGCTGAAAACAAGGCAGGAATTCTGGGAAGAGAACTCGTGTGATCCTGATGAAATAAAGCAGGAATTGTGGGTGGAGAATCTGTGTAATCCTGCTGAAATAAAGCAGGAATTTTGAAGGGACAAACCATGTAATCCTGCCAAAACAAGGCAGGAATTGTGGGTGGAGAATCAGTGTAATCCTGGTGAAATAAAGCAGGAATTGTGGGTGGAGAACCCGTGAAATCCTGTAAAACTAAGAAGGAATTCTGGGAAGAGAACCTGTGTAATCCTGCTGAAATAAAGCAGGAATTGTGGGGAGAGAAACCATGTAATCCTGCTGAAATAAAGCAGAAATTCTGTGTGGATAAACTGTGTCATCCTGGTGAAATAAAGCAGGAATTCTAGGGAGAGAAATGTAAACCATGAAACAATGTAATCCTGTTGAAACAAGGCAGGAATTCTGTGTGGAGAATCCATGTAATCCTGGTGGAATAAGGCAGGAATTGTGGGTGAAAAATCTGTGTAATCCTGGTGGAATAAAGCAAGAATTGTGGGTGGATAATCAGTATAATCCTGCTGAAATAAGGCAGGAATTCTGTATGGAAAAACCATGTAATCCTGGTGAAATAAGGCAGGAATTGTGGTTTTTAAATCCGTGTAAGCCTGCCCTGGTGTGCCAGTGTTCTGACTGAGGCAGAGCTGTGCTTTCCCATTCCTTGTGCCTCGATGATGCCCCAGCCTCGTTCCTTTGGGGGCCTGGAGGGATCTTGGCTGATCCTCAGCTCCCTGATTTCCCAGGGGCAGATCCAGTGCAGCTGGCTTGTCCCTAAGAAATCCAATGTGGTTGGAACCATGGAATGATTGGAGTTGGAAAAATCCTTAAAGCCCATCCAGTGCCATGAGCATCCCATCTCACACCATCCCAGGTTGCTCCAGCCTGGCCTGGGACACTTCCAGGGGTGGGATGTGACAAGTGGAGTCGTTATTGGTGTCCCCCCTCTCGTCTTCCCACGTTTGAGGTGCTCTGAGGTCATTGTTGGTGCTGGTGGGAGTTTGGGAGCTCTGGGATTTCTCCCTTGGGGTTCCTTCCACGGTGTGGTTGATGTCACCCCCCTGTCCCCTTCCCCACCAGGGGAGGAGAGTGAGCAGTGTTGTGCAAACACTGGAGGTTCCTAATTGCTTCTCTCATTTATCTGAGTTGAAATTTTGGCTCACAGCCGCGTGTGGAAGGAAAAAAAAAAAAAAAAAAAAAGGCCAGTGGGCACATTCTTGCCAAGGCACGAATTCCTCCTTATAAATTGTCCTAGAGCACCTCAGCCATCTGGGTAACCCGAAATAGATGTTGATGCAGTGTGGAAAGAGGAGCAGCGAGGACTGAAGTAGTTCTGATGTGCAGAATGTCACCTGGAGGATGGCTGGAAGATTGTTTGTCAAGCCCACAGGAGTAAACAGACTCTGAATTTTATACTGGCACCACCTTGTTCTATTTGCATAAATGGGATTAAAAGGGAAGGAAGAGCTGAATTTTGTGAACACAGGAGGAGAGAACGAATCTGGTGTTGGTGTTTCAGGGACTAAAAGTAAAGCTCAGAGGGTTGGGAGGGACATTAAAGCTCAGCCCACGGCACCCCCTGCCATGGGCAGGGACAGCTCCTGCTCTCCCAGGCTGCTCCAAACCCCGTCCCAGCAGCAGGATGCTCCAGATTTGTGCTGAATGATGACCCACAGCCAAGCCTGTCACCCCTGACGAGGTGAAGCACATTTGGTCCTGCTGCTCCTCCAAGATTGAAGGTTCTCCACCTTTTGTAGGACCTGTAACTACTTGTAAAACACCCAGGCTTTTCCAGCTGGGCAGAGCTAATTCCCATTTTGACCCCTACAGGTGCAATATCCTCTTAAACCCAGCCTAAATGTGAATTTTGGAGCTGACTCAGTGGTGCTGGGTGAAACACACACTCAGATCTTTCCAGAGTTAATTCCCATTTTGACCCCTACAGGTGCAATATCCTCTTAAGCCAAGCCTAAATGTGAATTTTGGGGCTGACTCAGTGGTGCTGTGTGAAACCCACACTGAGATTTTTGCAGAGTTAATTCCCATTTTCACCCCTACAGGTGCAATATCTTCCTAAGCCCAGCCTAAATGTGGATTTTGGGGCTGACTCAGTGGTGCTGGGTGAGACACACGCTCAGATCTTTGTCACTGCCTTGAGTCACTGGTGGTGAGGCTGGGCGAGCCTTTGGTGGTGTTTTGTTGTCCCGGGGCTCCCAGGGGCTGTAAAATCTCATTTAATCAGTCTGGAACCTCTGAGCCAGCCCAGCAGCCCCAGCCTGCATGGGAGGAAGCAGAACTCCTCTGCAGGGGTTCTTGTCAACCTCAGAGCCTGGGAATTCCCAAATAAAAACCCCCAAGGGGATATAATTAAGGGCAGGATTTCACATCCAAGCTTTATGGCTTGGTCTTGACTATTAAAACTCAGGGTTTAAACTCGGGATTAACAGGAGCTTGAGGGAATAAGGCAGGAGTGAGTTGTGCACCACCCAGGCATTGAGTGTTTTGTGTTAATCTCCCTCTGAACACACAAATAAAGTCCCTATCTCTGAAACTCGCAGCCAAGAGAGCTTCTATCAACCATCTTTATTGCACCAGCACTCAATTCTGAGCAGCTCGGGCATTTTTCATAAATAAAACATTTTTATTATTTGTCTCCATATTCCCATACAAAAAAAAAAAAAAAAAAAAAAAAAAAAAGAAAGTAAGAAAAAAAAGAGAGAAGAAAGAAGCACCCTTTTTATTCTGCCATCCTTAAAAAATTTATTTCAGATGGATTGTCACCCAGCTGTTTGTCACCCTATAAATCATTGGGGATTATTCGAGATGGAAATGTTCACTTTGGGGAAAACATGAAGTCCTTTTAGGACCATGGACTTTGATAAATAGCAGCTTCTCCTCACAATACCAGGACAGGAAAACTGAATTCCCTTAAATTTTTTGCATGGCTCTCACTGGCAGAGTAGTTGAGGTTTGTCCCTGCAGCTTCTCCAGGAATTTAATCCAGGAATTCAAGCTTCAGGGGATTACATCAAACTTCCAAATTACTTCCTTCTCTTCCTCATAATGGAGCTCTTAAGAGCTTTTACCCATTTCTGGGTGGGTTTTTTTTTAATTTTATTTTCTGGGAAGGTGATCCAGAGGGAAGGATGAGCTTTTCCTCTCTATCCCAAAAGCCACTTACCCATGGCTTGTGGGACAATAATCCTCTATTTGTTTATTTTACAGATCAGCTCTCAGTATCGTGCCCCAAGTCTGTGAGTTGTTCTGCTCTGTCCTCACAAAATTTGGGTCTGAAAGAGTGGAAAGTTTGAATGGTTGGGAAAAGTGGAAGATGGAGGCAGGGAGGGAAGCTCAGCCTTGGCCACTGCTGTGAATAAATGTAAATAGAAAATTTGAAGTGCTTGAATTAATTTTTTATCCAGTGTTAGCAGGAGCTCCTGTAAAAACAGCACAAGGTTAAAGGTGGTAATAAACATGCAATTTCTTCATGAACCTCTGGGATATTTGCACTTAGGAGGACATGCTTGGCCTGTGAGCAAAGGCTGTTTCAGGTAAGTTACTTTGCCCCCAAAACTTGGGATTTAGCAGTGAAATCCCTTTGGAGGGCCATGAAACTCTGACCTGGAATTTCCTGAGTCGTGAGACCAAAGGAGATTGTGGGAATAAAACCAAACCTTTGCCCAAAGCTCAGAAGTCTCTGAGATGAAGGAGCTGCAAGGGAGAATCTGGTGTGTCTCACACCTCCAGAGTGATGAATTCCATCCAGAAACCTGCACAGGAGGTCTGGACGTGCTCCAGAGGTTTTGTCCATCCTGAGATGCTTCAAAGATTTTGTCAGACACAGAATCCCAGACTGGGTTGGGTTGGGTTGGGTTGGGTTGGGTTGGGAGGGACCTTAAATCCCACCCAGTGCCACCCCTGCCATGGCAGGGACATTTCCACTGTCCCAGGTTATTCCAAGCCCTGTCCAGCCTGGCCTGGGACACTTCCAGGGATCCAGGGGCAGCCAGAGCTGCTCTGGGAATTCCATCCCAGCCCCTGCCCACCCTCACAGCCAGGAATTCCTCCCCAGTATCCCACCCAAATCTCCGTTTTTCCAGCTTGAAGCCATTCCCTGTGTCCTGTCACCCTTGTGAATGGTCCCTCTCCATCATCCTTGCTGTCCCCCTCAGGTCCTGGAAGGTCACAGTTCAGAGCTCCCCCTCTCCAGGCTGGACAATCCCAGTTCTCCATGGCCTGGAGCTTCCTGTGTCTGCTCCCTTTCACCAGGTGGGAAATCCTGGATTGAGCGTTAGAGACAAGTGGGATAGCAGCCCCTGGCATGGAACACGACAATTCCTGAGTGGGAAAGGAAATTCCAGCACTTCCCAGTCCTGCACTGGGCATCCCCACAGAGCAAATACTGCAGTGGTGCCCCTCCAAACCCCCCAGATTCCTCTGGGATTTCCAGTGGGATTTCACAGCTTTGTGTTCCTTTAAAGTCACATCCTCGTGCCTGTAGTGGTCACCTGCTCCAAATCCCAATTCTTGTGCTTCCCTCCTCCAAGCACCCATTTAAATTCCAGTTTGCTCCTGCCATGTTCAATAATTTAATGTGTTATCAATTTACTCCTCATAGCTGGAGGGAATGACTGATGCTCTGTGCACACACTATGGGCACATCTCTGGTTCATAAACAGCTAAAGTTAGGAAATTCTAAATTGTAAATGTATCTAATTATCTCTAATCATAGGCTCACTGTAATTAGTGGGATGCTGGCTCCCCTCTATTTTTAAAGAACAGAGATATTCTCTGTAATAAAACCCTCAACAGATTTGTGCTGTGGGTATGAAAATAGAACATTGTTAGACTATTTCTGAGTACAGAAACAACTTTCTGCCCCATTTTCTCAAAGGGATTCCTGTCTGGTGGTTTCACAGGCTGCAGCTTTCCCCTTCTGTTCCTCCATGGCTTCGTCTGGAAAATTCTCTGTTTCCTCATCTGTGAAGTTATTTTTTGGAAGATGAAAATATCAGTTAACACTTCCACGTCCCAAGCAGGATGGGCCAGGTTTGCAGGATGTTTTGCTGGGACATTTAGAACCGGCCACGTGTTAATTCTTGTTGATTGTGAGCTGGATTTGTCAATTTTATTTTTTCTATTTTGGGAGCACACAGTAAATATTATCCAATTAATTCAAAGAGCATCCTTCCCTCTCTCCCCATTATTTGTCCTGTGAAACATGATTTGGCATAAATTTTTCTGTGCTAAATTCAGCTTTTCTTTGTGAAGATCAGCTGTTTACAGTAGCTTCCCTATCACACTTTAATTTTCAATTTTGCTCCTTTGAATGCCGCTTTCGCTTCTTCCTGTAAATATTTTGATGTGTCTGTGGTTGTTTTCCTTTAAATGTTGTGGGGAAGCGAATGCAGCAGCTGCTTTGGGTGCTTCAGAATTTGAAGTAGTCGGGTTTCATGGGACACACTTTTCCCAAAGAAAATTGGTTTTGGTGGGAAAAAGGTGGGAATGATTTGTGTCATTAGGAGGAGGATGTGCCCCGTGCCTCAGGCTTTGTCTCAGCTGGTGACACCTTGGGAAAGGTGTGGGATTGTGGAATGGTTTGGATGGGGAAGGATCTTAAATCAGCTCGTCTCATCCCACCCCTGCCCGGGACAGGGACACTTCTCCCTGCTCCGAGCCCTGTCCAGCCTGGCTTTGGACATTTCCAAGGATGGGTTCCCTGAGGCAGGGCCTCGCCACCCTCACAGGGAAAAATTTCTTCCCAAAATCCCACCTAAAGCCCTCTCTGACAGTGGAAATCCAGTCCCCATTGTCCTGTCACTCCAAGCCCCTGTGAATTGTCTCTCTCCGTGTTTCCTGTGGGCTCCTTCAGGTCCTGGAAGTCACAATTAGATCACCCTGGAGCCTTCTTTTCTCCAGGAACAATCCCAGCCTTTCCTCATGGCAGAGCTGCTCCATCCCTCTGATCTCCTCGGTGTCCCTCAGGGATGCTGTGACCCTGCCATGGCAGGGACACCTTTCCCTGTCCCACCTCCAAACCCTGTCCAGCCTGGCCTTGGACACTTCAGGGATCCAGGGACAGCCACAGCATCCCTGAGCCAGAGCATCCTCATCCTCACAGGGAAGGATTTCCTGCCAGAATCCACCTGGGATTTGTGGATGCTCCTCGTCCGGAGGGATCAGAGCAGAGTTTTGGCGGGGGGGACATCCAGAAGTGGGATCATATGTGCCGGGAATGTGTCACTGCGGCCCGGCTCGGGCTGCGGGTGGCAGTGCAGAGCAGGATTTGTGTCCCGGTGGGCGCTCGCAGCGATTCTGTGTTTAGGGAGAGGTGATTGCGCAAGGTGAGACGCGCAGCGAGCGCTCGGGGTGACACACGGGCTGGGGACCCGAGCGTCCCTCCCTCCCTCCCTCCCTCCCTCCCTGGGGACGAGGTGCTGGCAGAACTTGGGGGTGGCAGGGATTCACAATGTGAATAAACGCCGTGGTTTTTTATTAATTCTTTTGGAGACGGTTCAACCCTAAACCTCCTTTTTTTTTTTTTTTTTTTTTTTTTTTTAAATTAATTTTTTGTTGTCGTTGTTGGTGACACACACCTAGCCGGGGAGGAACCCCTGGATTTGACATCTCTGTACCCGGGAATAAAGTGGGGATTGTGGCTCCTCCATGCCTTTTGATGCCTGTGGATCGCTCCTGGTGCATGCGGGGCTCTTTGGCTCAGCCCCTGCCCTGCAGCAGCTTCAGCCGGGTGCCACACAGGGCTGGGGGACATCCCCGGGCGGGGAGGGGACACCGCCGAGGAGCTGTGGCCCCCTGTCCCCGCAGCTTTCCCTGGGGGAGCTGTGCCTGGGCACAATCGGGGCTGTTTGAATTGATGCTGCAGCTTAAGCTGACATAAAGCAACTCTTTCATGTGCCAGCCCCGGTTGCCTTGGCTCTTGGCAGCGGCTCCCGGTGTGGGCAGTGCGAGGATTGAAATGCGGAGGGGACGGAGGGAGAGGGAGAGACAAGGAGGATTGATCCCAGGCGTGGAGGGACAGATCTGCGAGCCCTCGATATATAATTTGGTTTTTTTTAGCTGTCAAATAAGCTCATTCAAGGCAAACCGGAACACGGCCGAAGAAAAGGGGGTTTTGCAGCAAGAAAATGCAGCAAATGCAAAGCCGGGAGAGCAGGGGGATGGGATGGGATGGGATGGGATGGGATGGGATGGGATGGGATGGGATGGGATGGGATGGGATGGGATGGGTGGCCAGGACAGCCCCCGAGGTGGCCCCCGGGGGGAGCGGCCCGGGCCCGGTTTGGGAACCGGGGGCACCGGCCCGGCCTCGCATCCCGGGGGCAGCGGGGGAAATTGGGATAAACGGGGGGGAAAGGGGGATAACAGGGCTGGAGAGGGGATGTCGGGCTGGCAAACACCCCCTGTTCCACTGGGCTGTGCGAGAGGGGCAGCTCCGAGCCCGTCACGAACGTAAAGTCGATGCTTGGCGAGGAGGGAGGAGGGGGAGGATGCTCGAGCGTTCCAGAGTGCCTTTTTCTTCGTTATTTATTTATTTCCTTAAGCTCTGGTGTCATGTTCGAGTTGTTTTCCTTGTCCCTGGATCTGAGCATCATTAGCAAGATAATGAAGTTCCCGAATGTGGCGTTAAGTGGCTGCATTCCCATTCCTCCCTCCCTTTTCCCCATCTTGCCTGCAGCTCCAGGGACCGGCGTACCGGGAGATGTTAAAACAAAAACAAGGGGAGGTGCTGCTGCTGGTGATGATGGGGGAGAAGCGGGGGCTCTGCCAGCCCTGCCAAGGGCAGGAGCTGCCTGGTGGCTCGGGGGAGGGGGCACAGCCTTTCCCACCTCCAGGATGCTCCTGGACCAGTCCCACCTGCATCCCCAGCTCTGGTGCTGCGAGGACAAGCCACAGGCAGGGAAAAGGGGAGGAGGAGGGTGGGGGGGGGTGTGATCTGTGTTTGCAACAAAATTTGCCTCATCACAAAAATTGTGTCAATAGCATCAAGTTGTTTGTGGGGGGTGGGGGGAGCTGAATAACAGGGATGTGTGTGAGAGGGAGGAATGGGGGCTGGGGGGCTCGTTCTTTATCAAGAATCCTGGAGTATCCAAAATAACCCCGCTGCTGGAGCCCGGTCTGTGGGGTTGGGTGCTGGGTTTTGGGGGAGTACCACAGCATCCCCCCCCCCTCCATCCATCCACAACACCCCCCCCCCCGGCCCGGCTTCCAGAGAGGGAACAAAGCTCCGGGAACGATTAATCAAGTGGCTTAATAAAAAAAAAAAAAAAAAAAAAAAAAAAAAAAAGTATAAATCCCTGAGGGCTGCGTGGTGCTGGTGGTGGTGCTGCTGCCGAGGAGCTGGCTCTGAGACAGCCACCGGGAGGGACGCGCCAGCCCTCCCCTGCTCTCCTCTCTTCTCCTCTCCTCTCCTCGCCTTCCCTCTCCTCTCCCCGAGCTGCTGCCACACTTGGTTCATTCCAGCTGCAGAAGCTCAGAGCCTTCCATGCGGTGGGATTTTTTTTTTCCCCCCTCCTCCTGGGCTGAAAAAATTAAAGGGGGAAAAAAAAATTAAATAAAAAAAAAAAAAAATCACAAGCCTGACCCGCTTCCCCCCCCCCCACCTCCACCTCCCTCCCTCCTCCTTCCTTTCTGCTCTTCATCCAGCCGAGCCGAGGACTATCCCAATCGCCGAGGGGAAGGAAAAAAAAAAGGGGAAAAACCCAACAGCGACAACCAGCAGACCCCCAGCACTCCCCATCGCTGCTGCTGCCCTTTGACATGCAACCTTCCTTGGGATGGGACCAGCCGGGATGCAGCTGCAGCTTCGGAAGGCACTGGTGGAAATTGGGGATCGTGGCTCTCATGACGGCCGAGGGGAGCGCCTGGAGCCGGGCGCTGCTGCTCTCGCTGGGGCTGCTGGCTGGATCGGCCATGGGTGAGTGCCGTGGGCAACTTCTGCACGGGCACCGCGAGCCACGGCCGGGCTCGCCGGGGGCAAGGAGCGGAGCTGGACCCCGTGCGGGAACGGGGGTGCGGTGTGTGGGGTACTGGGGTGGTGGCACTGAGTTGTGTGGCACTGGGGTGGTGGCACTGGGGTGATGGCACTGAGTTGTGTGGCACTGAGGTGGTGGCACTGGGGTGATGGCACTGAGCTGTGTGACACTAAGGTGCCGGCACTGGGCTGTATGACACTGGGATGATGGCACTGGAATGATGGCACTGGGATGATGGCACTGGGGTGGTGGCACTGGGGTGCCGGCACTGTGGTGATGGCACTGAGCTGTGTGGCACTGAGGTGCTGGTACTGGGGTGGTGGGACTAGGATGATGGCACTGAGGTGATGGCACTGGAGTGGTGACACTGAGCTGTGTGGCACTGGGGTGCTGGCACTGAGCTGTGTGGCACTGGGGTGCTGGCACTGAGCTGTATGATACTGGGGTGCTGTCACTGGGGTGCTGTCACTGGGGTGATGGCACTGTGGTGATGGCACTGGAGTGGTGACACTGAGCTGTATGACACTGGGGTGATGGCACTGGGGTGATGGCACTGGGGTGATGGCACTGGAGTGGTGACACTGGAGTGGTGACACTGGGGTGATGGCACTGGGGTGATGGCACTGGAGTGGTGACACTGGGGTGCTGGCACTGTGGTGTCACTGCCCTGCTGTCTTGGGCACAGCACTGAGGGTGTTTGATCCAGACCTTGGGAGCTGCATCCTTCGGGAGCAGCGATTCTTGAAGCGCCGGGGTGTGAGATAAAGGGTGGCTCTCTATGATCTCATCCCCCTCCCCGGTGGGTCAGGTTTGGGCACTGGTGATGTGCAGCATGACTGTGAAAAATGCCAGCACTGTTTTCCACTCTGTCTTTCCTGGCATCTTGATTCAGGATTTCACTACCCTGCTGCTTGCCCACAGCTGATAAAACAGATTTCTGGATGCCTTGCATGAAGATGGAAGCACTTTCCTCCTTTCCCTCCTGCGTTCCCAGTTGAATATCTCTTATATATGAGCTCGTTGGCCTCAGCATCCTGGTTTTTATGAAACATGCATGTTTGGGCTTGAAAGCAGAAGCAGACTTGAATTTGGGGGCAGTTTGCTTGTGTCTCCTACCTCATTTCCGCAGCTGCCCTTGCAGCCAAAGCAGATCCAGGGACTGAAGTTTATTTCTGGTGTAAACAGCAAATATTTAGGGACTGTCCTTCTGTGTGTGTAGGAGGGGGAAGAGTGGGAGAGCCGAGTGCTTGGCAGTGGCTGCTCTCCACACTGTGCACTGCCCCGATTTCCAAGAGTTTCCAAGTGCTGTTGTCTCGTCTGCTGTATCCTAGGCTGGAGGAATGTGTGTTTGGGTGTTGATGTGGATGAAAGCTCCTCGGGTTTGGGGCGGGTGGGTTTTGAGGAAAAACTTTATCTGGAATGCGAGACTGATTTTATTATGTAAGGCAGGTTTCCTTTCAGGGGCTGGGGATGAGGATTAACTGCTGCTCCTGAGTGCTTTTGCAGTGGAGCTGAACAGTTTTGCTGACTGGGAGCATCTGTTAGGAGAGGCTGGAAACCCACCCAAACAACCTACAAGTCCTTAATAAAGGCTGAATGTTTATTTTGGTGGCTATTTTTCATCTCTTCAGCATGAACATTCAGCCTGTGCACAGAGGAAAACCATTCCAGCAGCTTCTGCTGAGCTTTCCTCATGTGAGCAGACTGATGGAGAGATACCTAAATCTCAGATTTATTCTACCAGGGGCTTACAGCTTTTTCTCTTCTTCTGAGCCGTCTGTGGCTTATTCATACTGGATCTTCCAGGCTTCACTCTGTACCTCGCTGAGCATTTAATCCTTTCTCCTCAGGCCCCTGGTCCCTCCTGTCTGCATTTTGAGCTCTCTGTTCTGGATCCTTCAGCCAGAGCTTGATGCTCTGGGTTTTGCTTCGTGAGCAGAAGACCCGCTAAAGCTTTTTAGACCTCAGATTTTTATTTTTTTTTTTTTAATCTGCATCAGAGCCAGAGGCATTGATCAATAAGTCCTCTCTTTAGATCGTGAAACCCCAGCAGGGATGTTTTGGTGAGAGCAGGATGCCAGCTCCGGGGTCGCTGTCTGCTGCTGGATCCGCAGGGATGCACAGGGAGGGACGGGAGGCACCTTTGGGTGGCTTTGGGGTGAAATCCCAGGAAATCCTGAACCCCCTGTGGAATAAAGTTCCAAGAGCTCCAAGCTGTCCCTGTCGTTCTGGATTTGTGCAGGGAGCAGTAGCCAGGAGTTCCCATAGTGTGGCAGCAGAGCCGTGCGTGTGGAGCTTCCAGAGAGGAGTCGGACAGGAAAAAAAAAAAAAAAAAAAAAAGGGGGAGAAACTGCTCCCATCACATCCGTGCTGCCCAGAAATGACCTTCTGGAAACCAGCACAGGGCCTGGGGTGTCCTCGGGTGCTGCCCTGTCCCAGGGCAGGCTACCAGAGCCTCCCTTGGGGAAAGGATGGACATCTGGAGGATTATTTGGGGTTTTTTTTGGGCTATTTTAGCGTGGATTTATTAGGAGTTCTTTCCTTAGATATTTCCCAGAAATCCTTGGAATTTTGGTAGATTTGGAGGGTTTTAGTGTAGATTTTAGGACTTTTATGGCCATTTTTAGTGAGATTTTTAGGGGATTTTTGTGTTTCTTAGTGTGAAAATGTCGGGATTTTGGGGGGTTTTTGGGCTGAATTTTCCCCGCTGTTTTTTTGCTAAAATCCTTGGAATTTTGCTAGATTTTGGGGTGCTTCAATGCAGATTTTAGGATTTTATGGCCATTTTTAGTATGAATGGTTGGGGGTTTTGGCCATTCAACATGCGATTTTCTCGGGATTTTTTTCCCCGGAACGGGAGGCAGGTGGTGCCTGGTGATGGGATCTTTACTGTGGGTATGGAAGGGGCAGAGAAAGTGCTCTGGGAGGTTCCTCCTTTCAGTTCTGAGGCTGCAGTGATGGTTTCACAGGGATAAGATGGGCAGAGGGCACTTGTAAGAGTCAAAAACTGCAGGGCTGCAGGCGGCTCTTTAAAATGGTATTTATTGTATCCAGATGAAACAGCGATTTATTTGTTATTTAAAATGGTATTTATTGTATCCAGATGAAGCACCGATTTATTTGTTATTTAAAATGGTGTTTATTGTATCCCAATGATGCAGCAATTCAGGGGTCGTGGGTGACAGAGCCCAGCCCACACCTGTCAGCCTCAGCTGTGGGTTCACCTGAAACCTCTCAGTTCTGGTTCCAATGCATTATTGACTTTTCATGGCAGAGCATCTCAATACATGACAAACAATCAATGTTTTACTGTTACCTATAGCCTGTCCTAACTGCCAACATCACCATATCCATGTTTCTGTTTTCCAGTCACAAAAGGTCAGTGTGTTACAGTTTAAATCAGAAGTTCTTTTTCAGTTTTCTTGCAGTGAAAAATTCTGAGATCTTTTCTCTACTTGCAACATTGGCTTTCTTGTGAAAATCTTTTTGCTTGGTAAAAACATCTTTTGTTTGAGGTGGATTTATCCTTTGCTTTAAGTCATAAAATTCCCTTCCAACTCACTTTGCTCTTTGCCTTCCAGTTACCCAGCCACACTGGCTCAGCAATTCTTTTCTTCTATATCAAAATTGCTTTCATTTCTATTCCTTCTTCACATTCTACATTCAAAGCTCTTCCTGTTACACATCCATATCTGTGAGACTTTCCTGTCAAATCTTTATCCTTCCCAACAGGCACTGGCTTTGCCTTTGGCTGCAATGCTGAGCCCTGCCTGGCCTCCGGAGTGTGATGATTCTGGAATTCTGTGTATTGATTGTCAATCAGGT